>NC_140957.1:93492862-93740362 GCF_014529385.1 Adiantum capillus-veneris
TCACGTTAAGGGTCACATCAAAAGAACATGTCCTAAGCTTGACTCTGATAAATCTAAAGAATCCACAGAACCCACTTCCTCTGTCAATGCAATCAATGATAACACAAGTGTGCCCCAAGTTTCTCCTGACCCTCCCATTGATGAGTCTCTCATTAAATGTTATGGTCATATGACAGGGCAACGTTTTGTCATATTGTTTGACCCAGGTAGTATGCATGATGTGATTAGTCCCTCTCTTGTTGAGAGAGCCCGCCTAGAGGTTAGTTAGAAATCTCCTCTCGAGGTGAAACCGGCCTGTTCAATCCAAAAAGGGCGGTAGACTCTACTTTAAACCTTGATTTAGCTTTCACCCATTATTAGTCGTCTATTTTACCTGTACTTTCAAGACACAACAAAGGGGGAGAGGGATACAGGTTGCTAGATTGCACCTGTATGAGTAGACGGACACCAGATTGGCCCCTAACTTAGGCGCCCCTTTCGGTATTTCTTTATTGTTCAAAAGAGGGAATAAACGCTGTGGTTCCTACAAGCTGCCCCGCACAAACTCGGCTGAATTTCCACTGTTCCAGCCCGATTTCGGCAGCATAACTGTACTAGAACCCTTCACGGTCAGTATTCCCACGCATTGACTGACTTTCCCGACGCATACGGGCACTTTGCAAAACCTGGCGAGAATCTGCAGCACGCTGAATTCTCTGTTTTCAGCCCTGAAAATGCGCCAGATCGCCTGTACAGCGGTCCCCTTGCGTCCCCGAACCTCCTGGGGGTATTAGGGTCCGTTTAGGGCCAAAACCCTAAACCTGCAAAAATACACAGCAGGCTGTAATTCGCTGTTTCGGGCTCCGTTTCGCGTGCCGGTCGCATCCCTAGCAAGTCCTCGAGCTCCCGCACCTGTAGGGCTACTTGCCCTTTGAATCGGACGAGATTTCTGGCGTGAAACCTCTCCGAATTCACATGTACCTGCGGGGGGATTAGCCGCTAGCTAATCCAGTACCTGTGCAAGAGGCTCTTGCCTCGGCAATCGCGCATGACCCCACACAACTGTACATTGGTCAAATGAAGAGCCCACTAGAGGGGCATAACATACTGCCAAAGGGGAGAGAGAGGGCAGTGCGTAGCGTGCAGGGCATCACTCCTGGCACCGCACTGTGCATAAGAGGGAAAGCAAGCACTCCATAGCTCTTAACCTGTGACAAAATCAGCAAATGAGCCCTTCTTCCCTTCAAATTCAGCGCCACTTCTTGTTGCATAAGGCAAGTGCACCAGAATGTGCCACTTGGCACATTTACAAGCATTTTCCCGTTTCGGGGTTGCCGCCTAAAAATATCCCAACCGGTTGCCCAGTTGACTTCACGGCAGAGTAAGAAAATGTTCCCTTTGTCATTCCGGAGGTAATGACGCCAACACATTTTCAGGTCCCAAAATAGCAGTTCCCTAAATTTTAGGAGATGCTGCCATTGTATCTTTCTAGGTCATCCGACCCTCTTTGTACACTACGGCCACATCCAAAACTGAAATGTAGCCTCTGTAGCAAAGGATTCCACTTTGGCTCGTCAATGACCCCACTTGGCTAACCATAGTCCTTGTCCAACCTTAGTGCTCTCTTGCCCTCAGGCCTGGACTCCCTCTGGACAGTTCCACACTAGCTATGCAATGCAGGGCAGTTAGATTTCCCGAGGGGTGTTTCCAAAAAGTGAAAGTAAATAGATAATAAGAAAGAAATCAACAAAAAGGATAAATAGTAGTCACACGCTGGTGACACGAGGTCTCTGGCTTCGCTCCCGGTATAGACTCTCTCATCGCGAAAGAGTGCCTTGATGTGTTGTTTACACTTCAACAAGCTGCTTTCCGTAGAGAATTTTTTGTCTCTTCTCTCTTAGGATGTGATATGATTATGGGCATTCGATGGTTTCGTGAGCACAACCCTCTCATTGATTGGGCGGAAAATACGTTCACTTTTAATGCCAAAAGTGACTCTCTCATTGTCATTCGTGGAGAGCAAGTTGTTTGGAGTATGCATACAATAATACAGTGCATTCATCAACTGGCAAGGCACCCTTTGAGATAGTTGAAGGTGGCAAGAAAGTTCCTCCCATACTGCATACAAAGGACAAGATATTTGAAGCCGATAAGTATGTTCAGGACATGGATGAAATGTACAAGAAGGTCAAAGTGGCCTTAGAAAGGACTCAGGCAAAGCAAAAGAAAGCAACTGATCGTCACCGTCGTGAAGTGGTATATTCACTTGGTGATTGGGTGCTTTTACGCTTTGAAAAGGCAAGGTTAAAGAAGATGAAGGGCAAGGAAAGACTTTCCAAAGCTCAGCATGCGTTACTATGGGCCTTTTCAAGTATGCGACATAATCAGTGATGTTGCATATAGGCTGAAATTGCCTGACAGTTGGAAGATTCACAATGCGTTTCATGTGAGTCTTCTCAGACCCTATGTGGGTGATGTGCGAGAAGATATGCCAGCTGAAGATTAGCCGGCAGTCGAGGAGCTTGACGAGATCTTGGTCCCTGAATAGATTTTGGCACACAAAGAAAGGAAAGTGAAAGGCAAGGTTGCTAGGCGTTATTTGGTAAAGTTCAAAAACTGTCTATCTATCCTTTTTGTTGATTTCTTTCTTATTATCTATTTACTTTCACTTTTTGAAAACACCCCTCGGGAAATCTAACTGCCCTGCATTGCATAGCTAGTGTGGAACTGTCCAGAGGGAGTCCAGGCCTGAGGGCAAGAGAGCACTAAGGTTGGACAAGGACTATGGTTAGCCAAGTGGGGCCATTGACTAGCCAAAGTGGAATCCTTTGCTACAGAGGCTACATTTCAGTTCTGGATGTGGCCGCAGTGTACAAAGAGGGTCGGATGACCTAGAAAGATACAATGGCAGCATCTCCTAAAATTTAGGGAACTGCTATTTTGGGACCTGAAAATGTGTTGACGTCATTACCTTCGGAATGACAAGGGGAACATTTTCTTACTCTGCCGTGAAGTCAACTGGGCAACCGGTTGGCATATTTTTAGACGGCAACCCCGAAACGGGAAAATGCTTATAAATGTGCCAAGTGGCACCTTCTGGTGCACTTGCCTCATGCAACAAGAAGTGGCGCTGAATTTTAAGCTGGGAGAGCCTCATTTGCAGCTTTTGTCACAGGTTAAGAGCTATGGAGTGCTTGCTTTCCCTCTTATGCACAGTGCGGTGCCAGGAGTGATGCCCTGCACGCTACGCACTGCCCTCTCTCTCCCCTTTGGCAGTATGTTATGCCCCTCTAGTGGGCTCTTCATTTGACCAATGTACAGTTGTGTGGGTTCATGCGCGATTGCCGAGGCAAGAGCCTCTTGCACAGGTACTGGATTAGCTAGCGGCTAATCCTCCCGCAGGTACAGGTGAATTCGGAGAGGTTTCACGCCAGAAATCTCGTCCGATTCAAAGGGTAAGTAGCCCTACAGGTGCGGGAGCTCGAGGACTTGCTAAGGATGCGACCGGCACGCGAAACGGAGCCCGAAACAGTAAATTACAGCCAGCTGTGTATTTTTGCAGGTTTAGGGTTTTGGCCCTAAACGGACCTTAATACCCCCCAGGAGGTTCGGGGACGCAAGGGGACCGCTGTACAGGTGATCTGGCGCATTTTCAGGGCTGAAAACAGAGAATTCAGTGTGCTGCAGATTCTCGCCAGGTTTTGCAAAGTGCCCGTATGCGTCGGGAAAGTCGGCCAATGCGTGGGAATACTGACTGTGAAGGGTCTAGTACAGTTATGCTGCCGAAATCAAGCCAGAACAGTCAAAATTCAGCCAAGGTTGTACGGGGCAGCTTGGAAAGAACCACAGCGTATATTCCCTCTTTTAAACAATAAAGAAATACCGAAAGAGGCGCCTAAGTTAGGGGCCAATCTGGTGTCGGTCTTCTCATACAAGTGCATTCTAGGATCTGTATCCCATTCCCCTCTCTTGTGTCACTATAGCGCAGGTATAATAGACGACTAATAATGGGTGAAAGCTAAATCAAGGTTTGAAGTAAAGTCTACCGCCCTTTTTGGATTGAACAGGCCGGTTTCACTCTCCCTTCCGTAATTAAAAGGAACCCTTGAGCACAGTTCGGAGCACTCATCTTGAGCAAAGTTCAACATTCACTTCTGTTGCACCTTACATTGGTATCGGAGCTTTGGTAGTGTTCTGTATCACTCAAGGAAAGAACCACAAGAAAAAAAAAATTGCTTGTTGCGGTCGCACGTAACCCAAGTCCTCTTGGGTGTGTCGATTCCTAATCGTGTTTTTGAAGATTGACACGAAACCCAAGAAAGAAGGGCTTGTCCGGCCTCCCCTTCGTTCCTCTTTTCACTCATTGAGAGTGGACCGTGCACTTAGCATCCAGCCAATCAATGAGAGGTGGGAAAAAGCAACCTTGGTGTGAGCGCAAGGCCGCCAAGGGGTGCACCCGCGGGAAGGAGAAGAGCTCGGGTAAGAGAAGATCACACAGATTGCAAGCTAAAGAAGAACCTCAAGAACTCAAAGTTCCTCGTGAACTTAAGAACCCAAGACTTGAGTGTATGATCAACACCCGAAGCGGAATGGATACTTCGCATGGAGGTGATGAGCATGGAATTGGCGAACAAATTTTCCCCCTTCCCCATCTACGCCAAGGGTTGCACCAAATCCTATGGAGGCTTTGGTCAAGACGATGATGGACATGATGTTACGCGCAATGCGCCACCTCGGAGCCCAAGCGCAAAGAAAGAAAGGCAGAATTGGAACGTGAGCGGGAAGACAGAAGGGTAGCTTTGGAGCGTGAGCGTGAGTGTGAACGTGAGCAAGCGTGCTTGACGGCTGAAGATAGACAAGCGGCCTTGGAGTTAGAGTGTGAGGCGCAGAGAGGCCAACACATGCAAGAGTTGGTCCTACAGGTACTCACCTTGAAACCCGAGCCAGTTAAAGATGTTGGAGGTTCATCAAGTGCCGCAAGACGAGATTTGGACTCCAACAACCCCGTCACCGAGAAGTTGACATTCAGTAAGTATGATGGTAAGATAGATGCTAATGCTATTCATTCTTGGTTGCACCAATTTTGCGACAACTAAGAAGACAGGGAATAGCAAAGATTTGACGACAGCCACGTATCTTGCCGGTGATGCCATTAATTGGTATCAAGCATGGCAAGAGCAATTGGCCGTGCACCTAGAGGAAGCCGAGGTAGGCATGCCCCTTTCTTTCAGTTGGGCCGACTTCCAAGACAAGCTCAAGGCGCGGTTCTTGCCACCTCAGTACCTAGCGCGGTCAAAAGAAGATTGGCGCAATCTTAAGCAGAATGGTACTCCAATCATGTCTTTTTCTAACCGTGTTTTGCAACTTGGTACCCAATTACGCAAATCGGATGAGAAGCGCAAAGAGGCTTTTATGTTCAGGTTGGATGACTATCTCAGGTTTGATGTCGAAGTCCTCGACCTCGTAGATCTCAACAAGGCGGTAGCGATTGCTCTCACACATGAGATGAAGCATAATAAGGGAAAACCTAAGGAGAATAAGTCTTCTCAAAGTACCTCTCAGACTTCTCAGAACGCTTAGAACGGTAAGAATGGTAAGAATGGTAACTCTTCTAACCAATCTTCCTCTAGTCTTTCGGAAAACAATAGTCAAAATGAATCTAAGGATAAAGCTAACACAATTGCTGAACCAAAGCTCACCCCATATGAAAAAGCAGCAAAAGGAATTTTAGGAGGATACATGCACGTCAAAAGAACAAGTCATTTATTCTAAGGAAGGTCAATGTTATCATTGTCACATCAAGGTTCATATAAAGAAAACATGTCCTAAGATTGAATCTACCGAATCTAAAGAACCCACATCCTCCGTTAATGCCATAAATGAGAACACTCATGTGTCCCAAGTTTCTCATGATCCTCCCATAGGACAAATATGTCTGATCTAGAAAAAGAACGCCAGGATTTTCTCCAAACTCATGCCGCTTGCTTTTCTGAGGGCCTGCCAGGCGAGTTGCCACCAGCTCGTCCTGAGGATCATACCATTGATCTGATACCTAGAAGCACACCATCGAACCGGCCACCTTACTGTGTGAGCCGAGCCCAGAATGAAGAGATTATGAACCAAGTGAAAGACCTCTTGGAGAAGGGTCTTAACTAGCCGAGTACTTCACCTTACTGCTCTCCGGTGTTGTTGGTTTTGAAGAAACACGGATCTTGGAGAATGTGCATTGACTATAGAGCTCTCAAGAAAATCAACGTCAAGAACGGATTTCCAATTCCTAGGATAGATGATATTCTTGACTGACTACAGGGATCCTCTTGTTTTAGCAGGATCGATTTGAAGAGCGGATATCATCAGATCCGAGTCGCGCAAGGAGATGTCTACAAGACAACTTTTCGAACGACCTTCAGTTTATTCGAGTTTTTGGTGATGCCTTTTGGCCTTACCAATGCTCCCACGACTTTTAACCAAATGATGGATAGGATTTTCAGAGAGTACAGATCTCTTGTTGGCACTTTCTTTGATAACATTATTGTCTTCTCCAAGGATGAGGTAAAACATAGAGAACATATGCTACAAGTCTTTCAGGCATCACGAGATCACAAGTTGGTGATTAATGCAAAGAAGAGTGAATTTTTCCTACCAGAGATACACTTTTTGGGACACCGTCTCAGCACAGCAGGAGTGCAGATGGACCCGGCCAAGATAGAGACTATCCGTGATTGGCCCGATTTGAAGAATGTCCATGAAGTTAGAAGCTTCTTGGGCTTATGTTCTTACTACCGGCGGTTCACTAGAAAGTTTGCAGAGGTTGCTTCCCCTTTGCATACTTTTACACAGAAAGGAGTCCCTTTCTCGTGGGGACCCATAGAGGTGACTGCCTTTCAGACATTGAAAGAGAAATTGACTACAGGACCAATTTTGACTTTGTCGGATTTGCAGAAGTCATTCGAAGTATATTGTGATGCTTGTGGTCGTAGTCTGGGTGCGGTCTAAATGCAAGAAGGCCATGTCATTGCCTACGAAAGCAGATTGTTTTCAAGGCCGGAATTGACAACACAGATATATGAGAAAGAGCTTTTGGCGGTTATTCATGCTCTTACTCAGTGGCGACATTACCTAATCGGAGCCAATTTTACGGTCTTCACAAATCACAAAGTTTACGCTACTTCTTGTCACAGAAGCAGCTATCGGAAAAGCAGATGCGGTGGGCGAACATCTTGTTACAGTTTCACTTCCACATTGTCCATGTGCAGAAACTGCAGAATTTGGTGGCAGATGCTTTGTCCCGGAAGACATTGGTTTTGGCTATTTCCGCGATACACCATAGAAGCTTCGAGGATATGGTCGATCAGTATGCCACAGATCCAGATTTTGCAGATGTATTCGTCGAATACAGAATCGGGAGGTAGTAGCGGGATATTCCATTCAGGATGGCTACTTGATGAAGACAACGACGTTGTGCGTTACACAACCGTTGAGGGAAAAGGTTTTAACCGAATGCCACTGTCCACCATTTACGGGTCACCGCGGCTTTGCCACCACCTTGAAAGGTGTGGAGAGATACTTCTTTTGATCGAGACTCAAGAAGGACGTGGCTATTTTTATACGTAGTTGCTTGGTATGCCAAAAGGTCAAGCTTGACAGGCATAAAGCACAGGGATTGTTACAGCCTTTACCCATTCCCACCCGCCCCTGGGAAAGTATTGCTATGGATTTCATTTTTGATCTCCCGAAGACACAGAGTGGACACGATGGTATCTGGACTGTTATTGACAACTTTAGCAGGCAAGCTCATTTCATTCCAGTGAAGAAGACAGTCAAGCCGGATCACTTAGAGAGACTGTTCATTGCCCAGATATTCAAATCACATGGCATGTCTGAGACAATTGTCTCTGACAGAGATCCCCGATTCACGAGTTTGTTTTGGAAGGTGATTTGGGAGAACATTGGCACGCGATTGCAGTTCTCGTCATCTTTCCACCCGCAGACAGATGGGCAATCGAAGATTGCAAATTTAGTCGTACTGTATTTATTGAAGTCTTACATTTCATATCAGAAGACTCCATGGAAAAAGTATTTGCCTACAATAACACAATACACTCTTCAACGGGGAAGGCGCCATTTGAAATTATTGAAGGTGCTCCGAAGGTTCCACCCTCCTTAAGCATGAAAGACAAGATTTTTGAAGCTGACCAGTACAAGACGGACTTGGACACAGCTTTTGCCAAGGTCCGGGAGGCTTTAGAGAAATCTCAGGAAAGACACAAAAAGGCAGCATATCGACATCGTCGCGATTTGAATTTAAAGGAGAACGATTGGGTGCTCTTATGTTTTGAGAAGGCATGCCTTAGAAAGAAAAAGAGAAAGGATCGGCTTTTTCCAAAGCTTAGCATGAGATACTATGGACCTTTCCAGATAAAAGAAACGATAAATGATGTCTCCTTTAGACTGAAGTTGCCTGGTACTTGGAGGATTCACAATGCTTTTCATGTGAGTCTCCTGAAGCCTTTTAAAGGCGATGTGCCCGATGATGGGAGCCAGATGAGCAACCCAAAGTGGAGGAAAACGAGGAGATACTCATTCGAGAACAGATATTGGCACATAAAGATAGAAAGACAAAAGGTAAAGTGATAAGGCGGTTCTTGGTTAAATTCAAGAACTATCCTGCATTGGATGCGAAGTGGATGGAGGAGGACCTAGCAGATACTCCTCAGATTCTGAACCTTTACGTTGAAGCATTCGGTTTAGCATAGTCTACTCTACTCTACTCCGATAGAATCCCGATTTCAGCATGGGCGAATCTAGTGCAGTGGGTATGCACAAGAGGGGAGTCACTCCACTCCTCTGTCGACAAATTGCCCCGATACTTGGATTTGATATAGAGTCACTCATGTCCCTTTGGGTTTCAGGGATACTATTGAGCTGACAGTATTCTGATGTATGACTTTATGTACTGGAATTTTCGATAATGAAAATGATATTGATTTGTACTTGACTTGTTTAAGTGCAGGAACTGATAAACGAAATGATTGCAGCATTTCGGTCTGATAATATCTCAATAGACATGATTGCAATACGGATTAGTTAATTGGGCATCTATGAGGCCCCGACTGGATCTAGATGCGATTGCTAAATACATTGCCAATTAATCATGGTCTGAGATCTGAATGAATTTTGAATGTGATTTGTCCTGTGATGTGACTGTCGATTGGTACATGTGCTTGATGTGTTCCTAGTACGTCGGTACTAACAGTCAGTGTCTGCTAAGACAGTTTATGGTTTCTGTCTGTTTTGCAGACGTAATCGAGGGCGATTACAATGCTTTCAAGAGGGGGGTATGTCACAAAAGGGTGACGTGGCAGCAGATACACACCCTGGTTGCAGATCCCGCAAATCCCGCTGACATGCTGACGTGGCAGTGTACGGCAGATCCCAGATTTTGCGACGCATTCTCCGCTGAAGTGCTGACGTGGCTGAGCGTACGGAATTTCGCTTTTTGCACTGATTTTTGTACTGAAAAAGCAACTGAAGAAAACTCTACGCAATTTTTTTGAGAAGCTTTTGGGAGCTTTGCTTTATTTTTGAAGAGCTTTTAAAAGAACAAGCTTTTGAGGCTCTGCTTTTGGGCATCCCTTGTAAACTTATAAATTAGTGGGTTGGGCTCTCACAACTCAGAGCATCTGGACATAGAGTCTGAGAGTGAGAACCCTCCCACTCCCTTGTACTTTGAACTCAGATTAATACAAAAAGAAATACCGAAAGGGGCGCCAGTCTTTGGGGCCAATATCTCTAGGCAAGGAACTCCGTCGGGCCGTGTCGAATCAATTGTGAACTGTTAACTGTTTTGAAGTGAATCTCTGTTGTTTCACTGTAGAATCTTGACTTAGAGTGACCAAGTTTGTTACACTTTACCTTGAAGCATTCGGTTTAGCTTTGTCTACTCTATAGAACCCCGATTTCAGCATGGATGAATCTAGTGCAGCGGGTTTGCACAAGAGGGGAGTCACTCCGCTCCTTTGTCAACGGATTACCCCGATTTTGAATAGTGTCACTGATGTCCCCCTTTGGGTTTCAGGGATACTGATGGGCTGACAGTATTTTCTTATATGGCTTTATGACAAGAATTCCCGAAAATGAAAATGATTGATTTGTACTTGACTTATTTGAGTGCACGAACTAAAAGACGAAATGACTACAACATTTCGGCCTCATAAATCTCTATAGACATAATTGCAATAAGGATTAGATAATGGACATCCGTGAGGTCCCAAATGCATCTAGATGCGATTACTAAATATGTTGTCGATTAATCATGGTCTAAGATTTGGAATAAATTTGTATGTGATTTGTCATGTAATGTCCTACCATGTCCGGTAATGTGACTGTCGATTTGTACAAGTGCTAGATGTGTTGTGTCTAGTGCGTCGGTACTAACAGTCCATGTCTACTAAGACAGTTTATAGCCTCTGTCTATTTTGCAGGCATAATTGAGGGCGATTACAATTCTTTCAAGAGGGGTATGTCACAAACTGGTGACGTGGCACGCCCCCAGACACACTCACACACTCTAGCGGCAGAAATGCCATGTGGCAATGTATGGACCCGCAAAACACGCCAACATGCTGACGTGGCAGTACCCTACAGACGTCTTCTAAATTCCGCTGACATGTTGTACGGATTTCCTGAATTTACGCTGACAGGTTGACGTGGCAGTTGTACGGAAATCTTTTTTTTTTTGGAGATCATTGCTTTTAAGTTTGAAGCTTTTGGGGCTTTGCTTTTAGCATCCCTTGTAATGTTTATAAGTGACCAAGGGGGCTCACTTCTCAGAGCATCTGGACACAGAGTTGAGAGCGAGCACCCGCAGGTCGGTTGTACTTTGCTCAAAGATTAATATAAAAAGAAATACCGAAAGGGGCACCAGTCTTTGGGGCCAATACCTCTTGGCACGGAACTACACCGGGCCGTGTCAACTCTCTTTTGAACTGTGATTTGAAGTTGTGCAGTATTTTTGAAGTGAATCTCTACTGTGTCGCGGTAGAATCTAGACTTGGGGTGTCCAAGTTTGTTAGAGTCTCCTCTAAAATCATCAGAAATTTCCCCAACGACATCAGCTCTTATATTAACACCTCAAATTCCCATCAAAGTAGCAAGTTCATTGTCTCCTGCAAGGCAATCACCTAGCTCAGGACCTCAACTTATCAATACCCTCTTCTTCTCCATCCCAAAGTCCTAGATCCAGCTCACGAAAACCCTCCTCTTCACATAGCACACATAGCCCAACAACAACTTCCCCTTCTCAAAGTCCAACAAATCTCCTCCCCTGCTCAAAGTCCAATGCAAAAACCCTAATACATCAAAGCACAGACCCTGCAAGCTCCTCGTTTGACAGTCCAATGATTTCTTGCGCTTCCACCACCTAGTGATCTGGCAATTAGCTCAACCCCTGAGAAACCACCTGCTTCGCTCTCACAAAGCGAGATTTCTCCTTTACCACGATCGTCACCTAACTCAATGGCTCTCATCGGTACATGGATGTTCACCGGTAGCATCACGACCACAAGCTGGCCCATAGTTAGAATGGTTTTTGAATAAAGGGAAAACTATACTTGACAAGAGCCGGCCAATCTATCTTGACCGCCAGAAACAGGTCAAAATCCTCCTGCAACTGCAACTTCAGCTCCACGTTGTATGCGCATGCAGCGCCAGTACCGGCGGGCTCATATGAAAAGCGAGCGCGTCTGAAAAAGATGCACACTGTGCAGAATAGTTGACCGTAGAATGAGTTTGCAAGATCCGACGTTAGAGAAGTGGAGAATGTGACCGATTCTAGTCTCAGATAGCCAAAAAAAAGATATTAGGCTCACCAAGTAACCAACAAGCTGAGTTTCTATCACACTTCGGAGGCGATGGGCATACTCAGCCATGACCAAGGCTAGAGGTTGCCAAGTAAGAGTAAAATTGCTAAAAAGCGCTAAAGTGAGCTAAATAACAAATCAGTGCATCACTAAGGCAAAACAATAAGTGGGCTTTTAAGGTCCCCACTTTTATTGATTTGACTGATTGTCTTGAACACTCCAAAAGAAGAAACATTGAAAATAAACTTACTCCGTTGCATAAATGAACTAACGTTTTTCATGATTTTTTTGACTAAGTAACCTTTCTCAACCAGTAAAGAAATAACTTCCAAACTTGCTCAGTAGGCCACATAGGGAATCATCTGCGTTGAGCTGCCACATCAATTGCTGTCATACAGTCTGCCACACCTTGTGACAAGAAGAGACAACAAAATAGGCCGTTGAGCAGTACGTCAAAGCTTGAGGAGTCTTTTGGAAGCCTATCCCAAAAATTTGCACTGACTTTGTTATTATCCATGAACTGAAGGACTAGGTTGTAAGAAGTTTGACAAACCGACATAATGGGTAGGCAACCACTGATAGACACCAATTGCTAGTATAACCAATTAAGCAAGTCAGCAGTTACAGCATTAAGGAGTTAGAAGCAGCAATAACACGGATCCTTGAACTAGTGAAGATGTGCAAGACTGCAAGTGCCTAGCAGCTGAGAGTAGGCATCCTAGGAGGTCAATGATGACAGGTCACATCGCACCATTAGTTCAGTGCAGTCTGGTTCAAAAGCCATCCTTCAAGATGGGACTCAAAGCCAGCCAGAGCATGCCTAGTAGATAAAAAACCAGAGATTAGAGCACAAACAGGCCGTATTGTAAATCCTACTGGTATGTCAAAAAAGTCATGCTTGGGTACATTTCTCATGGTCCACTTTATTCTTCCTTCCTCCACTGATTGCACTTTAAACATCAGAAAAAAGTACAAATTTCAAGTCCTTAGTTTTTCAGATGCATAAAAAGGGACGAATATTTAGTTACATCTTAGAGCTACCAACATTTCAACAACCAAAAGCTTACAACCAGTTTTGAGTTGTTATTTAGCAAAGAAAGAAGTAACTGTTTTTTCAAGTACGCCTATTAGGAGCTTGATCAGGATTCAGTAACATGCAATATGAAACCATCAGAAAGTTAAAAGTTTACCATAACATCAAACTGCTCTGGACGAGCTACCAATTGCATGCAGCAATTATCCACAATAATTTCATTGTACTTGATCCCTGGATAGTTCTTTGCCACTTCTCGACATGATTCCAAAAACAAGCCATCGGCCAGCTTCATGATGTTGGCTTTGTGCACAGCTGTGACCACCTTTCGATTATTCAAGTAAGCATACTCAAATGCATATTTTGCAATTCGTTCGGAACAAAACTTTGTAATCACCTTGCAATGCACATGTACATAATCAGGACATCGTTTCAAAGCCTCTCTCTCTCTCTCTCTCTCTCTCTCTCTCTCTCTCTCTCTCTCTCTCTCTCTCTCTCTCTCTCTCTCTCTCTCTCTAAAAGGGCTTGTACCGTTCGATATTTACAAAAAGGTAGACTCTACCAGTAACAAAATAAAGCTAAAAACATAACAAAAGACAACCATAGGTGAAAAGACCCTTCAAGATCTCCAAAAAACACAAAGCTGAGAAAAGAATCTTTTATTAAATAAACATCTTGAGGACACAATCCCCATGATAAAATATACAAAACATCCCAATCACCACAGAGGTGTAATTCCAAACCTACCAAGTTGGTTCCAAACATATTGTACGTGGCGGATCTCTACTTACTGTACGTTGTTCCATACATAAAATAATTTTATGTGCGTAAAAATACGTACTCTCGTAAACTAACTTCAATTTACCGAACTTTCTAGGACATTTCCAATTAAAAACAAGACTACATGCATCAGTTTTAGAGACATTTAAAGTTTGCTCCCTATTTGTGTGCCCAAAGGTGTACGGAATGGCTCAGAAACCCTTACGAAATCACTCAATGGCCGTATCTCCCCAAAGAAAAAAAAAAGAGACTTAAAAATTTTGGCTACGGATCGATCCGTACAGTAGGACCGTACGGTATGGATCCGATCCGTACGTGCGTACGGAAACAACCTTGTCCCAAACTCCACACGAAATACAAAATCACAAAGACCAAGACTATTTCTTGGTTCTCAATCTCTCATAAATCCTAGCATATACATTTCCAAGAGGTGGAAAATTTTCCTCATATTGTGTCATGAGAACAGTAAGAGGAATATCATCTCGATCATCACTACATGAAGGAAAAAAATATCCTTAGGAGCCCCTTCAAGCTCTAGAGAAGTAGGTGGTACAGCTGTCAAAGAAAAGGAAACACATGGAGGTGAATTCTAAACAACAATCCCCTTCAAGCTCTAGAGAAGTAGGTGGTATAGCTGTCAAAGAAGAGGAAACACCTGGAGGTGAATTCTATAGAACCCTAGAACCTATGTCTGCATGTACCATCGTCTTCAACCTATGCTTCCTTACTGATCATATCAAGAGCACATCTAACCCTATGTGCATGTGGACAAGCGGACTCCTATTTCTAGGGTTTATGACAGCCTAGGAAGTGTTATGGCACCTTTGTGAGCCTGTACGCAAGACGTGCTTGTCCAGACACTTTAGATTAGTTGCATACTCTCTAACTACACGTGAGCACAGCCAATGTCTGCTGGTGTAGGTAGTGGGGAGTGTTCCCATATAGTAGCATATATACCAAGCCTAAGTAGGTATTGCATGCGAGGCACCTCTTATTAATAGGTTTAGTGAATTATTATTGACATTTTAGGCCAGCTTTTCCAAGTCGTGGGACTCCATAAGAGATTCTCCTCGACCCAGAAATTTTCCGCTATTCATGTGACCCTAGGGGTCACCCTTGGATCATCAGATAAGTGAGTACAGCACCGACAATACCCCATGGGCAGCCAGCCCACAATACCCAACCGCCCTCTGGCATTTTTCCACCATCACCAGCAGATCAGACCAATGTTTTTGTGTTACACGCTTGGACACTCCAAGCGAGAAATCAATAGCAGCACACAAACAGAACCTGCAAAAATCACTGAACTTAAATAGAGAGAGAGAGAGAGAGAGAGAGAGAGAGAGAGAGAGAGTCAACACTGCATGGCAGACTTTCGAGCCAAGACACACTATCCCCAAAGACTGGCACCCCTTTTGGCATTTCTTTCTTATTGCTCTTTGCAAAGTAAAACCCGCGAGGGTCTAACTCTCTCTAAGACTTTGTGTCCATATGATCTACGGAAGAGTGGCCCTTTGGGCAAGTATAAACATACAAGGGATGCCCAAAAGCTGAGTCCCAAAGAAGCATAGTAGCTACGGTGCAAGACGAGACGTTTAATACGAGGTGTACAATACGCGTACTGGACGTATTTTTGAGAATCAAAAATAAAATACGCGAACCTTTTTAGATATGATACTTTAATAAGAACAAATGAAGCAGTTCATGGACCTCCTTGATGACTTTTCAATATTTAGCCATAGCATACATAAACCAGCACCATGAAGCTCTAAAACACAATTGATCAATTAGAAAAAGACATGTTTTGAGCAAAAAAACGTTAGAATAGAAAACGTTATGAGACATATTGTACGTTTCAATACGGGACACCATGTATTCTAAATAAAATATGCGTATTTTAGCTGCTGTGCAAAGAAGACTCATTGTATATACCGAGCTCGCTGCTGCTGCGCACCCCTCGCCGGCCTTCGCCATCGCTCAGCTCCCACTCCCTCCCCACCCTTGCTTGCGCGCGGTGTTGTGTAGCCCTCGCGCGTTGCTCACTTCCCCCCCCCCCCCTCCCTTTGCGTTGCCCTGCCCGCCTCAGCTCCTTCTCGCCAGCACTTCTGCCTCCTCGTTGCTGTTGCTGCAGCCCGCCTTCTCTGAGCCCCTTTTAAAAGCCCAAAAAATTTCGCCTTTCCCCCTCCCCCTGCACACACACACGCACATTCTCTCTTTGCCTCTCTCTGGCCGTCTCAGTCTCCCCCCCCCCCCCCATTCCCCTCCAAGGTTCCTGAAGGCTGAGGATTTCGCTTCGTCTTCGGGTACCTGCCACGACATCGTCTCTCCCCCCCCCCCCCCCCCCCCCCCCCCCCCCTTCGACCGCAGCAACGGACACAGATGGAGGCTCAAGCTCCGCCACAAAGGGACTCTGATCAAGTCCCCTCGCCCGACCCCGTTGAGCCCACCATTCGACTTGCTCTCACACCGACAGAGCAAGCGAGCATTTGTGTTGCATTGTGATGTGCCACCCACTGAATATTCCTTATTGGATGAGATACTTCTGGGAAGTCAACGACCCAAGATATCAAGAGTTCCGATCTGGAATGAGACTCCTTATTGGATGAGATTCTTATGGGAAGCCAACGACACAAGAAATGAAGAGCTCTGATTTGGAATGAGAAAACTGATTGTCCCTCGGAATGTCCCTTGGAATGACCCTCGGAAATTTTTGAGCTAACTTGAGTTGTTTTGCAGATAAGTTGTAATCGCGGACGATTACTTTCTTTCAAGAAGGGGGGATGTCACAAATTGCTAACGTGTCAAGCCACTGAAGAACAGAGCCTAAACAGTTTTGAGCTGGACCTTGAAGCTTTTGGAATGTAAGTAGTGTCTATGCCAAAAAGTTACTGGTTGAACCTTGTGCGGTGCGGACTGCACAATGTCACAGATTGAATAAAGTCGCTAATTTCTGTTTGAGATTTTAAGAATACTGATAGGCTGACAGTATTTTACGGAATGACTTAATGAAAATATATATATTGAATTGGAAATTTTCGTTGATTGAATTGAAGACATGTGCTCTTTCATGTGTGTATTGCTAGAGACATGTAGATATCAAAGAGAAATTAGTGACTTTATCAATCTAGGCAATCTGTGACATTGTGCAATCTACATCGCACAAGGTTCAACCAATAACTTTTGGCATAGACACTACTTACATTCCAAAAGCTTCAAGGTCCAGCTCAAAACTCAAGAGAATTTCCTTCTCCATCCTCTTTGCATTGAGAGCCCAAAAAGTGCCCTTGAGCAAATGATCCACCGTTGGCCTCCTCTATCCACTGGCACCTCAATCTGAATGGTCGGAACTCTCTAATAAACCATCAGTACATTCCCTTGCTTCGTTGGAACCCTTGGATGCACTATCATCTGATTCCCTTACTTCTTTTGAATCCTCTGATCAACTTTCATCTGGTTCCTTTGGTTCTTTCTCTTCACTGGAAGACTCTTGTCCTGTTGAGGTGAACACTGGCTTGTCCGTAGGATAGGTCAATGAGCCGGCATGCATACCAAAACCTTGCTTGGCATGTCCCATAAGTCTCTGAATGGAGTCAGACTTTTGTTGCAAACAATACTATCGAATCTCTTTTGGCAAATCACAGCAAAACCGCTCAACCAGGTCCTTCAGAGTGACCCTCCGAAACGAGGACATTGGCAGATATGTATTCCAAAACCTCTCGTAGTAGTCATCCAACGTGTCTTTCTTAGTCATTCTCAGATAATACCAAGTCGTGATGTCACAAAGTGATAACGTGGCATGGCCTAAACCCTAGCAAAAGAGGCAGAAGAAGTTTTACCAACTTGCACGTTTTTGTCGAGGGGCCCAAAGGGGTTTAAAAACCTAACTAGCACAACTTATGGAACCCGACCGAGGGGCCTAAAACCTTTTTAACGTAAAAGCAAGAGGCCCAAATCGCATAGCAACTGATGACGTAACAGATCACCACAAAACGCCCCGCGATTTGCACTGACAACAGATGACGTGTTAGAGCGTACGGACAGCCCATGGGGCGCTAGCTTTTGAGGCTCCAGATGCTTTTAGACTAATGTTGTTCATGTAACAACTTTTAAGCCAGGCCTAGGGCCTTTAAAAGGGTGCCAAGGCCTCCTCTGCCGGCAGATTAGGTTGGGAGCACTGCGAAGAGAGAGAATCCTCAGACCTTGTACTTGAGCAAGCATAATAATAAAGAAATACTGAGAGGGGACTGTAAGGTGCAGCGAAATGAATGTTTGAACTTTGCTCAAGATGAGTGCTCCGAACTGTGCTCAAGGTTCCTTTTGTTCTTATGGAAGGGAGAGCCTTCCGTTCTTAATGAGAGAGTGCAATGATCATAACAAAGTGAAGGGACACTGCGTGAAAGTGCACGAGACTGAGAGATAGAGAGAGAAGAGAATACGACACCAGAGACGTTGTAAAACCCTCCTCCGAAGGCCCCACTCTCGTCGGCGAGAGTGGTCTACTATTGATTGCACAAACTGGTACAAAGTGGATGCATGTGACTGATGCAAGTCTAGGCTAGATCGATGACGACGACGGAAATGGCGAGACCGATCTAAGGGCTGAAATCTGAGGCTTTCTAACTGCTGTCCAAAAACGCAATTGGCTGAAATCTGCTGCTTTTGACTGGCTATCCAAAAACGCAGTTCGCTGAAATCTGATGAGATCAAAAACGCTGTTGTGGGCTGCTTCTTGCGGGCTGAAATCTGCTGGTTCTTAAGGCTGGGCTTGCGATGAGGGTCCTCCTGAAAACGCTAGCAAAAGGGAGGGACAATTGTCGCGATGGATCCCTGCTGAAAACGCTAGCTTGAGGTGTTGATGGCGATGAGCAACTGCTGAAAATCGCCATGCAAGTAAAGGTCTTGCTTGATGGAAAACGCTAGGGCGAGGGGAGTCTGCTTGGAGGAGAAAACGCCACCAAGGGTTCTTGTTGAGAAGTTGCCTGTTAAGCAATGGTGCTCCTGTTGCCTCTTTTGACAATTAGTGCTAGTCTAGATTTGCTTATATACAAGCGTACTCGATTTGCCCTACCTACTTTCCAACAAAAGTCACTTAAAAATAATAAGTGAAAAATGTTAAAAATAGGAAAAATATGCTAAATGCATTGGAAAATTCCTCTGAAGGATTCTAATGGGAATTCTTATGATCATGCTATGTGCAACCAGAGAATATGCATCTACACTAAGTGCCTGGGCATGCATGGTCTGCGAACAGACTCACAAAAGTGTCAGAATACTTATAATCTAGACTGACTGGATTGACGGAACCATTGTTATGTTGTAGCTTGTCCACGGACACATAGGGTTGGATGTGTCAGGTGACATCCCCTCCTTTTCAAAGTGAGGTATTGGTACCGAACTGTATGGCGTCGAGGGAGATCGCCAATAGTATCTGGAATCCTGGAAGGGACTCTTCGCCGGCCCACTCGGATGTGTGGGTCGTGCGGTACTTAAACTTCATAAAGGTCTGCAACGCTTGCTTCTTTGGGCCGCGCCGAAAGCGACACAAAGTCTTGTGTGGCTCCTTCAATACTTCAACTTCGTCGAGTGTCATGCTTCTTTCTTCTTCAAGAATCTCCATGGCTGAAAATTCCTGAAACCATTTCCAACACAAAACCATGAACATACCTATTCCATGTAAAGTGAGTGGAAAAAATCTTGTCTTCCTCAAAGACTGTGCATGCGATGTAGATGAACAAAGAGACGGAGTGCGAACCCGTTCACCACACACACGCAAACAATGAAATCGAATCTCTCTTATGATCTAAAGCAATCAACTGTGGCAATTCACAACGGAAATGCCGATGCTTGGTGCTCATACTATCATGTGCTCTTTCTACGACTCTGTCGTGCCAAGGAAGAGACATGAAATATGACTACCTTGAATGCATACTTTTCAGCTTTTCATGAAAAATCCGCAAACATTTGTGCTCATTCATGAGTGAAACGTGCTCAACATACAATATGTCATGCCTAGGAAAAGGGATCACATAAAAATGCTGACGAAAATACAGGAAACGATCACGAATGCAACACTCATACAATGCGTGCGCACTAATCATGCGGACACATAATACTTCCTCTGAGGATTCTTTGGACCTAGGCTTGAGAGCCAAGATTGGTTCTTCCTAAGGGGGTTCTTTGGACCTAGGCTCGAGAGCCAAGATCGGTTCTTCGTGACTGATCGAATCTGCAATGAGGTTAGCTTCGCTAGAAAAAGCATCAACTAACTCATCATCCTTGTGAACAATCACGTCATCTTCATGCAAATCATCATGCTTGAAAGAAATCACATCTTGATCATCATGTCCTTATTATCCAAATCATCATGCTTATCATTGTCATTCAAATCACCATGCAAATCCTATGTGTCATGCTTTGGAGAAGAAGAGACTGCGAGAGTCTCCTTCTCCTGAATCCGTTCAATCTTCGCCTGCACATTTGCAATGAGAGAGGGAGAATGAACAACTTCCTCTCCACAAATGACAATGGGAGAGTCACTTTTGGCATTGAAAGTGAACGTATTTTCCGCCCAATCAATGAGAGGGTTATGCTCACGAAACCATCGAATGCCCAAAATCATATCACATCCTGAGAGAGGAGAGACAAAAAATTTTCTACAGAAAACAGCTTGTTGAACTGTAAACAATACATCAAGGCACTCTTTCATAATGAGAGAGTCCATACCGAGAGCAAAGCCAAAGAGCTCGAGAGGAGATTTCTGACTAACCTCTAGGCGGGCTCTCTCAACAAGAGAGGGACTGATCACATCATGCATACTACCTGGGTCAAACAATATGACAAAACGCTGCCCTATCATATGATCATAATATTTAATGAGAGACTCATCAATGGAAGGGTCAGGAGAAACTTGGGGCACACTCGTGTTATCATTAATTGCATTGACAAAGAAAGTGGGTTCTCTGATTCTTTAGATTCATTAGAGTCAAGCTTAGGACATGTTCTTTTTATGTAACCCTTAATGTGACAATAAAAACAACGACCTTCCTTAGAATAAGTGCTTTGCTCTTCCGACGTGATGTATCCTCCTAAAATTCCTTGTGATACCTTTTCATCTGGAGTAAGCTTAGGTTTAGCAATTGTGTTAGCCTTTCCCTTAGGTTCATTTTGAGAGTTCTTTTCTGAGAGACTATTGGAAGATTGGTTAGAAGAGTTACCATTCTTACAGTTCTGAGGGTTCTGAGAAGTCTAAGAGGTACTTGTGGAAGTCTTGTTCTCCTTAGGCTTTCCCTTGTTGTGCTTCATCTCCTGTGCATCCTGTGCGAGAGCAATCGCTACCGCCTTGTGGAGATCGATTGGATCAAGCACCTCGACATCGTACTTGATATACTCGTCCAATCCATAAAGGAATGCCTCCTTGCGCTCATCATCCGACTTGCGTAATTGGGTACCTAGCTGCAAAACACGATTAGAGAAAGACATCATTTTGCTTGAGAGCGCGCCAATCGTGCGAGGTACTAAGGTGGCATAAACCGTGCCTTGAGCTTGTCTTGGAAATCAGCCCAATTGAAGGAAAGAAGCGTGAATTTGTCGGCTTCCTCTAGGTACGCGGCTAACTATGTCTCTTGCCATGCGTGGTACCAATTGATGGCATCACCGGCAAGGTACATAGCTACCGTCAAAACCTTGCTATTTCCTGTCTTCTTAGTTGTCGCAAAATAAGCATTAAATTGATGCAACCAAGAATGAATAACTGTAGCATCCATCTTACCATTGTACTTACTGAAAGTCAACTTCTCTGTGATTGGGTTGTTGGAGTCCGAATCTCGGCTTCCGCCACTTGATGAACTCCCAACATCTTTGGCCGGTTCGGACTTCGAGGCAAGTACTTGTCGAACCAATTCTTGAGTGCAGAGGTCTCTTTGAGCCTCACGCTCGGCCTCCAAGGCCACTCGTCTTGCTTCGGCTTCCTCCTTTCTCTGTGCGTTTCTTTCTTTTCGTTCATCGCGCTCGCGTTCCAAGGCAATGCGAGTCGCTTCTTGTTTGGCCATCATGTCCATCATCGACTTGACCATGGCCTCCATAGGATTGGGTGCAATCTCCGACGTAGATGGCGTAGGGGGAGGGTCATGAAAACCTCCATGGTGAGGAAATTCTTCTTCACTACTTTCATGCCCATCACCTCCACGCGAAGTATCCATTCCGCTTCGGGTGATGACCATGCACTGTGATCTTTGGTTCTTAAGTTCACGAGGAACTTGGGTTCTTGTGGGTCTTGGGTCTTGGGGTTCTTGGGGGTCTTGAGTCTTGGGGTTCTTGGGGTTCTTGGGGGTCTTGAGGTCTTGAGGTTCTTACGGATCTTGAGGTTCTTGAGGTTCTTCTTTCGCTTGCAATCTGTGTTTGAGAAGGATCTTCTCTTCACCCGAGTTCTGCTCTTTTCTACAGGCGCACCCCTTGGCGGCCTTGCGCTCACACCAAGGTTGCTTTTTCCCACCTCACGTCGATTGGCCGGCCGCTAAGTGCACAGTCCGCTCTCAATGAGTGAAAAGAGGCACAAGGGGAGGCTGGACAAGCCCTTCTTTCTTGGGATTCTTGTCACTCTTCAAAAACACGATTAGGAATCGACACGCCCAAGCGAACTTGGGTTCGTGCGACCGCAGCAAGCAAAAAAAATTCTTGTGATTCTTGTGGTTCTTTCCTTGAGTGATACAGAACACTGCCAAAGCTCTGATACCAATGTAAGGTGCAGCAGAAGGAATGTTTGAACTTTGCTCAAGATGAGTGCTCCGAACTGTGCTCAAGGTTCCTTTTGTTCTTATGGAAGGGAGAGCCTTCCGTTCTTAATGAGAGAGTGATATGATCACAACAAAGTGAATTGACACTGTGCGTGAAAGTACACGAGACTGAGAGATAGAGAGAGAAGAGAATACGACACCAGAGACGTTGTAAAACCCTCCTCCGAAGGCCCCACTCTCGTCGGCGAGAGTGGTCTACTATTGATTGCACAAACTGGTACAACGTGGATGCATGTGACTGATGCAAGTCTAGGCTAGATCAATGACGACGACGCGAATGGCGAGACCGATCTAAGGGCTGAAATCTGAGGCTTTCTAACTGCTGTCCAAAAACGCAATTGGCTGAAATCTGCTGCTTTTGACCGGCTATCCAAAAACGCAGTTCGCTGAAATCTGATGGGATCAAAAACGCTGTTGTGGGCTGCTTCTTGCGGGCTGAAATCTGCTGGTTCTTAGGGCTGGTCTTGCAATGAGGGTCCTGCTGAAAACGCTAGCAAAAGGGAGGGACAATTGTCGCGATGGATCCCTGCTAAAAACGCTAGCTTGAGGTGATGATGGTGATGAGCAACTACTGAAAATCGCCATGCAAGTGAAGGTCTTGCTTGATGGAAAACGCTAGGGCTAGGGGAGTCTGCTTGGAGGAGAAACGCCACCAAGGGTTCTTGCTGAGAAGTTGCCTGTTGAGCAAAGGTGCTCCTGCTGCCTCTTCTCACAATTAGTGCTAGTCTAGGTTTGCTTATATACAAACTCACTCAATTTGCCCTGCCTACTTTCCAACAAGTCACTTAAAAATAATAAGTGAAAAATGTCAAAAATAGGGAAAATAGGCTAAATGCACTGGAAAATTCCCCTGAAGGATTCTGATGGATTTTGATGGGAATGCTTATGATCATGTTGTGTGCAACCAGAGAATATGCATCTACACTAAGTGCCTGGGCATGCACGGTCTGCAAGCGAACAGACTCACAAAAGTGCTAGATCACTTCTAATCTAGACTGACTGCATTGACGGAACCCTTGTTATATTGTAGCTTGTCCACGACACATAGGGTTGGATGTGTCATGTGACAGGGACGCCAGTCTTTGGGGCCAGAATCTTTGGCCGCAGAACTCCACCGTGTCGTGCCGTGTCGTCTATTTCTCTCAAATTTGCTCGGTTATATCATTTTCTCTCGCGTGTGTTGCATTACATCTTTGGGCTTGGAGTGTCCAAGTCGATTACAATGGTATAACGATTCTTCTTATACAAAGTATCCTTTATTAGAAGCACACATGGATTCAGTCGACCAATCCCACCAGGAGGAAACTGTTGCACCCAACCACTAGCGAACAGAAGAAGACAACGGGGATTCCAACCGACATTCACCTCCTTCCGATGATTCGGGAGAAGAATATGGTCCGTCTCCACCCACAGCTTATGAAAGAATGGAGATGCAACGTCAACAACAGGTTGACAATTGTGCTCGACAAATGCTACGGTACTCCAAAGATCCCCAGTACGCGAAATTTTTGGCGGAGCATCCACTTGACGAGGTGTACTCTCGAGGGCCGTTAGCCCCTCAAGTCGGCTTTAAAGAAGAAACCTACACCGACAGTACCAAGACCAAGGGTGTACTCAGAGGATGAATTTGATGAAGTTGTAGAACGACGAGTCAATAGACTCATGAAGACCAAGAGGCAGTCGTGGAAAGAGTCGAGTAGTGGACTATCTCAGATACTTGGGTCGCAAATCAACCTTTGAAGTCGTCAGTAAACCAAAGAAACGTGTTTCATTTGAAGATATCCCAATTCATCATCGTTCTATTCTAACAGTTCAGAGAGTTCTTCTTCCTCTAACTCCACATAAAGAACAAGAAGCGGAGAAAGACTCAGAGAAATAATAAAGGCAAGAAGAAGGCAAAGAAGAGCAGATCTCGCAAAAAATCTCGGAAGCACTTCGACAGCTCAGATGAGGGCTCCTGGTCCTTTGAGAGTTCGGATTCCAATGAGCTGATGTACACAACGAAGAGAGAGTATCTATATCGAGCCAACCAGTACGACTACCTTGAGTATAAGGGCAAGAAGACCAAGGATTTAAGGAGGGCGGGCAAGCTTTAACACTAGTTTGGTACCAAAAAGGACGCTTTAGCGTCTTTTTTTCTTAATTTTCAGAAAAATCCCATGTGCTTGAAAGAAAGAATTCATACAATTCCCTTTAAGAAGCAGTTCTATAATAGTAATAGAGTTCTTGAAAATTATCTCCTTACATATTTGAGCCTATAAGAATAACCAAATTTACCCATAATTATAGTTGGGCAAATCTACATTCAAATTTTGCAAAGAATAGGCACCATAAGCGTCAAAAAAAAATCCGAAGGCCTAGGATAAAATTTTAGATTGCTCCTTTATACCAATGCTAGGTAATTATGTAGGCTTTTACTCAAAAGAAAAAAAATTTACATTTGTATTTAATTACGTCTAGCTATGTGGATCAAAGAGGCATGTTTTATAAATTTGATCATATACAAAGTAAAATACATTGTATCCGTGCATTAAAATCTTGACTATGTTATATATATATATATATATATATATATATATATATATATATATATATATATATATATATATGTGTGTGTGTGTGTGTGTGTGTGTGTGTGTGTGTGTGTGTATAATTCTCAATTCCAAGGGAGATTATAATTGAAGAGCGTTGAAGAAACTAAATGGGTTACTTTCTCCCTTGTTGTAACACTGCGCACGATAGAAATTCTTGATATTTTATGTAGAAGATAGTAGCAAGCAAACTCCATGTGATACTTTTACAAAAGTAGTAAAGTATAGCTAATTCCTTGATAACAAGGTATCTAGGGCATTTGAATACTCATTTAATTGGTTATTTAGATAAAAAGAGTAAATCAACTATAAAGCGCATCTCATAAAAGTTCAAAATCCATATTTATTTAGAAGATTTATGTTTTCTAAAGTTTCCAAAAAATATGTAGTATCTTGGTTTTAACCCCTAGATTGAGCTTAAAACATGAATTTGCAAAAAGATAGTATGAATTGTTTGGAAAGGAGCTTTGAAAGGCTGAAAATTACCTCATAAATAGCATTTTGCAAAAATCAAATTCTCATTTACTACTTATAGTAACTAATAAATATAGGCTTTCAAATATAATATTTTCCTATCAAGATGGCATTTGCTTTCAATATGGGTTTATAAGTTTGAAAAATATGATTTCTTTAGGAAGTTATAGAGTTTTTTTTTTTTTTACCAAAAACAGCTCAAAATTTGAGTGAATTTTCATTATAAAACTTATCATATATCTTTTGCTATAGTACATATTTTGACATGGAAAAAAATGGTGTACTTTTTTCACCTCATAACCTATGCACACAATGGGCAAGAGCCAAAAACTCAATTGTTAGCTTATGGAAATAAATGTTAAAAGTTGATGAAAAAACAGGACACTTTAGGACATTTGAGTGTCCAATTACAGAACTAGTGTTAAAGTTTGATACATTTTCAAGCTTTAAGGAAACCCATAGAGCCCTTGCTTTTATCCAATAGTTTGACATCGCTTTTTCGGGAGGGCGTTACTCAGAGCACTCCAAGGTAAGAAGAGCGGCGTCTTATCTGAAAGGGAATGCCCAAACATGGTGATCTACACTACTGTTACACAGGGAAGCACCGACGAAGTGGTAGCAGTTCTAGAGAGTTTTCACCTCTTCTTAGCTCACTCAAGAATACAAGAAATATGTAATCACCGCTTGGAATCATCTAAGGATAACCAAGGAAGACACACTGGATGTCTACTGTAAGAGATTTGGGGATACTTTACTATCAGTCTCTTTAGAAAATCACCTTCAAGCAACAAGTTGAGCGGTTAGAAATACGGAGTTATTGTGTACAAAAGAAGTCGGAGTTCATGCAACAGCTCATGGGACATGCCAAAGAGGGGTTTGCAACGCATGCAGGCACTCTTACTTACCCTACCAAAAGACTAGTGGCAATCAGGACCGAACAAGAAGCAACCAATGGTAACAAGAAGAAGGGAAAGCAGCAGTAAAAGAAACCTCCAAGCCCTAGATTATCAGCAGAGCAACGCCCCGAGTACTACAAAGCGGGCAAATGTTACAAAAGAGAACAAGCCACAAAGTTCCAAAGCGGCAGAAGAGCGAGCAAAGAACGACAAGACAAAAGCAAGACTAGTACCGCATTTTGTGGGGACTGTTGCTAAATTTGCTTTATCTGACATAAAAATAATTCTAAATGCATTATTGGATTTATAAGTGAGAGGGTTTTCTCGCTTGGAACATTAGGAAAATAAATTCTAAATGAATTATTGGAATTTTAAGTGAGAGGGTTTTTCTCACTGGAGACATCCGAGTACAGAGTATTCCTAGTGCGTCAGTCAAAGTAATGACGGGAGCACTAAGAACGGGAATATCTGTAAGACCACCAGGAACGGGTACTTCTGATGCGTCACATCGGATGGGTGACGGGGAGCATCGGGAAGAAGTATTCGACCATCCGGGAACGGACATCTCTGATGCGTCATAGGATGGGTGACATAGAGCATCGCAAAGGAGATTGTACCGTAAGTTCGGTAGGAAAGGACTAGGTGATGGGTATTCCTGATGCGTCACAAGGTGGGTGACAGGTGTATCGGAAAGGGAATATCCATAGTCGGGAGGAAATTCCAAACTGTGTTAGAATTGTGCACAAGGAAAAAGCAAGCACTTGAATGAAGATGGGTTCAAAGGAAACTTCGAGGAAAAATAGATGCTTTCTGAGAAAGCGGGATTGCTTTTCGGGAAAGCAGATGCTTTCCCGCGAGGAAGTCTATGTCTGCATTGCAATTGTGCATGTGATTGCATCCAGGGACGCCTGGGAAGTGCTGTGAAGGCATTGTTTTTAACTTATAAGGCTTTATTGAGTTTTTGGACAGATTCAGACCTCTTTTAAAGGTGACCGACCGCCCACTTAATAAGTGGGCAGCCATCTAATAAATAAGGCAACAGATCAGCCAACGTTTTCTCTCTCTTTTTCTGGGAGAGCAGCAGAAAAAAAAAAAAAAAAAAAAACGGCCGCGATCTCTACGCGAGCAGCTATTCGTGCCCGTGGCTAGGAGCTATAAAAGCATAACATGCCCTTACTCAGAGAGGAGGACCAATCTTTGCAAGGAGGAGATGTTGCTGCTCATTTCAACCATAAAGAAGACGTTGCCGGTGATGCCCATGGCTGCCCCAAGTGTACCAGATGTCGCCAACACCCAGTGCGCAACTTCCCTCGCGAAGAAGTGCCTACGAAGCGTGTTTCCATCGCGACAAGTTGCTGTTTTTCTCTGTTTTCAGCCCATAAACGTCGTAGACGGGGCTGATTTACGAAAAGGAACCCGAGAACACACCTCTTTTGTGTGTAGGATTGGAAGAGAGGATTTTCTATGTAGAGATCTCTTCTGGGGAATTTCTTTTTCAAGAACCGAGTTGCGTTCCGAGCGTCGAGACTTTGAAGGTAACGATTTTCATGTTATGATCTTTGAGTATTTGATTGCAGGTGTACTTCCTCTTCGTGAGGGAGTAGGAGCAGAGGAAGGCATGAGCCTCTGCAGGAGAAAGCGCTCTTAGGAACTAGAGTCAGATCAGCCCAAGGGTTTCGTACCCGAGTTTGGGAAGTAGATACACGGATCGGAGAGAGGTAGTCTCTCAAGTTGCGATCCGGAAGTTGGGATTCCCAAGTAAGGACTTCGTGTCCGGGAAAGCAGAGTTGTTCTGCGGGAAGAGGACTCTCGAAATAGAGTTCTAAAAGAGAGTTGCAGGGATGTCATGCCCTGAGTCTGGAAGGTGAGATCCAGAGGCGAGAACCTTGATTCTCGAGGAATTGGAATAAGGAACGGAAGTTCCTTGGAATAGGGTTTTGCCCTAGGAATCGGAAGCTGAGGCTTCCGGGAACCATCAAGTCTTATTCTAGAACGAACGTGGTAATACATTCGGTTCAAGTGCTTGTATAGACTTCTCCTCAGTAATAAAGATACTATTACGGGGGGGGACCAACCCATCTTTTGGTCCCTAGTACTGGGTCGATCTTCTCACTTTATGTCTCTCTCTCTATCTATTTCTCTCTATACCCTCTGGCTTCAATATTAAGTGATAAATTTTATTTTTCCGAGTATATTTTATATTGCTATGCGCTCCGGTTTGTGACAGGGACTGTGAAGGGTATAGTACAGTTATGCTGCCGAAATCGCGCTGGAACAGTGGAAATTCAGCCGAGTTTGTGCGGGGTAGCTTGTAGGGAACCACAGCGTTTATTCCCTCTTTTGAACAATAAAGAAATACCGAAAGGGGCGCCTAAGTTAGGGGCCAATCTGGTGTCCGTCTACTCATACAGGTGCAATCTAGCAGCTTGTATCCCTCTCCCCTTTGTTGTGTCTTGAAAGTACAGGTAAAATAGACGACTAATAATGGGTGAAAGCTAAATCAAGGTTTGAAGTAAAGTCTACCGCCCTTTTTGGATTGAACAGGCCGGTTTCATGGTTCCATCGACGGGATTAAATCACTTTTTCCCATAGAAGTGAGTTTTGGGCTTGAAGACACAAGGGATCATAGACCAGACACAGGGAATTGCAATTATGGCTGACAGACCAGATGATGTGACTGAAGAGGTTTCCTCTTCACAGGGTCAACAAACACATGAAGTGGGTGAGTCCTCAAGACCATCACAGACGGGTGATGATTTATTCAGCACCCAGTTGGCTACTGCTGTGGCTATGTTCACACAAGTAATGCAGAACCCGAGGTTTTTAGCCTTTCTGCAACCTCCTGTTCCGTCTCAGCAAGTTGGGTCACTGGATCATATTCAAAAGCCTGTTCAGGCTGGAGCACAGGTGATTCATACCGCACAGTCAATGGAAACACCTGTACACTTGACGGAGAACATGCAGTCTCCACAACCTATGCCTAAGGTGCAAGAACAGGTGGCTGAGATGCCAATCTTTCAAGCTGTACCAGTTCAGCCCACCACCTTTCAGCAACCTATAGCTGGTTCTAATGGGCAGGGAAGCAACCTACAGGCTATGCAACAGGTCTTCCCACCACCTTCAGTACACCCTCGCTATTTTGGAGGTGGATCCGTATTCCAAAGCATGGCTGGTCATGCACCTGGAAATCAGTTTTACACGCCAGGAACAGTGTTTGGGGGTGCTCAAACGATGATGCCTAACCCCATGTATGGTGTCACGGGCATGCTACCAGGGTTTTAGAGCACTCAGGGCCAATTTGGGATGCCACAAGCATATTTTGGTATGGCTGGAATTACAAATCAGCAGCCAAATACGGCATTTCCAGGTCAAGTTAATAGCGGCCAAGGAACACAGATCAACCCTAATAGTGTTCCCATGTTTCAGTCACTTCCATATGACAATTTAACGCCGCTGGAGAGGCCAACTCCGTACAAAGAAGGTGGCAAAGGTCTGACATTCACGACCTTTACAGGGTTTGATGACAGGAAGAGGGCTCTTTCATTCCTCCAGCAGTTTGACAAGGCCTATGCAGGGGGAAACTTTACAGAGGCTTCAAAGGTCCGCAAGGCAGCCACTTTCTTGACAGGGAATGCGGGACAATGGTGGACAACTTTATTGCTTCAAGGGCAAGCTCCGTCCACCTGGATTTACTTCAAGCATATTTTTGCAGCAGCATGGTTATCTGATGATTTCGAAGCAGATGTCATGACAGAATGGCACCAGCTTAATGCTGCCACTTGCAGAAATCTGGATGATTACAATCGGAAGTTTTGGAAAGCTCTACTTCCAGTAACTTCCTATAGGTTTGTGCCATTGACAAAACAGATTGAAAAATACTGTTGTGGCCTACCCAAAGGATTGAGAAAATACTGCACGAAGACTAAAGTCACTACTTTGACGCAGCTCATCCAGGTAGCAAACACTGGCAATGGTTTGCTCAAGGGAGAAGATTGTGAATTTAACACTGGCGTCAAGGCAGGATCAGGCAAGAAAAATTCAGCCAAGAAGCACGTTCCCAATGAGGCTCCTAAAGGGACTCAGGAGTCAGCCAACGCAGGGAAAGATAAAGCTACGACTGAATCAGAAAAAGGACCAGCAAAGAAATGGAAAAGACGTTTTCCTCGCAAGTCAGAAGAGCAAAAGAAGGTCCTGAGGACAGAGAACAAATGCTTTATATGTGAGCAGCCTGGCCACATTGCTTACAACTGTCCTACAAAGAAAAGACCAGCTGATTCTGAAGACAAGGAGGACAAGAAAGGAAAGAAGCCCATGGCTGGTCTAGTGCCAGATATGGTGGGCGACAAGCCAAATTCAGATGCAAGTGAGCTTTGCAGAGCATGGAGAAAGGTCAGGGATCAAATAGTGCTCATCTTCTTTGATCCAGGTGCCAAAGCCAACTTCATTTCCCCAGAATTGGCTTCAAAGTTGGGAATCAGACATGAAGAGATGGGGTATACAGCAGAGGCAGGTTTGGCATGTCCTGGCCATACAGAGCCTGTGACACCCATCATTGGAAAGTTGCGTCTACATATCGAGTCCTATGTAGATGCTGAAGAATTTTACATCATGCCACTGGACGGATGTGATGTGTTGTTAGGTATTCCTTGGTTGTTTCGTGTACAGGGAATCATGGATGCCTACAACAAAAAGATCATTGTACAGAGCAGGGGAAAGACTCACATTCTGGATGTAAAGCTTAAAGGGGAGTCTATTCCCAGTGTATCAGCTTCTGCTATTACTTCTGTAATGAAAAAGCATCTTTCTGCGTACTTGGTTTTTGCACGTGAAGTGTCAGATTGTGATGAATCAAATTTATCTGTGCTAGATAAAGAAAGGTCAATGTTTTTAAAACAGTATAGTGACTGTTTTTCCGATTCATTACCGTCTCAATTACCGCCAGAGAGACCCGAGGACCATGCGATAGATTTGGTGCCAGGCTGTATGTAACCGGCCTGTTCAATCCAAAGAGGGCGGTAGACTTTACTTTAAACCTTGATTTAGCTTTCACCCATTATTAGTCGTCTATTTTACCTGTACTTTCAAGACACAACAAAGAGGAGAGGGATATAGGCTGCTAGATTGCACCTGTATGAGTAGACCGACACCTGATTGGCCCCTAACTTAGGCGCCCCTTTCGGTATTTCTTTTTTGTTCAAAAGAGGGAATAAACGCTGTGGTTCCCTACAAGCTGCCCCGCACAAACTCGGCTGAATTTCCACTGTTCCAGCGCGATTTCGGTAGCATAACTGTACTAGAACCCTTCACAGTCAGTATTCCCACGCATTGACCGACTTTCCCGACGCATACGGGCACTTTGCAAAACCTGGCGAGAATCTGCAGCACGCTGAATTCTCTGTTTTCAGCCCTGAAAATGCGCCAGATCACCTGTACAGCGGTCCCCTTGCGTCCCCGAACCTCCTGGGGGTATTAGGGTCCGTTTAGGGCAAAACCCTAAACCTGCAAAAATACACAGCAGGCTGTAATTCACTGTTTCGGGCTCCGTTTCGCGTGCCGGTCGCATCCGTAGCAAGTCCTCGAGCTCCCGCACCTGTAGGGCTACTTGCCCTTTGAATCGGACGAGATTTCTGGCGTGAAACCTCTCCGAATTCACCTGTACCTGCAGCAGGATTAGCCGCTAGCTAATCCAGTACCTGTGCAATAGGCTCTTGCCTCGGCAATCGCGCATGAACCCACACAACTGTACATTGGGCAAATGAAGAGCCCACTAGAGGGGCATAACATACTGCCAAAGGGGAGAGAGAGGGCAGTGCGTAGCGTGCAGGGCATCACTCCTGGCACCGCACTGTGCATAAGAGGGAAAGCAAGCACTCCATAGCTCTTAACCTGTCACAAATCTGAAAATGAGGCTCTCCCCCTCCTAAATTCAGCGCCACTTCTTGTTGCATGAGGCAAGTGCACCAGAATGTGCCACTTGGCACATTTACAAGCATTTTCCCGTTTCGGGGTTGCCGCCTAAAAATATCCCAACCGGTTGCCCAGTTGACTTCACGGCAGAGAAAGAAAATGTTCCCTTTGTCATTCCGGAGGTAATGACGCCAACACATTTTCAGGTCCCAAAATAGCAGTTCCCTAAATTTTAGGAGATGCTGCCATTGTATCTTTCTAGGTCATCCGACCCTCTTTGTACACTGCGGCCACATCCAGAACTGAAATGTAGCCTCTGTAGCAAAGGATTCCACTTTGGCTAGTCAATGACTCCACTTGGCTAACCATAGTCCTTGTCCAACCTTAGTGCTCTCTTGCCCTCAGGCCTGGACTCCCTCTGGGCAGTTCCACACTAGCTATGCAATGCAGGGCAGTTAGATTTCCCGAGGGGTGTTTCCAAAAAGTGAAAGTAAATAGATAATAAGAAAGAAATCAACAAAAAGGATAGATAGTAGTCACATGCTCGTGACATACCCCCCTCTTGAAATCTCAAACGTCCTCGTTTGCATCTATGTCGTACATGCTTACTGTCAACACTGATGTATTCAACACCTGTCGACACATATACGACACATACATGCTCATTGTCAACCCTAGTGTATTCAACACCTCGTCGACTCATGTATTGCCTGCGTGTGAACCCTGTCCCAATGACATAGTGGTAGCTTCGCACTCTGCCATTGCTTTGAGTCACTAACTTTCCAAAGACAAAATGGTAGCTGCACATTTTGCCACTGTCTTATAATACACGTTGGATCCCGTAACACTTTCGAGCATACCCAAACCGACAGTTTAAGAATGCAGTTACACATGTACTCTATAATAGAAGCAATCACTGTATCCTTGACAAACTGACAAGAAATACTCACTTCTATAGCACTAACCAAACTTTTGGACATTCCATAAGAGCCATTGCCAAACTGACAATCTGTACAGCTCTAACATTCATGTAACAGGTATTTGATTTGAGCTCACTTTAAATACCATGTACATCATTTGTTTCAGAAGCCATTGTCACACTGACAATCCATTTAGCTTTGAAACTCAAGGGGTCAAGGTAGGTTGCAAATCGAAGGCTTCCAGGTAAAGTGATAACACAGTTGGTGACTCTGCAAGTTCACCTTCTTCCATCCACTTAGCATCCATTGGTGGATAGTTTCTGAACTTTACCAAGTAACGCCTAGCAACCTTGCCTTTCACTTTCCTTTCTTTGTGTGCCAAAATCTGTTCAGGGACCAAGATCTCGTCAAGTTCCTCGACTTTCGGCTGATCTTTAGCTGGCATATCTTCTGGCACATCACCCACATAGGGTCTGAGAAGACTCGCATGAAACGCATTGTGAATCTTCCAACTGTAAGGCAATTTCAGCCTATATGCAACATCACTGATTATGTCGCATACTTGAAAAGGCCCATAGTAACGCATGCTGAGCTTTGGAAACAATCTTTGCTTGCCCTTCATCTTCTTCAACCTTGCCTTTTCGAAGCGTAAAAGCACCCAATCACCAAGTGAATATACCACTTCACGACGGTGACGATCAGCTGCTTTCTTTTGCTTTGCCTGAGTCCTTTCTAAGGCCACTTTGACCTTCTTGTACATTTCATCCATGTCCTGAACATACTTATCGGCTTCAAATATCTTGTCCTTTGTATGCAGTATGGGAGGAACTTTCTTGCCACCTTCAACTATCTCAAAGGGTGCCTTGCCAGTTGATGAATGCACTGTATTATTGTATGCATACTCCACCAATGGCAAATACTGCTGCCACTTTCCTTTATGCTCTGACACATAGCACTTCAGCAGATCTAGGACAGTAGAATTTGCCTCTTCTGACTGCCCATCTGTTTCATAGTTACCCGGAACGCGGAACGGGAACGGCGACGGGATCCCCGCGGAACGGGGGAACGGCTAGGGATCCGGAACGGGAATGGCGCGGAACGGGAGGTTAAAAAACACCCAAATAGTGCATTTTTTAGCTCCTTGTGTTTAAATACAAGGAGTATTAGATTGCTTTGACTCTAATACTCACAAAAAACTCGTTTTGAAGACCATTCAACCTTGCTATGACTAGATGAGAGAGAGAGAGAGCTTGAGAGAGTGAGAGGGAGTGACTCAAGAGAGTGAGAGGGAGAGGGAGAGATTTGAGAGAGTGGGAGGGAGAGGAAGAGAGCTTGAAGGCTTGAAGCCTTGAGCCTTGAGAGAGTGAGTCTTGAGAGGGAGAGATCTTGAGAGAGTGAGAGGGAGAGAGCTTGACCCTTGAGGATTAGCTTGTGGAGAGAAAGGGGGAGGGGGGTGCATTTTATGAGTCCTTGAGGCCTTGCACACTTCAAAAAGAAGCCCAAACATTTACTTCAATTTTTCCAATTTTTGCCAAATTTGTTTGTAGCCGTTGACCGTTCTAGGGGCATTCCGGAACATTCCGGGGGCGTTTTGGAACGTTTCGGAAAGGCCATTCCGGTTTGCACTGGCCACCTGGAACGTCAGACGTTCCGGGACGTTTCGGAACGTTCGGGAAGGGAACTGCCCCCCCGGAACGCCGGAACGGGGGCTAGGGGGCGTTCCCCGGTAACTCTGATCTGTTTGAGGATGAAATGACGAAGAGAATTTGAGCGTGGTGCCCATATTCTCAAACAAGCCTCTCCAGAACAAACTTGTCATGCGTGGATCACAGTCGCTAACAATCGACTGTGGCATGCCATGATACTTGAAAATATTGCTCATAAACAAGCGTGCCATCTGATCTGGCTTTATCTTCTTCCTGACAGGAATAAAATGAGCCTGTTTGCTGAATCTGCAAATAATGGTCCAAATACCATCGTTTCCTGTCTGCGTTCTCGGAAGATCAAAGATAAAATCCATAGCAATACTTTCCCATGGTTTATCTGGAATAGGTAGTGGTTGCAATAACCCTGGTGCCTTTTGCCTGTCAAACTTGACCTTTTGGCATATTAGGCATGCTCGCACAAAGGCATCCACATCCCTTCTCAATGTAGGCCAATAGAAGAATGTCTCAACAGCTTTAACTGTAGCATCGATACCACGATCCCCTGCATACGGTGGGACATGACTCTCTTCCATAACTTTGCATCGCAATGGCTTCGTGACACACAATCTGCCATGCATCATCATGAACCCATCTTTGAGAAGATAGTGTTCATGACGTTGTCCATCCATTAGTTGCTCGAAGACCCTTGCAAAATCTTCATCATTTGCATACTGTTCTCTCATATCATCAAGTTCATGATGATAAGGAATCGACACAGCTGAAATTTGTGGCTTCCTTGACAAGGCATCAGCCACAACGTTCTTCTTGCCTTCCACATGCACAATCTGAAAATGGAACATGGACAAGATATTTGCCCATCGCATATGCTTCTCAGATAACTTTGTTTGTGTCAAGAAGTATCGCAAGGTCTGATGGTCCGTTTGGACAACGAAATCTGCACCTAGCAGGTAGTGTTTCCAACTTAAGAGCGCATGAATCACAGCCAGTAACTCTTTCTCATACACCTGCATGGTCATCTCTGGCCCTTGCAAAATTCTGCTCTCATAGGCTACTACTCTGCCATCTTGCATTAGCACTGCACCAATGCTACTACCGCAGGCATCGCACTGGACCACAAATGACTTCCTAAGATCTGGCAACACAATGACTGGATCTGAAGTCATCTTTTCCTTTAAGAGATTAAAAGCTGAAATGTCTTTCTGTGTCCATCTAAAGGTGACTGCCTTCTTTTGAAGAGCATGTAAAGGTGAAGCAATCTCAGCGAAATTTCGGATAAACCTTCTGTAATAGGAGCATAGTCCCAAAAAGCTTCGGACATCATGCACCATCTTCAAATTTTGCCATGACTTGATCGCTTCAACTTTTGCAGGATCCATTCTGACACCATTCTTTGAGACAATGTGTCCCAGAAAGTGAATCTCTTCCAGAAAGAACTCACTTTTCTTTGCATTGATGAGCAACCTATGACTGCGTAGCTCTTTGAACACAATGGCCAAGTGATGCCTATGCTCCTCTTCATTCTTTGAGTAGACTATCATGTCATCAAAGAATGTACCAACAAACTGCTGGTGTGGACGGAAAATTCTGTCCATCATCCTATTGAACGTAGCAGGAGCATTTGTGAGACCAAAGGGCATCACTAAAAATTCGTAAAGGCCAAACGTCGTTCAAAAAGCAGTCTTGTGCACATCCTCTGATCTAATACGGATCTGATGGTACCCACTCTTTAGATCTATCCTGCTAAACATAGCTGCTCCTTCTAATTTGTCCATAATATCATCAATTCTAGGTATAGGAAACCTATTCTTGATGGATTTCTTGTTCAGTGCACGGTAGTCGATGCACATACGCCATGAGCCATCCTTTTTCTGCACCAACAACACTGGAGAACAGAATGGAGATGAACTGGGTTGAATCAGCCCCTTTTCTATCAACTCCTGTACTTGTCCCATTATCTCTTTCTGCTCAGGCGCACTAACCCTGTACGGAGGCTTATTTCGTGGGCTACTGTGTCACCAGCATGTGACTACTATCTATCCTTTTTGTTGATTTCTTTCTTATTATCTATTTACTTTCACTTTTTGGAAACACCCCTTGGGAAATCTAATTGCCCTGCATTGCATAGCTAGTGTGGAACTGTCCAGCGGGAGTCCAGGCCTAAGGGCAAGAGAGCGCTAAGGTTGGACAAGGACTATGGTTAGCCAAGTGGGGTCATTGACTAGCCAAAGTGGAATCCTTTGCTACAGAGGCTACATTTCAGTTCTGGATGCGGCCGCAGTGTACAGAGGGTCGGATGACCTAGAAAGATACAATGGCAGCATCTCCTAAAATTTAGGGAACTGCTATTTTGGGACCTGAAAATGTATTGGCGTCATTACCTCCGGAATGACAAAGGGAACATTTTCTTCCTGTGCCGTGAAGTCAACTGGGCAACCGGTTGGGATATTTTTAGGCGGCAACCCCGAAACGGGAAAATGCTTGTAAATGTGCCAAGTGGCACATTCTGGTGCACTTGCCTCATGCAACAAGAAGTGGCGCTGAATTTAGGAGGGGGAGAGCCTCATTTTCAGATTTTTCACAGGTTAAGAGCTATGGAGTGCTTGCTTTCCCTCTTATGCATAGTGCGGTGCCAGGAGTGATGCCCTGCACGCTACGCACTGCCCTCTCTCTCCCCTTTGGCAGTATGTTATGCCCCTCTAGTGGGCTCTTCATTTGCCCAATGTACAGTTGTGTGGGTTCATGTGCGATTGCCGAGGCAAGAGCCTCTTGCACAGGTACTGGATTAGCTAGCGGCTAATCTTCCCGCAGGTACAGGTGAATTCGGAGAGGTTTCACGCCAGAAATCTCGTCCGATTCAAAGGGCAAGTAGCCCTACAGGTGCGGGAGCTCGAGGACTTGCTACGGATGCGACCGGCACGCGAAACGGAGCCCGAAACAGTGAATTACAGCCTGCTGTGTATTTTTGCAGGTTTAGGGTTTTGGCCCTAAACGGACCCTAATACCCCCCGGAGGTTCCGGGACGCAAGGGGACCGCTGTACACGTGATATGGCGCATTTTCAGGGCTGAAAACAGAGAATTCAGCGTGCTGCAGATTCTCGCCAGGTTTTGCAAAGTGCCCGTATGCGTCGGGAAAGTCTGTCAATGCGTGGGAATACTGACTGTGAAGGGTTCTAGTACAGTTATGTTGCCGAAATTGCGCTGGAACAGTGGAAATTCAGCCGAGTTTGTGCGGGGCAACTTGTAGGGAACCACAGCGTTTATTCCCTCTTTTGAACAATAAAGAAATACCGAAAGGGGCGCCTAAGTTAGGGGCCAATCTGGTGTCCGTCTACTCATACAGGTGCAATCTAGCAGCCTGTATCCCTCTCCCCTTTGTTGTGTCTTGAAAGTACAGGTAAAATAGATGACTAATAATGGGTGAAAGCTAAATCAAGGTTTAAAGTAAAGTCTACCGCCCTTTTTGGATTGAACAGGCCGGTTACATGGTTCCATCGACGGGATTAAATCACTTTTTCCCATAGAAGTGAGCCTTGGTCAGTTTTGGGCTTGAAGACTCAGGGGATCATAGACCAGACGCAGGGAATTGCAATTATGGCTGACAGACCAGATGATGTGACTGAAGAGGTTTCCTCTTCACAGGGTCAACAGACACATGAAGTGGGTGAGTCCTCAAGACCACCACAGACAGATGACGATATATTCAGGACCCAGTTGGCTACTGTTGTGGCTATGTTCACACAAGTAATGCAGAACCCGAGGTTTTTAGCCTTTCTGCAACCTCCTGTTCTGTATCAGCAAGTTGGGTCACTGGATCATATTCAAAAGCCTGTTAAGGCTCGAGCACAGGTGATTCATACTGCACAGTCAATAGAAACACCTGTACACTTGACGGAGAACATGCAGTCTCCACAACCTATGCCTAAGGTGCAAGAACAGGTGGCCGAGATGCCAGTTTTTCAAGCTGTACCAGTTCAGCCCGCCACCTTTCAGCAGCCTATAGCTGGTTCTAATGGGCAGGGAAGCAACTTACAGGCTATGCAACAAGTCTTCCCACCACCTTCAGTACACCCTCGCTATTTTGGAGGTGGATCGGTATTCCAGAGCATGGCTGGTCATGCACCTGGAAATCAGTTTTACACGCCAGGAACAGTGTTTGGGGGTGCTCAAACGATGATGCCTAACCCCATGTATGGTGTCATGGGTATGCAACCAGGATTTCAGAGCACTCAGGGCCAATTTGGGATGCCACAGGCAAATTTTGGTATGGCTGGAATTACAAATCAGCAGCCAAATATGGCATTTCCAGGTCAAGTTAATAGCGGCCAAGGAACACAAATGAACCCTAATAGTGTTCCCATGTTTCAGTCACTTCCATATGACAATTTAACGCCGCTGGAGAGGCCAACTCCGTACAAAGAAGGTGGCAAAGGTGTGTCATTCACGACCTTTACAAGGTTTGATGACAGGAAGAAGGCTCTTTCATTCCTCCAGCAGTTTGACAAGGCCTATGCAGGGGGAAACTTTACAGAGGCTTCAAAGGTCCGCAAGGCAGCCACTTTCTTGACAGGGAATGCGGGACAATGGTGGACAACTTTATTGCTTCAAGGGCAAGCTCCGTCCACATGGATTTACTTCAAGCAGATTTTTGCAGCAGCATGGTTATCTGATGATTTCGAAGCAGATGTCATGACAGAATGGCACCAGCTTAATGCTGCCACTTGCAGAAATCTAGATGATTACAATCGGAAGTTTTGGAAAGCTCTACTTCCAGTAACTTCCTATAGGTTTGTGCCATTGACAAAACAGATTGAAAAATACTGTTGTGGCCTACCCAAAGGATTGAGAAAATACTGCACGAAGACTAAAGTCACTACTTTGACGCAGCTCATCCAGGTAGCAAACACTGGCAATGGTTTGCTCAAGGGAGAAGATTGTGAATTTAACACTGGCGTCAAGGCAGGATCAGGCAAGAAAAATTCAGCCAAGAAGCACGTTCCCAATGAGGCTCCTAAAGGGACTCAGGAGTCAGCCAACGCAGGGAAAGATAAAGCTACAGCTGAATCAGAAAAAGGACCAGCAAAGAAATGGAAAAGACATTTTCCTCGCAAGTCAGCAGAGCAAAAGAAGGTCCTGAGGACAGAGAACAAATGCTTTATATGTGAGCAGCCTGGCCACATTGCTTACAACTGTCCTACAAAGAAAAGGCCAGCTGATTCTGATGACAAGGAAGACAAGAAAGGAAAGAAGCCCATGGCTGGTCTAGTGCCAGATATGGTGGGCGACAAGCCAAATTCAGATGCAAATGAGCTTTGCAGAGCATGGGGAAAGGTCAGGGATCAAACAGTGCTTATCTTCTTTGATCCAGGTGCCAAAGCCAACTTCGTTTCCCTAGAATTGGCTTCAAAGTTGGGAATTAGACCTGAAGAGATGGGGTATACAGCAGAGGGCTCATGGCGTATGTGCATCGACTACCGTGCACTGAACAAGAATGCCATCAAGAATAGGTTCCCTATACCTAGAATTGATGATATTATGGACAAATTAGAAGGAGCAGCTATGTTTAGCAAGATAGATCTAAAGAGTGGGTACCATCAGATCCGCATTAGATCAGAGGATGTGCACAAGACTGCTTTTAGAACGACGTTTGGCCTTTACGAATTTTTAGTGATGCCCTTTGGTCTCACAAATGCTCCTGCTACGTTCAATAGGATGATGGACAGAATTTTCCGTCCACACCAGCAGTTTGTTGGTACATTCTTTGATGACATGATAGTCTACTCAAGGAATGAAGAGGAGCATAGGCATCACTTGGCCATTGTGTTCAAAGAGCTACGCAGTCATAGGTTGCTCATCAATGCAAAGAAAAGTGAGTTTTTTCTGGAAGAGATTCACTTTCTGAGACACATTGTCTCAAAGGATGGTGTCAGAATGGATCCTGCAAAAGTTGAAGCGATCAAGTCATGGCCAAATTTGAAGACGGTGCATCATGTCCGAAGCTTCTTGGCACTATGCTCCTATTACAGAAGGTTTATCCGAAATTTCGCTGAGATTGCTTCACCTTTACATGCTCTTCAAAAGAAGGCAGTCACCTTTAGATGGACACAGAAAGACATTTCAGCTTTTAATCTCTTAAAGGAAAAGATGACTTCAGATCCAGTCATTGTGTTGCCAGATCTTAGGAAGTCATTTGTGGTCCAGTGCGATGCCTGCAGGAGTAGCATTGGTGCAGTGCTAATGCAAGATGGCAGAGTAGTAGCCTATGAGAGCAGAATTTTGCAAGGGCCAGAGATGACCATGCAGGTGTATGAGAAAGAGTTACTGGCTGTGATTCATGCGCTCTTAAGTTGGAAACACTACCTGCTAGGTGCAGATTTCGTTGTCCAAACGGACCATCAGACCTTGCGATACTTCTTGACACAAACAAAGTTATCTGAGAAGCATATGCGATGGGCAAATATCTTGTCCATGTTCCATTTTCAGATTGTGCATGTGGAAGGCAAGAAGAACGTTGTGGCTGATGCCTTGTCAAGGAAGCCACAAATTTCAGCTGTGTCGATTCCTTATCATCATGAACTTGATGATATGAGAGAACAGTATGCAAATGATGAAGATTTTGCAAGGGTCTTCGAGCAACTAATGGATGGACAACGTCATGAACACTATCTTCTCAAAGATGGGTTCATGATGATGCATGGCAGATTGTGTGTCACGAAGCCATTGCGACGCAAAGTTATGGAAGAGAGTCATGTCCCACCGTATGCAGGGCATCGTGGTATCGATGCTACAGTTAAAGCTGTTGAGACATTCTTCTATTGGCCTACATTGAGAAGGGATGTGGATGCCTTTGTGCGAGCATGCCTAATATGCCAAAAGGTCAAGTTTGACAGGCAAAAGGCACCAGGGTTATTGCAACCACTACCTATTCCAGATAAACCATGGGAAAGTATTGCTATGGATTTTATCTTTGATCTTCCGAGAACGCAGACAGGAAACGATGGTATTTGGACCATTATTTGCAGATTCAGCAAACAGGCTCATTTTATTCCTGTCAGGAAGAAGATAAAGCCAGATCAGATGGCACGCTTGTTTATGAGCAATATTTTCAAGCATCATGGCATGCCACAGTCGATTGTTAGCGACCGTGATCCACGCATGACAAGTTTGTTCTGGAGAGGCTTGTTTGAGAATATGGGCACCACGCTCAAATTCTCTTCGTCATTTCATCCTCAAACAGATGGGCAGTCAGAAGAGGCAAATTCTACTGTCCTAGATCTGCTGAAGTGCTATGTGTCAGAGCATAAAGGAAAGTGGCAGCAGTATTTGCCATTGGTGGAGTATGCATACAATAATACAGTGCATTCATCAACTGGCAAGGCACCCTTTGAGATAGTTGAAGGTGGCAAGAAAGTTCCTCCCATACTGCATACAAAGGACAAGATATTTGAAGCCGATAAGTATGTTCAGGACATGGATGAAATGTAGAAGAAGGTCAAAGTGGCCTTAGAAAGGACTCAGGCAAAGCAAAAGAAAGCAGCTAATCGTCACCGTGGTGAAGTGGTATATTCACTTGGTGATTGGGTGCTTTTACGCTTCGAAAAGGCAAGGTTGAAGAAGATGAAGGGCAAGCAAAGATTGTTTCCAAAGCTCAGCATGCGTTACTATGGGCCTTTTCAAGTATGCGACATAATCAGTGATGTTGCATATAGGCTGAAATTGCCTTACAGTTGGAAGATTCACAATGCGTTTCATGCGAGTCTTCTCAGACCCTATGTGGGTGATGTGCCAGAAGATATGCCAGCTAAAGATCAGCCGAAAGTCGAGGAACTTGACGAGATCTTGGTCCCTGAACAGATTTTGGCACACAAAGAAAGGAAAGTGAAAGGCAAGGTTGCTAGGCGTTACTTGGTAAAGTTCAGAAACTATCCACCAATGGATGCTAAGTGGATGGAAGAAGGTGAACTTGCAGAGTCACCAACTGTGTTATCACTTTACCTGGAAGCCTTCGATTTGCAACCTACCTTGACCCCTTGAGTTTCAAAGCTAAATGGATTGTCAGTGTGACAATGGCTTCTGAAACAAATGATGTACATGGTATTTAAAGTGAGCTCAAATCAAATACCTGTTACATGAATGTTAGAGCTGTACAGATTGTCAGTTTGGCAATTGCTCTTATGGAATGTCCAAAAGTTTGGTTAGTGCTATAGAAGTGAGTATTTCTTGTCAGTTTGTCAAGGATACAGTGATTGCTTCTATTATAGAGTACATGTGTAACTGCATTCTTAAACTGTCGGTTTGGGTATGCTCGAAAGTGTTACGGGATCCAACGTGTACTATAAGACAATGGCAAAATGTGCAGCTACCATTTTGTCATTGGAAAGTTAGTGACTCAAAGCAATGGCAGAGTGCGAAGCTACCACTATGTCATTGGGACAGGGTTCACACGCAGGCAATACATGAGTCGACGAGGTGTTGAATACACTAGGGTTGACAATGAGCATGTATGTGTCGTATATGTGTCGACAGGTGTTGAATACATCAGTGTTGACAGTAAGCATGTACGACATAGATGCAAACGAGGACGTTTGAGATTTCAAGAGGGGGGTATGTCACCAGCGTGTGACTACTATCTATCCTTTTTTTTTATTTCTTTCTTATTATCTATTTACTTTCACTTTTTGGAAACACCCCTCGGGAAATCTAACTGCCCTGCATTGCATAGCTAGTGTGGAACTGCCCAGAGGGAGTCCAGGCCTGAGGGCAAGAGAGCACTAAGGTTGGACAAGGACTATGGTTAGCCAAGTGGGGTCATTGACTAGCCAAAGTGGAATCCTTTGCTACAGAGGCTACATTTCAGTTCTGGATGTGGCCGCAGTGTACAAAGAGGGTCGGATGACCTAGAAAGATACAATGGCAGCATCTCCTAAAATTTAGGGAACTGCTATTTTGGGACCTGAAAATGTGTTGGCGTCATTACCTCCGGAATGACAAAGGGAACATTTTCTTACTCTGCCGTGAAGTCAACTGGGCAACCGGTTGGGATATTTTTAGGCGGCAACCCCGAAACGGGAAAATGCTTGTAAATGTGCCAAGTGGCACATTCTGGTGCACTTGCCTCATGCAACAAGAAGTGGCGCTGAATTTGAAGAGGGGAGAGCCTCATTTTCAGATTTTGTCACAGGTTAAGAGCTATGGAGTGCTTGCTTTCCCTCTTATGCACAGTGCGGTGCCAGGAGTGATGCCCTGCACGCTACGCACTGCCCTCTCTCTCCCCTTTGGCAGTATGTTATGCCCCTCTAGTGGGCTCTTCATTTGACCAATGTACAGCTGTGTGGGTTCATGCGCGATTGCCGAGGCAAGAGCCTCTTGCACAGGTACTGGATTAGCTAGCGGCTAATTCCCCCGCAGGTACAGGTGAATTCGGAGAGGTTTCACGCCAGAAATCTCGTCCGATTCAAAGGGCAACTAGCCCTACAGGTGCGGGAGCTCGAGGACTTGCTACGGATGCGACCGGCACGCGAAACGGAGCCCGAAACAGTGAATTACAGCCTGCTGTGTATTTTTGCAGGTTTAGGGTTTTGGCCCTAAACGGACCCTAATACCCCCAGGAGGTTCGGGGACGCAAGGGGACCGCTGTACACGTGATATGGCGCATTTTCAGGGCTGAAAACAGAGAATTCAGCGTGCTGCAGATTCTCGCCAGGTTTTGTAAAGCGCCCGTATGCGTCGGGAAGGTCGGTCAATGCGTGGGAATACTGTCTGTGAAAGGTCCTAGTACAGTTATGCTGCCGAAATCAGGCCGGAACAGTTGAAATTCAGCCACGTTTGTGCGGGGCAGCTTGTAGGGATCCACAACATTTATTCCCTCTTTTGAACAATAAAGAAATATCGAAAGGGGCGCCTAAGTTAGGGGCCAATCTGGTGTTGGTCTACTCATACAGGTGCAATCTAGCAGCCTGTATCCCTCTCCCCTTTGTTGTGTCTTGAAAGTACAGGTAAAATAGACGACTAATAATGGGTGAAAGCTAAATCAAGGTTTGAAGTAAAGTCTACCGCCCTTTTTGGATTGAACAGGCCGGTTTCAGATTAAGACATGGGACCACTGGCCGAGGCACTTCTAGCGGCACCAAGACGAGATGTTTCCCAAGCAACACAAGCCTCTTGGGCATGGGTTCGACACGAGTTGCAAACTCGCTAATCTCGAGGTCGTTCGGATGCAGACTACTCCCCAGCCAAACCAGCCTTGAAGATAAGAGCGCATGGCTGCAGCGGCAGCATCAGTTTTCTCCCATTGATCTCATGAGGATAGTCTCATGGAACATAAAGGGCCTTGGAGGACCTCAGTTTGTTCGCCAGTGGGGCCGTCTGAGACAGGAGTTGCAGCGATGCTTAGTGGGTGGTCCCATTGATATTCTTATGCTACAAGAGCACCATCTTTGCGAGAGCCGTATTCGGCATTGTGGATAGATTTTGTGTGGCCGCTATGAGACCTTTTAGTCAGCTGCCTTTGGGCCTTGTGGTATCCAGGGAGGAGTATGTATGACCATTGCGGATTCATGGCAGCACGCCATTGTGGGCAGAGGCATTGTGATGCTAGGCAAGGCCCAATGGGTCACCATGCAAGTTTAGGACAGCCTGGTAGGTTTCTTGAACATCTATGCGCCCAACCAGGCGAGTGCACGAGCTGAGTTGTGGTCGCTTCTTGTGGAAGCTCTACCCCATGCTTAGCAGTGGTGCATTGGGAGGGACTTCAACATGTTGGAGGACCCCTCCAACAGGATTGGAGGACGTCATGCTACTATTCATGGGGCAAAGCTAGCTGCTTGGGAACGCCTATGTATGACTTTGAGGATTGCACATACATGGCAGCATGCAAACTTTGCACGGCCTTCAAACAGCCTCTCCTTCTCACGGTCAAATCGTAGAGTGGGAAGCGTGATTCTATTCAAAATAGATCGCTTCTATGCTAGTGACCATATTTGTGACATGGGTGGCTCAGTTGGCATATTGGCAGGGACCACCTTTTCAGATCATGCACCAGTGATTTTCACAGTGCCAGACATACAAAGGAGTGGCAATGTCATGCTTCGCATCCTAGATAGGATTTTGTTGGATACAGAGCTCAGAGAGCAGGTTGTGACACTGTGGGCTACAACTAGGGAGGAAGATAGGCGACTCCGATGGGGCATTGCGTCCTTACAACGGATGCAAGAGCGGCACCCGGATAGCCCCTAGATAGAGGGGCAGCTGCAGCAGGCTCGGCAGGAGCTGATCACCGTAGAGGAGCGGCGTCATGCTTTTGCCTTTCATCGACAGGCATCCCAGTGGACACAGGTTGGGGATAGAGTCACTGGAGACTTTTGAGATTGTGGGTCCCTGCCACGCACACACTAGTGTTAGGCAGTTGAGGAGGCCTGAGGGTCCATTGTGACTAGGCTCGAGGATATGCGTGCAGTTGCTACTGACTTTTACAGAGAGTTGCTTTCAATTGAGCCAGAGTCAGAGCGTCGAGAGGCATGCAGTGAGCAGGTGTGGGCACAGGTGCCCTGTTTAGTCACTGAGGAGATGCGCTAGCAGCTCGAGTGGCCATTTTAGCCAGAGGAGCTGCAAGAGGCCCTCGGGGCACTTCCTAGGGGCAGAGCTACCTAAGAGAGGATGGTTTGACTCCTAGCTTCATTTTAGAGTACTGGGATGTGGTTGGCTCTGACCTTTGTAGTGCTTACCAGCACATTCTGCACACTAGCGAGATGCCTGACAGCATGAGTGAGAGATTGATTATCTTATCCCCAAGGAGGATGACTCCTTGGATGAGATCCGACAGTGGCAACCCATCACCATTCTCAACTCAGCCTAAAAAATCCTAGCCAAGGCTATGAGTTTGAGAATTCAGCCGCTTCTGGAGAGCCTTATCCATGAGACACACGCTGGTTTTGTAAGGGAGCGTACGCCGTAGTATCCTTGACAACATCTTCACCTTTTGGGAGCCATCAACTGAGAGGATAGGATCTTGTGATACTCCTTCTCGACTTTGAGAAGGCGTATGACAGAGTCGATTGGGACTTTCTTGAGGGCAGTTTACAACAGATGGGGTTCTCAGATGCATGGATCAGGGGAGTGTCAGCTCTTTACAGACAGGCACACAGTCAGGTGCTCTTGGCAAGGGCGAGAGAGGAGCGTTTTTTGCTCTCACGTTCGGTTCACCAAGGCCGCCCTCTTGCCCCATTCCTGTTTCTCTTCTATGTTGAGGCAATGAGCAGTTTTCTCACATCACAGGAGGCTTGTCTACGTGATTTGCGACTGCCTATTCGGGGCGAGGATCTCTTGAACGCTAAGTTTGCTGATGACTCAGGTTTGTTTTTGGAGGGCCGAGAGGCCAACTTGCACAGGTGCGAGCAAGCTCTTGAGGTGTTTTGTTGTGCACCGGGAGCATTGATCAATTGGAGAAAGCAATGGCTTTCTGCGTTGGCTCTTGCGTAGTGCCACATGCTTTCAAGATGCAAGCATAGGTAATTGAATCTGGAGAGACACCCTCACTTCGCATCCGCTGAAAACAGTCTAGAGCTTTCTGGTGCTCCTGTGCCTGAGTGGTCGCCTGGCGAGGGCTGGAATTGGAGCTGATCTCTTGAGATAGCTAATTCCAGTGTTAGAAGCTTACAGCTACTAGTGATGTATTAGTTCAGACAGTAGACTGGACAAAGGAACAGAAACTGAACTGGAATACAGCTACTGGAATAAGAGCCAGACTAAGTACTGAGAATGATATTCAGATTCAAATTCAGAGTCAGATTCAAAATAACTGAGTACAAAGTAGGTATAACTGGAATATACTGCACTGTTGTAATTGGGATTACAGATAAAAGATTACAATGAGGATGATGTGGCTTATGGACCAAAAGATGAACAGAGTACAACCGACAAATGACTTAATGCCTGCCTGTAACTTATGCCCGTAAATGCCGACAACAATTGCCAACAATTGCCAACCCGATTACAATGTAATGACCATGGTAATTACCGTAGTAATTACTTACTGATCCACTGCCCCTCTCATAGGAGCCGGTTCCCACATAGTGAAACTGTCTCAGCCATCTACTCCTTTCTTGAATTTTGGCAAGATTCCAAAATTTCTGAAAAGAAAATTCCCCCGTCTGATTCTGGTTTGAAGAGAAAAAATCCACCCTTTGATTCTGATTCTGGAGACCGGACTTGACCAATGATAGAGAGCCAGCTGAAAAGGCGAGTGTAGAGCTCTCATCATCTACACAAACTGATATCAACCTTCCAGCTGAGAAGGAAAAGCCCTCAACTGAATTCGGAGATGGAACTACCCTGTACCCTTCCACTCAACCAGTTGTCGCTCAAGCTCATCCCGCCTTTCCGTGGTCATCTCCACTTCATAAGACGTAAGAGAATGATAGGTTTTGGTGTCAGGATCATAGAGCGTGCGTCTGCCTTTGGTGATCCTAGTTCTGGCCAGTTTGTGACAATGCGAAGCTGTATGGATCCATCCTTTTGGGAGAGGCTGATTGGTTTTGACCCGAGCTTCAAAAAGAATCTCCGCCATCTCTCTATATTGTGGTCCTAGGCCTGGTTTAGCCGCAATATCCTTTTCAGGCAGTTTAAAGGACTCAACAGTAAGTTGCAGCAATTGATTGGTGATCTTGGTGAGGCCTCTGGTCTGAATCTTCCACTGACCCATGCACAATCTGATCCTCTGCACCTCCTGTTTCAGCTCCTGAATATCATTTAGTTGGAGAGCATCATTGAACAGTGTTTGCCAAGTTTTCCATTCCACAGTCGATCGCTCATATCAATCTTAGAGGTCATCAATAATCTTGAAATATGGAAGGCGATCGACTGGTTCTAGATGTTGAGGATAAAGTGCTGGAAAAAATCTTGGCAATTATGTCTCTCTTGTTGGTAAAGCATACAAGAGAATTGGGGAATCAGGCACAAATTCTAAGAAGTTGAGAACAGCCTGGTTCTTTTGCTGCTCGTTACTCTCACCAACTGAGACAGTTTCCGGAGAGCAATTGCTTGTTCTCCAACTGACATTCTAGTCTGAGGTCCTTTGCTAGTGGTCGTCTGATCTTCAAGAATGGCCCGCACCCTTTGATCCAAAACTCCTCTAGCAATTTGCATCTGCACCAAAACCTCTTTCAACTGATTCCTGACATCCTTCATACATTTGTATGTTGGCTTGTTTCCTAGCAAAAGTTCTAATTCTATAGCCAGAGAGCGACAATCTGCAGTAGACTTCATCTTGGCTAGCAGTCCAATCGGAGTGGTCTTACTGTCCTTTTCAGTCCAGTCGGAGTGGTCTGACTGTCCGTTGCTTCTTCATCCGAAGACAACGATATTTTTTGACACTGGAAATGGCTTCTCACTCCAAGCCATTCTTACTTGGTCATGGGCATCTGGAGCAGTTGCCCAATACAAAAATTGCCAAACATACCAGGCCTTGAATACACTTTGGGATTTCAGTTTGGCAGTTTGTTGAAGCACATTATGTGACAAGATCTGACAAAGGTTGATAGAAACTTTTGAATCCGGTCTTTTTGCTAGCAGCATAGCAAAAACACATATGTCGGATTATTCTTAAGACTGACAGCTTCAGCTACAAACCTATAAGCAGCGGGAGCTTCCAGTCCGGCCGCTGGAATCCCTTGACCACTGGCTTTCTTTTTCGCTTGGCAGCATCATCCTCCTTCAAGACTGTGCTGATCTGCTGTGGAGTTGCCACAGACGGCTTGGGCTCATTTGGCATGCGAAATGCAAAAGCTATGTTGTCTGGTGTAGCAGACACCTTCTTGCCATATACCATAGCACTGCCATCTTCAGCATTAAAAGAGTCTAGAACCTGCTTGATGATGACTGTGTCAAAATCAATTCTTGTGGCTTGCAGAACCACACGTAAATCCCACAGTTGCAGCAGAGCCATAGCTTGGTCAGTGAACACATAACGTTGAATCTTGCTGTAAGGGATGAGGGGAAGGCTTGCCTTGGCAGCATTGACAATATAGCTTGGGTTTCATTTAGAGAGTCTTGCATCTTTTCTGAGCGTCTCCTCCTACCCATACACTGTGAAGATGACGAAACAAGTGAGGAAGAGGAAGACTTACTTGATTCTCCAAAGCCGTACCTAGGTATTGCTGGCAAAGCTAGACGACATTCCACTGTCTCCTCAGAAGACGAAGTCTGCGACTGTAGCGAAGATACCTCAGAGCTTGGAGATGGCGAATGGACAACAGGAGGGAGTCATCGCAAGAGATTTGTGAGGAAAAATGCCGACTCTCCTTACTCTTATACCCGTTCATGCCATAAAAGCTCCACCACTTGCCGTTCCTAGACTTTTGTGCGTCGCTGCTGTCGTGGCAGACATGCATTGGACAAGACTTCGACCCATCCTTGCAATGATTACTACTGGAGTGCCATCTGACCGTTGGGCGCCTAAAAATTGATAACTGTGTTCCCACTGATACTGGGTTGGATCCCAGTCTGGCTTGATCGCACTGGTACTGGTTCTGGTACCCGTCTGGCTTGGTCCCACTGGCACTGGTTCTGAAACTGGAACTGGCTACACATGAAAAAGCCCAAAAATGTCTGATTCTGGTATCTCTTGATCTTCAGTTCTGAGCTCCCTTGTACCCTGTTCCTGGCCAAGCCTGCTCTCTAGCTTCGGAATAGTAGAGCTTGATCTTCGCGCCATTATACACCCCTGGCAGCAGTAATCCAGATAAGTCTTTCAATCGTACCGTGCCATTGGAGAAAACCCAGTCTACCTCAAATGGTCCTGCCGAGGCAATCTTTAGGTTTGGCTTCTTAGGACCCAATTTGGACTAATACAGGAGCACCAGATCCCCTTTCTGAAACTCCCGGACCTTAATTCTGCGATCATGCCAGTGCTTCCTTCGTTGCTGAATAATCTCTTGTTCCAGCATAGTCCTTTGCCTAAGTTTATCTAATTGCGTAAGCTCATCCAGGCGCTTTTTCAGATTGTGGTTGGAGTCTAACCCATATCCCACAGCCATTCTGAGACTTGAGATAACAAACTCCATAGGAACAACAGCTTCAGTGCCATACACCATTCTGAATGGTGTCAACTCTGTAGTGACCTTGTAAGCTGTCCTATACGCCCATAAAGCAATCTGGAGCTTCAAATCCCACTGGTCTCGCTTCTTCTACACAACCTTAGTGAGAATAGTCTTAATTGTCTTGTTACTACTTTCAACCTGTCCATTGCATCTCGGATAATAAGGGGTAAATTTCCGATGCTTGACTGAAAGCATATCCAGTAGAATCTCCATGGTGTCATTGATAAAATGTGTCCCTTGGTCCAACAAAATCTCCACACGACATCCATAGCGACAAACAATATTCTCAAATAGAAATCTTGCAGTAGACGTGGCTGTGTTGTCAGGAAGAGCCTTAGCTTCTACCCACTTAGTGACATAGCAAGTAGCCATCACTATATATTTATTCTTCCTGGGGGTAACCTTCTTAAAATGTCCCATAAAATCCAAGCCCCATTTCATGAAAACACCCAGTGGTTGTACTCGCGCTAAAGGAGTCATGTCTGCAGCTGTAGGTTTACCCATTCTTTGGCATACGTCACAAGTTTTGCAAGAACTTCTAACATCGGCTATCAATGTTTGCCACCATAAACCAGCTTGCAGAATCTTCTTGTAGGTAACCTCATTGGAAAAATGTCCACCAGATTCGCCATTATGTGCCTCTGAGATGACTTGCATTCTCCCTTCCATAGGCACAGAACGCCGGAGAATACCATCAACACCTAATCGATAGAGTGAATCCCAATGATGGTAAACTTCAAGCTCTTGATAACCAAAGCCTTCTTCTGGTTCTGCTTCCAGTCAACTGGGAAAGCACCCTGAGAAAGAAACTGATAGACGTCATACCATTCAGGGTCAACTGATTCTCCTGCTTCCAACTGAAATAATTCAGCATCCACTGGTTCGTCCCTCAAGGATACTTCTAAATAGCCTTCTGTACTCCTAGATAGAAAATCAGCGCCACAGTGATTCTTGCCAGGCTTATGAAAAATGCGAAATTCAAACTCCATGAGGAACATCATCCATCGTATTACCCTACCTTGAATAATGACTTTATTAATCAAGAACAAAAGAGCCTGATGATCCACATAGAAATGAAACAGTTTGCCTAGCAGGTAATGCATGAACTTTGTAGCACTAAAAACCATTCTAGGGCTTCTCGTTCAGTGGTCGTATAACCTTATTCAGCCTGATTGAATCTGCGACTGGCAAAATAAACAGGATAATCAGTCCTTCCATCTGGCTGAGCCAATATCGCCCCCATTGCCAATCCCGAAGCGTCCACATGTACATGGAAGATAACATCCCAGTTTGGTTGCTGAGGACTGGTTTACTGATAATGGCCTTTTTCAAGTTCTGAAAGCTTTCCTCACACTCAACAGTCCAATTGAACTTACTGGTCTTCTTTGTGAGCTCATATAATGGTACTGCTTGGGAGGCAAATTTATGCACAAACCTTCTGTAAAAGTTAATATAAACCAAGAAAGAGCTTAACTCAGATGCATTTTCGGGTGCTTTGGCTTGCTGAACACACTGGATTTTGTCGTTGGCCATTTCTATTCCATTGTGGGATACTACATGTCCCAGTAGCTGTCCCTTCCAGACTAGGAAAACGGATTTAAATGGATTCAGACAAATCCACTTCTCCTGGCAGCGTTTGAAAACCATTTCAAGGAATAATAAATATTGTTCCTCATCTGAATATACAGTAAAATCATCCATGAAGATGGCGAGGAACCGATGAAGAAACTCATTGAACGTTTCCATCATACACAGCTGAAAAGTAGCTGGTGCATTGCATAGGCCGAAGGGCATCACCAGATACATGAAAGCTCTCCACTCTGTGATGAAAGTGGTCTTCTCTCTATCCTCAGGAGCGATCTGTAACTGGTTGTAGCCACTGTAACCGTCCATAAAACTATACATTTTGTATCTTGCAATCTCATCAAGCAACATGTCAGTAAAAGGCAATGTAAATGGATCTTTGATAGTTTGGGCATTGAGTTTCCTATAGTCAACACAAACTCTCAATTTCCCATTCTTCTTAGAAACTACTACTATATAGGAAACAGCCAATCGCTACTGGCCACTTCTGTGATGAACCCAGCCTTGAGAAGATTGTCAATCTCCTCCTTGACCTTCTTAGCATAGTTGGGGTTCATTCGGTATCTTTGCAATCTTACTGGCCGAGCATCTGGCTTCAATGGTATCCTGTGCTGGCATACTTCAGGATCCACCCCTTTCAGGTCTGTGTATTCCCAGGCAAATACGTCTTTGTAGTTCTGGAACATCCTGCGTGCCTTTTCCTTCATTGTAGGATTGAGATGCTTATTGACCTTGATCATCCTAGGACTATCCACAGAGCCTAGGTTCCATTCTTCAACTTCTTGGTCGTCTGGAAGCAACCAATTAGGCCCACCGCCTTTTCTCTTGGTCGATTCCTCAGCATAATCCCAAGATGGCCCGTTAAGTTCTGAATTAGCATTCTGATTCACTGTGTGCTCTCTGGAATACATTCGCTCCTCTGCCATGCCAGTTTCAGCTGATTCTTCCGGCCTCCCAGTTAACTGAACTGATCTTTCTCCTGTATTGATTTCAGTAAACTGGTCTGGGAATTGCTTTTTCTGCTTGTCGGCCTGCTCTTTGTTCAATAAAACCGCATCTCAGATCAATTTCTGCTAGAGGAAATATGTTTAAGGCTGCTAACATTCGTTCAATCTTCTTTGCCTTGTACTTCTCGCATAATTCCTTAGGCCTCAGCTCTTTTCTCCAACTCCTAGTATTGTTCGTCTGGATCTGAATCCTGCCGCTGGCCCCTTGTATAGTTAGGGTTTGATTTGCATAGTCGTGAACAGCATGTGTTGTTCTCAACCATGGCGCCCTAGCAGCATTCCATATGCCCCTTGCACATCAAGAACTAGAAAGCTGGGTTTAAATTTTTCCCTGCATACTCGTATCTGCATATTTTCAATCATGCTAGTAGCTTGTACTACTCTGTGATCTGCCATTCTCACTTTAAATGGTGTTGGCTTTAGATTTGTAATGCCCATCCTTTGCTGGAGATGTACTCCCATTATATTGACTCCTGCTCCTCCATCCAAGATGACACTTGAAAGTGGTTCCCATTGCTTCCGAACCTTGTAATCCACCTGAATAAGCGGTACTTCATCATCTCGGACAGCCGTCAAATTAATTGTTCTGGCCTCCGCTTCAGCTTTTCTTCGCTGTCTGATGAATTTCGCCACTTCAGGCAAAGCTCTTCTGATATCTTCCAACTCCACAGTGAGTTTTTGAATTCTTTCACAGATCTTAACATGGATTTCTTCTTTCTCCTGATCAGACTGGTTATCGGAGCTCGAAGAACTGGTCGTATCTTCACAATGTCATTCCTCCCTTGTAGTGCTTCCAGTTCTATCAACTCCCAATTCTCCAATCATCCCTTGTACCGCAGCTAGTATGGTCTCAGGTATGCCACGCTTTGATTAATCTTTCTCAGTAGATTGGGCTGGTATCTTCTGAATGACTCGTGCTTCAGAAATTTCTGCCTGCTCTGGCAGCTTCTTGGCTAAATCCTCCCTGATTTTCGCCGCTAGTTCTCTCTGCTCCTACCATTCATCAACCACCTTCTCTTTACCCTTGGCCTTCCATACCTCTCTCTCTTGAGCCCATTTGTTGCTTTCAGTGGTGACTGGTTTTTTTGGAATCTCTGGAATTTCTTCAATTACTACTCCTTTGCTCCTTGTTATTGTCCTTACTGGAACTGGCTCTGGTGCCTTTGCCTCAGTAGCCACAGTTGCAGGTGTGTCTGAACATTGAGCCGCGAAATGCCCATACTTTCCACAAGTATAGCAATTCAAACTACGGCTCTAGAAGTTACCACGCCCTTAGCCTCGGCCAGTACCCGCTTGGTATCTGCCGCGCCCTGGACCAGTACCACTGGTACCTGGTTTCTCCTCTTGAGAAGCTTTGGCGGGTTCCACTCTTACTGATTCGGTATATGCTACTACTGACAAGTCTTTGCCCTTCTTGAAATGATGAATCCTAATACCACAATTATTCCATAAATGGCCAAACTTCAAAGGCTTTACAATAAGTACACTGCGGGCACTCGTTAGAAACATGGTCCTGGGATTTGCATTTTGAACACCAAGTCTCCATTTTTCTCACTAGTTGTCTAGTCTGGCTAATCTCAGCAATCTGCCTAGCCATCTCTTCAATCTTCTTAGTCCAGGATCCCTTTTTTGACTTATCCTTGGACCTCTCATTGAAGCTACTCTCAGAACTGCTGGAAACTTCGCTGGAATCTGAGTTCTCAATAGAAGAACTACTGCTACTGGATCCTCTCTTCTTATGGCTCTTTTCCTTCTTAGCCTGTTGTTCCAGCTTCAGCGCTTGCTGTACCAGATCATTGAATTTCTTCATTGGTGTTGGTACCTCTTGCAGGCTCTCTAAGCTTCTTGCTACGAAAGCCATTCAGAAACCATGCACACAATCGCTTTTTTGACGGCGGTTCCTGACTGCCTTGTCAGCTCCTTGATTTTCTCCACATAGCTTCAGACTGACAAATTCCTCTGCTTGATCTTATCCAATTCTCAAAGAATATCTTCATCACCTCTGTTGTCGAAATACTCCAGTCTGAAGGCTTTAAGTAGTTTATTATAGGATCTAAGCTGACAAGCGGGGTAATGGTAGTACCACTTTCTCGGTGCCTCATTCAAGGTTTGCGAAAAGTATTCACCCAAGTCATCCTCATCAATATTCTTCAGCTCTGCATCCTACTCAAAAGCCTGGATGTGAACATCCGGATCATCCTTCTTGCCCCCTTTGAATACGGGAAAAGAGATTTTCAGTGAGGATGTGTAATCATGCCGATTACCGCTAGTCCTGCTGCTTCTCTTCTTAGAGTCGGCACGCCGCTCTGGAGTCTTCTTACAGTTGTCAGTATCTACATCCCAATCAATATCTGTTCTGTCTCTGTGTCAGTGTCCTCTTTGGCCTGTCTACTTGAAGTGTGGCGACTGCTTTTACTACCTTTGGTACCCTCATCCCCCTGTCTGGACCGAGAACTTTTGGCTTTACGTGCTTCCCTTTCTGCCCGTCTGCGTCTAGAGTGACTGGAATGTTGTGAGTCCTGCGTCTCATCAGCCTGACTGTGCTCCTCATGGGCCTCAGTGTCAGTCACCCTCTCATGCTTAGGGTCGATTCTCTTCCCGACTCCTCAGGAATAGGATCAACACGGATGGTTGGTTTCCGGCCACGATTGGTTTTGGGTGCCATTGCTGTAGCTGAGAACTTCCAACTGGGAGAAGAGTGTTCCAGTCAACGAGCTTCAGCTCTAGCCACCATGATTGCCAAAATGGAATTGGAGTTGATCTCTTGAGATAGCTAATTCCAGTGTTAGAAGCTTACAGCTACTGGTGATGTATTATTTCAAACAGTAGACTGGACAAAGGAACAGAAACTGAACTGGAATACATCTACTGAATAAGAACCAGACTAAGTACTGAGAATGATATTCACATTCAGATTCAGAGTCAGATTCAAAATAACTGAGTACAGAGTAGGTATAACTGGAATATACTGCACTGCTGTAATTGGGATTACAAATGAAAGATTACAATGAGGATGATGTGGCTTATGGACCAAAAGATGAACAGAGTACAACCGACAAATGACTTAATACCTGCCTGTAACTTATGCCCGTAAATGTCGACAACAACTGCCAACAATTACCAACCCAATTACAATGTAATGGGTCCTATTTATATGCCTTGGGTTTACCATGGTAATTACCGTAGTAATTACTGACTGATCCACTGCCCGTCTCACATGAGCCGGTTCCCACATAGTGAAACTGTCTCAGCCATCTACAAGGGCTTTTGGTGGATCCCACCAAGTACTCTTGTACGATACCTGGGCTGCCAGGTTGGTTTGGATCTCTCACCAGAGCAACAGATAGCCCCCCTTCTCCTCTCCATTAGGAGGAAGCTACTTCATTGGAGTTCAATCGGACTCTCTCTTGCAGGCAGGGTTGTAGTGGTCTACCAAGTGTTGTTGGCCACTATGTGGTACATCACATCTTGTTAAATTTTTTCGAGTTCTTGTATCAGCCAGCTGGAGCGGTTGATCAAGGACTTCTTGTGGATAGGACTAGACACACGGACAGCTCAAGCCAAGGTTTCTTGGCCGGTCATTACTTTACCTTGCTCTCAAGGAGGGTTGGGGATCATAGACTCAGCACGGCAGAGCAGAGCCCTCCTAGGGAAGCTGGTGGTTAGAGGTCTCCTCCCAGGGACGGAGCCCTAGAAGGAGTTGTCGCTTCACAAGATTCAGGCCTGGGTCTGAGGGTCCCTCAGACAGGCGGCCCTTGGATGCCTTCCACCCGCTGGATCTTTATAGAGTTACGCAGAGTAGGCCTGAGCAAGAGGTGGGAGGATCGGTTTGTGTTGAGCTTGCTTCGAGCCTGGGAGCTGCAGGGGGGCCTTGAGCAGCTGCGAGGGGGCATTCATTGAGATGCAGTTGCGGCAACCACTTGTTTGGAACCCCTTGGTCAGTACACAGCGAGGTCACTTGGTTGGTAGTAGGCCCCACATCTCTTGTGGGTCCACGGCAGGGGGTCCAGCTCGTACTTTTGGAGACTGGCTGCAAAATCAGTTCTTCCCGAGGAGATGCAAGACATTCAAATTTCAGCTACATGGCATGAATGGAGCGCAGAGCATGTGCCAAGACATTACAGAGGCTATCCCTGCAGAGTGGCACACCCCTCAAGAGTCGGCAGCACCTCGCTGGATGGAGGCCTTCATGCGACTGGAGGTCCTCATCTTAGTCAGAGCCTGTAGAGCCACAAGGTCTTGCAGTTTCTTCGAGTTACAGGGAAAGGGTAGACTTCACAGCATCTCTATCGAGGCACCAGAGGTAGCTGAGTGCTGCTTTCAGAGGATCCGAGTAGTGGGCATTTGTGGAAAGACCTATGTCATTGATCCTAACCCTGCAGATCTTGAGACTAGCCACTGGCGCCTTTGGGCTTAAGAGAGCCGTCCTTTGGCTCGTGTCCACCGGGATCTAGGGGAGTGGTTTTGGCAAGACCCCTTTGCCTCAACAGACCACCCAAGGACTCCCTTCTTTCAATACACACTCAACTAGGTCGTCACATACTGACAACTCGGAGAGAGGCTCGTCCTGCTACAACGACCTGCTGTTAGGAAGAGGGTCTCACGGCAAAGTTTTTGGCAAGATTTTGGGAGCGGTTGTGGGACAGCAGACAGCCAAGGAGAGTGACCTTGTTTCGGTGGTTAGTGGCACACAGAGCTATTGCAGTTGGGAGTTGGCTAGTACATAGTGGCCTATCTGCAGCATGCGCAACTTGTGGCCATTCACTTGAGACCCAACGACATTGTCTGTGGGATTGTCCCATGGCATAGCAGGTGTGGCTTCGGATCCTGGGACTGATGCCTGCGTTTTCTCCAACCCGACAGTACACTTGAGGTGCTGCTGCCTGATCCAACCTTATGGGCCCAGCACTTCGTTTCAAGTTGGCTTCAGTCAACGGGATGACTGTGATACAGGATGGCAGGCCCTCACTTCAACCAATAACAGAGATCGTCCCTCGGGAGGGGAGCAGTGATAGAGAGAGGTGTTGGGAGCTTATTTGCGGCCTGACACGCTGGTTCATTTGGAAAGCCCGTTGCTTTCGCATCTTCGAGGCTCGCCTTGTCCCACCGACGGAGACTATTCGTGACTTTTGGCTAGTGCTGGTCCACACACTCGGGGGCCAATTCAAGCGTCTCCAGGGTAGCTTTGACCACATGTGGGAGCGCCGAGAGGCTTTTCTAATATTGTGGCAGCCTGGACCTTTCTTCACCATGGTTCAAGGCCCGCCCCGATGGCAGTACCGGCCACCAGTGTGGCTGTTCACCCACCTATCTCCTGATTTAACCATCTTTGTACATATTCTATTTTTCACTGGGAGAGTATCCCCATTTGCTGATGTAGCCCTCTGTTACAGGGGCAATTTGTAGCCCATTGGACATGTTTTTTTTTTTTTTTTTAATTATGAACCAAGTGAAAGAGCTTCTAGGAAAGGGTCTAATTCAGCCCAATACATCACCTTATTGTTCGCCAGTTTTGTTGGTATTAAAGAAAGATGGATCTTGGAGAATGTGCATTGACTACAAAGCTCTCAACAAAATTCCCATCAAGAACACGTTTCCAATACCCAGGATCGATGATATACTGGACAGGCTACAAGGTTCTACATGTTTTAGCGAACCGACTTGAAACGTGGTTATCATCAGATTAGGATTGCTCCTGGAGGTGTCTACAAGGCTGTGTTCAAGATGTCCTTTGGATTGTACGAGTATTTGGTGATGCCTTTCGGTCTCATGAATGCTCCTACAGCGTTTAGTAGGATGATGAACAAGATTTTTAGAGCTCGTATTCTCTAAGAGTGAGGCAGAACACAAACACCATCTGCTATAGGTTTTCCAGTCACTTCTTCAACATAGATGGGTGGTTGATGAGAAAAACAACGAGTTTTTCTTGCCATGGAAACACTTTTTGGGACACATTGTTTCTACAAAGGGTGTAAAGATGGACTCGGCCAAGGTTGAAACCATTAGAGATTGGCCAGATTTGAAGAATCTATACGAAGTTCGAAGCTTTTTGGGCTTGAGCTCGTATTACCGGCGATTCATTTGAAAGTTTACAGAGATTGCTTCTCCGACATTCTTGGGGACCATCAGCGATTGCAGCATTTAAAACTCTAAACGAGAAGTTGACAACTGGTCCACTGTTGGTACTACCAAAATTGTAGAAGCCATTTGAGGTATACTGTGATGCGCGTGGTCGCAGTCTGGGAGCGGTCTTAATGCAAGAGGGCCATGTTGTAGCTTATGAGAGTAGAATGTTCTCGCGACCAAAGCAGGTTGCATAGATTTATAAAAAGGAGCTACTGGCAGTAATCCATGCTCTTACTCAGTGGCGCCATTCTCTCCTCGGAGCCAATTTTACAATGTTCACCGATCACCAAAGCTTGCGATATTTCTTGTCCCAAAAAGAGCTTTCAAACAAAGACATGAGTTGGGCAAATATTTTGCCGCAATTTCACTTTCAGATGGTCCATGTTAAGGGAAAGAAGAACTTGGTCACAGACGCGTTGTCTCGCTAGCCACAGATTTTGGCTATTTCGACGATTCACCATCAGAACTTTGAGGATACACCATAGATCCAAATTTTACAAACATCTTTGACCGGTTGCAGAATGGGGAGATAGTTGCAGGTTATACTCTAAAGGAAGGCTATTTGATGCAGAAGACTATGTTGTGCGTTATTCAAGGGTTGAGGAACAAGGTTATGACAAAGTGCACCATTGTCCACCTTTTACAAGCCACCGCGGCATAGACACCACTCTGAAAAGTGTAGAGCAGTATTTCTATTGGCCGATGCTCAAAAAGGATGTGGATGATTTTGTTCGTACTTGCTTGGTGTGCCATAGGTCAAGTTTGACGGGCATAAGGCACCGGGTCTACTACAACCTCTACCTATTCCTAACCGACCTTGGGAGAGTACAGCAATGGGCTTAATTTTTTATCTTCCCCAGACTCGGAGTGGGCATGATGGCACTTGGAGAGTCATTCACCATTTCAACAAGCAGGCTCACTTTATTCCGGTAAATAAGACAATTAAAGGCAACCATTTGGCTAAAATGTTTGTCTCGCGGATTTTTAGATTACATGGTATGCCTGAATCTATAGCTTCAGATAGAGACCCGTGCTTCACGAGTTTGTTTTGGAGGGCAAGCTGGGAGAATATAGGCACACGGCCTAAATTCTCATGCTCGTTACACCCACAAACAAATGGGCAATCGAAGATCGCCAATTCAATGGTCTAGGACTTGTTAAAGTCGTTGTACATCTCTACATTGGTGAGAAGTATTTGCCATTGGTGGAGTTTGCCTACAATAACGCGGTTCATTCGTCTACGGGGAAGGCACCAGTTGAGATTATTGAGGGTGTCAAGAAGGTTCCACCTATTCTAAGCACCAAGGATAAGATTTTTGAAGCAGAACAGTATACACAGGATCTAGATGTGAGAGTGCACATGTGCGGAAGCGTGAGAGAGAGAGAGAGAGAGAGAGAGAGAGAGAGATTACAAATGCAAGATATGGTGGAGGGGGCGATCAGCCCCCCATGACTACCATGAGCAAAAGACCCGTACAATGATGAGATGATGGAAGTGGGCACCCCCCTGGCCCCATAAATAGGTGCTCAAGGGGAGGTAGAGCAATGCGTGGAAAAATCCCCCACGACCCAACAAGAAATAAATGAAATATATATGAGGGCGCCCGGACAAGGTGGGCGGCCGGCCCAGAAGTGGGTGGCCGGACAATGCAGCCTATATGCATATGCAAAGGAAGGCCAGCCCGGGGGCACACTAACCGTACATGCATGCCCTATACATGTGAAGCAGCAAAGTGGTGTAAGTCTTAACACCCCCTCTCAGCACCGGATGCTAAACAAACCACATGAAGCCGAAGATGTGAGGCAAATGATGAAGATGTTTGCTGCCATGTCCACTAAAGGATACTCCATGAGTGTAGCAGCAGTCTGGGGTGTCCCAACCTCCAAGAGATCTCCATGGTAGAGTGTCGTCACGAGCAATGTAGTAAACTAATGTACTCCGCCGATACAGGGTAAAGATACTGCGTGAAAGTCCCGGACTGTGTGTGAAAACAACTCCTTGTCGTAAAAGAAGTGCCAATAGACCTACAAGTGTCCTGCCCAATAGGATATGTGGTGTCTGTAGTCAAACCATTAAAACTCCAGGAAGGCCAAATGTAGCAATCTGCACCGTTAACGTCCTCCGAAACAAGGAAAGCCAAACTAAACAGTCTCCACTATAGAAGCTACCATAAGCTGCAGCAATCACCGAGAGACCGCACGGGCCACCATCGGATGGTGTCCTATCAGTAGGTAGGGTAATCCAAGATGAGGGGAAAGCCAGACTCTAACAGTCTGCGCTGTGAAGGGCCTCTGAGAAGAGGTGTGGTCAGACCAAGCTGTCCGCACCGTGATCATCCTGTAGAAGTAGGGAAGTCAAACTGAGAAGTCTGCGCTGTGAAGATCCTCTGAGAAGAGGAAAGGCCAGACCAATCTGTCTCCACCGTCATGCCTGTATCTCCTGCCTCCAATCCTCCGGTGTCAACCAAAACAGAATACGCGCCAACAACACCACCAAACCGCATCTCGATGTGGCTCTCAATGTGAATGAACTAGAAGTGGCCTATTGCCCAGGTCGCGGGATAAGTCTGTTGTAAGGTTACCGAGGGTGAGTGTAAGCAACTTTGAAGATAGCAATCCAAATGATCAGGAGTGTAGAAGAGCAACTGCACTACTATCCAAGCCAAGCTCCGGGTGACTCCGGATGTAGTCGCACAAAGATGCCTGATCTCCCGCATCTCGCAGGTAAACTCTCCAAGAGAGTCCAAAGCACTGAAGTCCCACTCCAATCTGTAGATCCAAGCAATGAACCTGTTCAAGAAGAGATTGAAGATCCTCTCCCTAAATCTATGTATATGCTTATGTGCAAGCAAGTGATTTGATGTGTCGAGGTCAAGTGGTAAGTGTCTCTCCACCCAAGATGGTGGTGTCTTCTCTGAAAATTGTCGGAATCCCATATGCCATGAGCATGGCCATATCTCATGTGAACTCCTCTGATGAGTGCATAAGTGTGTCCATCGCAAACCACAAGTCACCACCCCCTTTGGAGTGCGCAACCGCCGAATGATGGCTAGAATGAATGGATCTCCCACGGATCGTACACCCGTGTATGATCAAGCCGATGTCGAAGATACCGTGTATTGCAATAGTCACTGAGAGACCGCATGGACCACCACCGGATGGTGTCCTAGCAGGAGGTAACTTCATCCTCTACGAAAAACACAAGCCATGTGACTGCTGTCCACCCAAAAACGCAACTGCGAGGTGATGAAAACGCTATTGTCCAGCGATTTTTCAGCATGCTCGTACGCTCCATTTGTGGCCAAGTAGTCTAGAGTCAACCTGATGGTCAACTATCATCTCAAGACCCGTTTCAACACTCTGTCAGAAAGATACAGCAAAAGAATGTTCCTTAATGATTGGGAGAGGAAGTGACAAGAGAGAAAAGGGGGGGAAAGAAAGAGAGAGAGTTGGCTCACATTTTAGAGAGAAAATGCAGTGAGAGAATGTGGAAAGTTTGCTTTTTTGGCAGGGGGGCTAAAAAGTGCCTCCTTTAATGAGTTCTAAGTGAGAGTGTTTATATGTTAGAGAGAGAATAAGGGTGGGAAAAGGACATTTTAAAATTCATTTACCTACCTCTCTTTTGGGTTACTAAATAGACTATTAGCACAATATCAACTGGTCATAAATGCCTTTGTGGTCGGCATGTCGTCAGTGAGAGCATTCAAGCCTTAACTATGATGTGCTTTCTTGAAGTTGGTTTTGTCAAATGTAATCCAAACGATTGCTTCCCTCTACGAGACAATATCTCACAAGTTGCTTACTTAGCATAGCCATTTGACAAATTAATGCTTGCACATGTCGGGGCACATAGCAAAGACTATACTCCTCCGTAAATCACGCCGCAATTAACTGTGCAATGTTCTAACTATATGGACACTAGAGAGTGGCGTGGCGATTGCGATCTGGATTTTTTTACTAGAAGGAAAAAACCTTTTTATTAAAATAAATATCTCAAGGGCACTGCCTCAAGATAAATGTACAAAGCCAATTGCAACAAAGGTGCAACCTCCAAAAAGGCCATCAAATATACAATAAAATGACCAAGACTTTTCTGGGTTTTCAAAAGTCTCTCAGACCTCCTAGCATATACAATCTTATGTGATCCAAATCATCTGAGTCAAAACTATTTGAAGGAATAGCAATATTCTCAGGAACCCTTTCGAGCTCAAAAGATGCACATGGTATCTTTGTCAAAGAAGAGGCTTAAGGCTTCAGAAGAAGAAACCTGAATTGAACCCATCACGTGGGCTATCAACCGTCTTCTTTTCTCCTACTAAATCACGGAGAGGCGAAACATGCCTAAAGACGACATTTGCACATGACCTCCCTGAACTCATTCTTCACATGGCCTCACTAAACTCATTCCTTCACACAAGGTCTCACATGCCAACTCTTTTCCCACACCCTTTTAGGAGTAAAGGCTTGCATGTGCTACAACATTGCTGCTGCATTTTCACTTGCACTCTACCACAGCATCATTCCAAGCAAACAAAGTGCACAGAAGATGGATTGACAAACAAGCGTAGATTTGTTTGCACCGTTTATGCTGTTGACCTCGCTTTTTTCAAGTAATGCTCTCAACAATTTTTTCAAGCATATTCCACAGCAATCACTCTATCTCTTCAACAAAAACATCAGGTCTGACCCTTACTTACAGAACTGATCGGCATCACAATTCCAGAACATAACTTTGGGTATACACAGTCACAATTGTGTGCAAGAGTTCAGTGTGTAGCAAGAGCTTAGGGTATATCCATACACGAATAAGACTAATATCACAGCTTAAACAAGAGTTTTATTGTTCAAAACAACTCTACATAAGTTCATATATACAGAACGTGCTGTGCAGTTACATCAAAGTACGCAGGATTGCAAACCCCCTAAACAGCAAGCATCAAAAATCAAAAAGGTATAAAATACCTTGAGACTCTCGACCACCCCAGGAATGACTTCATGCTCAAGTCCAGAGTATTCACCTTCTGTATTCTCCCTGATCACCACAATGTCCACATTGTCATGCCGTGTAGGCAACCCTGGCAAGTTGAAGCAATGTACCAAAGATGCAAACAGGTCAAGTTCCTTGCGGAGCTGCACATTCAGAGAGCTGACTCCACCTCCAACAGGTGTAGCCAGCCCACCTTTCAGGCAGACCTTGTTCTTCTTGATAGAGGCCATAACCTCATCAGGCACTTTATCCATCTTGCCGCTCGCCTCGAATACCTCGAAGTAGACAGGGGCATGCATAGCCTTCATGACATCAACAACTGCACCGGTGACAAGGGGGCCAATGCCATCACCAGGGATGAGAGTGACTGCGCGGGGTGCTCCATCACCTGGTCGAGGCATGTATGTGATGGATCTTGTTCGGGAAAGGGCATGTTGTGTTATTTGAGGAGGGTCAGTCCGATAAGCATGAAACGGAGAATGAAGGGTAGGCACCCGGCACTTCCGAACTAATCGCCATAGCGCCATGAAACCTGCAGAAGCCTGGAAGGGCTTTCCAAATCCAAATTAGTACAGGAGGGAGAAACAGGTGATCCTTGCGAAACGAAGAGGTCGCCTTCCCGAAAATTTGAAAAACATGTACACTAAGGGCAGTTACAGAGCAAATTCAAGGCCAGAGTGCCAAGTGTGTGTCCATTTTAGAGTTCTAATTTATATATGGAAGACAACTCTATGGAAGATAGCCCTAGCATATCAAGTAGACCACACAAATCAATTTTAGTGAAATTTGGATCACAAAAGTGAAACTTAAATCAGAGTCTGCGAATATCAAATAGTTGATAAACTTGAACAGATTTTGTCCAAACTTGTTGAAACTTGTCCAAGGACCTTAACAGGTTGTATACTTAGCAAACCAGGCCAAAAAAATGCAAAAAACTGACAAAAGTAAATAAACACGATTATTTACTACTGCTATAAAGAGATACCACTTTTGACTTTTGAATTTGTACAATGTTAGACCAGCTTAATTCAAAGCCACCGGGCAATTTTGGGTTCAATCGAATCCAAATTGGTACATATTCACTCAGTTTCTAGGTTGCAGATTAATCATTTGATTTTTGCCAAAGTTGAATCCGAAAATCTCAACTGCTGACTAAATTAGCTTGACTTGTAGTGATATACATAGATCAATCATAATAGCTAGCAAAAACTATACGGTCTTTGTGAAAGAATAGCTAACTTGATTAAAATTGATACAGGAATCAGGTTGCAAACGAGGAATCGACAGCTTGATAAAAAATGCAATCAAGTCAAGTTTTTTGGAAGAAATTAACAACAAGTTAATCCAAAGGTAAGTACTCTATCTAGGGCTTCACAAGTCTTTATGAACCTTAGATCTGATCGTACGCTAGGAAATCATGGCATACTTAGAGAAACCTCCGGTAGAGTATTTATTGAAGAAAGCATGAATCAAGGCAATTCCTTGTACACTATCCTTAAAGAAGTCTCAGACACTTTCTCAATTCAACATCTGAAATGTCTTCTTATTTGCCTCACTCAGAAACCGGAATGACAATACGCTACAAGCATACACTCTCATTTTATAAGACTAATCGCCATGGAGCTCAGGTTTACCTGGATCCTAACGAAAAGTACGCTATTCGCATTGATGACCATGGTATTGAGTTCGAAGAGGAGATCAAGACAAACAAACAAGGAAAAACGTACATGGATAGAAACGGAACTCAGTATTTACAAATCAAAAATCCTAACGTGATAACAAATGGGGATTAGAAGTAAACACCCTAATTCTAGATATGGCCGCAAAAGAAGGACCACCAACCTTAGAATTCGAAGGATACGATCAAGTTGATTTGAAGCCTTTGAAATGGCTTAGTACGGATAATCCTAGGATCGAAGTCTATTGTTGGGAGGATAGAAATGTAAAAGATCTTCTGTGGACTTCGCATGCCAAATCCGGACAAGTAACACCCATGAAGATCATCTATATCTTCAAGATCAAGGATAAGGGATCAGCAGACCTACCAAGCTACATGTTTAAGAATTGTTATAACAACAACTTTATTATGGTGACTCCTGAGGAGGTAGAACAAACCAAATATCAAGGATATTCAATAAGGGATTGGATATTGGGCAAAGGACCAGAAACTATTCCAAGAGATGAACAGCGTGAGAGATCTGTTGAGAGTAATGTTAAGAAACTAGAAATCACCTCATTACGAAGGAAACCGGGTGACAGTAAAGCCAGTCCAGGGCTAGATGAGTCACCATTAGGATTGCTTGAAAAAGTGATAGTTAATTCCTGTGGGATTGAATATCAACACACTTTTGCCATAGTAGACTATGAGAAAAAACTCAATTATCAAGGGGAAACAATTATTTGTACTTGAAACAAGTGGGATCTATAACAAGGGTTAATCTAAAAGATCACACTTATAGAGATGTCATGAAGACGCCCATACAAGAGTTTGATTCAGTCTCTTCGGCTGAAACTAAGCTTCCATTGTGGTTGAACAAAGACACTCCTATTTGGATGTGCGGAGCTTCAAAAAACGGGAGTTTAAAACAAGAAGAATGTATCTTAGAAAGGGATTGCACCGACAAAGCTATGTATCTGAACCCTTTCCAAATGTTTGAGCCATTTGAGTGGACTCAAATTTTAGCGACAGTGGATGTATGTGTGAATACGTCTATGCCTACTCAATTTTGCGATGAGGACAACTATGACATAACTCCCATCCAAATGATTTCAACCCTCCACATTGAAGATGAAATTGAGGAACCCAAGGACTTGATGAAATCTCAACAAATCTTTTCAGACCTCTACTACAATGCAACAAATGAGTTAGAAGAACACTAAGCTACCTCAGAAGATTCGGGGTTAGAAAAAGAACATGTGAGAGCTAAACTACTCATGAAAGGAGGGGAGGAAAAGTTTTTTGACTTTCCTAACCAGAAATCGAGAAGATAAAAATGGTATAGACGAAAAAGAGATACCAAAAACGTGGAAGCTAGACCTATGCCATCAGTCTCCAGTAGAACACAGTTCCTGATGCAGATAGATGCACATGATTGTGTCAAGGACAAAATCACTGGTAGATATCCTTCAAACAAAAATCCAGATGTGTCAAAAACATCGAGAAAAATGAAAAAGGATACTCAAGCAAAGCCGAAAAAATGGAAAAAGGAGTCAACCACGACACGAGTCAAGTGGAAAAAGAAGCTTCAAGAGTTGAAAAAAGCTCTAAAGGAGATATATACAACCGAAATGGAAACCACAGAAGAGGATGGTAAAGATGTAATGAGTGTTCCATCCCATTACAAGAAATATACTCTCCAAGATTGAAAAATCATTGTTGAACAACCTGTTAGAGAACTACGAAAATAGGGCAAGTCCTACAAAGGGCCTGAAAACGCAAAAAAGATAGATTTGACTGAACCAGGAGAAGAGCATAGGCTTGCCTACATTGCAAATGACCTAACAGAAGAAGAAGAAGAAGAGCTTTTTCTAAGCTTGTTGAAAGAGTACCGAGATATCTTTGCTTGGTCTTACAAGGATCTCAAGGGTGTTGATCCAAAAATCTGTCAACATACTATACCCATGAGAGACGATGCAAAACCAAGTAGACAAAGGCCATACACATACAATGAAACATTTGCCAGAAAGATCAAAGAAGAGATTGAAAAACTAAAGGAAGCCGAATTCATTTATGAAATTGAACACACGGATTGGGTGTCTCCAATTGTGGTAGTACCCAAGAAAAATGGAAAACTAGAGTGTGTGTCAATCTCAAGAAAGCGAATGCAGCTACCATTAGAGACAACTTTCCTCTTCCAATTACTGAGCATGTGCTAGAATGAGTAGCATGTAAAGAAGCTTACACCTTCTTAGATGGCTTTTCGGGATACAATCAACTTTTGGTTGACCCAAAAGATCAGCATAAAACTGCTTTTGCAACGGAATGGGGTGTTTTTGCCTATCGGGTTATACCTTTTGGGTTAACTAATGCTCTTGCCACCTTTCAAAGATTGATGAGCCATGCTTTTAAAGAATATCTTAGGAACTTCTTGGAAGTATATATAAATGATCTATGCGTACATTCATCAATCCGGACTGATAATTTTGAACACCTCAAAAAGGTATTCGAAAAATGTAGACTTTATAGGATTTGCTTAAATCCTGAAAAGTGCACATTCATGGGTAGACAAGGAAAATTTCTTGGACATATAGTGTCTAAAAATGGCATAGCTACTGACATGGATAAAACTCATGTTATTGCTAATTTGCATAGACCAACAACAATCAAGGGGGTTCAAGCCTTCATGGGACATTGTGGATATTACAGACGGTTCATTTACATGTATGCTATAATTGCAAAACCCATGTATAGCTTGATTACACACTTTGAATGGATTGAGACGTGTGAAGAATCCTTCATGAAGCTTAAGCAAGCTCTCACTTCAGCTCCAATATTGAAAGCACCAGATTGGAATAAGATATTCCACATACATGTAGACGCTTCCAATTTTGCCATAGGGTGTATACTGTTGGGGTATAAAGCCCAATGTGGTCGCCCAGGTAAGTGGGCGGGCCGCCAGGTATGTACACATATTCTTTTGTAAAAACCTAATAAGAACTCACTATGCTCTACACATTACAGTAGCGCGAGTTCACCATATCGTCGTGCTCTTCTTCTCGCACTCTCTCTCGCGTCGCACTTCCGCTCGTACTCCTTCAACTGGTATCAGAGCTCAGATCGAGGCTCGAGGCAGCACTGCAGGAAGCTAGAGTCACCAGCTCAGATTGGAGTGAAATTCGACAGGCGAAGACACGGCCCCAAATCCTGTGGGCAAGCCCGAAGGGCTTAGTGTTCTCAGAATTTCATTCTGAGGTCATCTCGGCCACCGTTCGGCTTCGACAAAGGTCTGTGCAGGCCATTTTCGACTATGTGGTCTCAGCGGGTGCAGATCCGACTCTGCAAATTTGGGGTTTTCGGCCTACGACTGCAGGTGCTGAGGATATCCACACTCCCAGAGTGTTGATTTGTGGCTGTCTACACATTGAAGGACGGCTCACAGTTCTTGTAGGCGTGTCACATACGACACGGGCGCATCTACACACAGACTGTAGGCGACATCCACTAGTTCATCACGTAGCTTGTGTTTGCTGCTTGATATTCCAGATTTCATCCTGATATTGCAGGTACTTCCACATGGGATGTATTGTCAGAGATGATGTATGTCTGTTGAGGGTTTGCTGGCTGTGAGTCACGCAACAAACAACCGCCGCAGCGGTTACAGCATACAGTGGGAAATTTGTGGATGTATGACTTTGTGGGAAGTCTATGTATTGTCAGATTTACTGCAGCCTTTGTTGAGGGTCGAGTGAGGTTTTATTGAGCTGGGTGATTCTCGAATGTTGAGATCCTTTCGGTGATACAGGTCTTGGAGCGATCCCTCGAGCACCCTTAGATAGGCAGCTAGGATGTATTGACTGTGAGTTAGACAGTTGGGATTGCATCTTTGCTTTACTGCCGTTGAGGCATTGTCACAGTCTATGCTTACAGGACAGTGACAGGACAGTGAGAGACAGTACAGGTGCACGACAGGTTTACCCGCAGCTTATAGTGTCAGAGAGATAGTGTTTTTTGAGCTGTTTTTTGGTCTGTTTTTTAGTACAACAGAGCCATTTTACAAAGGAGACTCTGCCGAAACTTATGCAGAATCTGAAGCTTTCGTGGTTCATTTGACAGGTTGATATTGGTTCAGAGGTCAGTTTAGAGGGGAAACTCTGCCGAATTTTTCCCAGGAAAGTAAACTACTGTGAAGCGTAGCTATGGCTGCATCACAGGACACTGCTCTTTACAATATCAAGAAGCTGGATGGAACCAATTTCCCATTGTGGAAGCAACAGATTTGGCACGTGTTGGTACAAAAGAAGCAGATAAAACCTATAAAGCTCAAGGGGATAAAACCAGAAGATATGGACGAAGATGAATGGAGCGAAATGGATGAATTGGCACTTTCTACCATTATGCTGACTTTGGCAGAAAGCGTTTACTTCAATGTAGCAGACGAGATGTCGGCTTATCAAGCATGGTTAAAGCTGAGTGATCTTTATGAGAAGCAGAGTGCAGCTTCACAGGTATACTGGCTTAAGAAGCTTGTTGACTTGAAGATGAAAGAAGGGACACCTATGTTCAATCATCTGAATGAATTCAACACAATCTATAGTCAGTTGTTAGCTCAAGGTGTCAAGTTTGATGAACCTTCTAGAGCTATGTTCCTGTTGATCACAGTGCCGGAAAGTTGGGACACTTTTCGCACAGCTTTGAGTAATTCTGCACCTCCAGATGGTTTGAACATAGCAGGTGTAGAAGGAAGTCTGCTTACTGAAGAAACCAATAGAAAGACAATGGACAAAGGCAAAGGAACAGCCTTAGTTGTCAGGGGAAGGACCAAAGAAAAGTACAAAGGTGGAAAGAGGAATCAGTCTCGTAGCAAGTCCCGCAGTGCTAAAGGGAAGAGTGACATAGAATGCTACCATTGTGGCAAGAAGGGTCACATGAAAAGAGACTGCAGAGAATGGAAAGCAGAAAAAGGCAAAGAGAAAGCTGAAGACCATGGTGAGAAGAACAAGTCCTCAGTGAAGATTCAAGAAATAAATGTGACAAACATTGTTGCAGAGGATGACAGTCTAGTGTCAGGAGACATCTACTTCTTGAAGAATACAATGGACTCAGGTCTTCTTACAGCATCTGATGGAAATGCACTGAGTGACTGGATTATAGACTCAGGGGCATCACTTCATGTGTCTCCAAACAAGGAGTGGTTTACTTCTTATGTGACCACTAAAGATCATGTTCGGCTAGGCAATGGGCAGACATGTGAGATCTTAGGTGCTGGAGATGTTCAATTGAAGTTTCAGAATGGCTCTTCTTTCACACTGAAAAATGTGAGACATGTTCCCGCAATTACAAAGAGCTTGATCAGCACAGGTTTACTTGATGATGCTCGCTACGTCACCACTTTTGGACAGAACATGTGGAAGATATCCAAGGGTTCTATGACAGTAGCACATGGAGTAAAGTCTGGAGGACTTTACATGATTTATGTATCAAATGTCTCTAAAAATGTAATCAATGTAACCGAGCAGCCGAACGTTTCTTTGTGGCATAGCCGGTTAGGACATATGTCCAAGAAGGGAATGGAAATCTTGTCTCGTTCTGGTTATTTTCCTGGCTTTTCATTTAATGATTTTGAATTCTGTGAACATTGTCTGTATGGTAAGCAAACACAACAGCCACATAAGCATAGAAGCAGTAGAAGAGATACACAGTTGGCACTTGTTCATAGTGATTTGTGTGGACCTATGCCTAACCTATCTCTAGGGGGAGCTTCTTACTTTATGACATTTATAGATGATTACTCGAGGAAAGTATGGGTTCACTTTCTCAAGCACAAGGATGAAGCGTTTAGTGTTTTCAAAACGTTTGTGACACTTGTGGAGAATCAGAGTGGCAAGAAGCTTAAATGCTTACGCACTGACAATGGTGGAGAGTATGTTTCAAAGGCCTTTCAGGACTTTTGTGAGTCAAAAAGTATAAAACGTGAACTTACTCCTCCTTACAATCCTCCTCAAAATGGTGTTGCTGAGAGGATGAATAGGACCATACAAGAGAAGGTCAGAAGTATGTTGTCTAATGCACAGCTGCCAAATGGGTTTTGGGCTGAAGCTGTATCAACACCTGTTCATCTTGTAAATAGATCTCCTAGCAAGGTTTTGTAGAAGGATTCAGTGCCAGAGATGGTATGGTCAGGCAAAATGCCCTCATACAAGCATCTCAGAGTCTTTGGCTGTGAGGCATATACTCACGTTCCAAAGGAATTTAGAAACAAACTTGAGCCAAAGAGTAGAAAGTGCATCTTTCTAGGCTATGGTAATTCTGGTGAGATGGGGTACAAACTTTGGGATCCCGAATCCAGAAAGGTTGTCCGCAGCAATGATATTCACTTTAATGAATCCAAATATCATTCTAAACCAGAGAGGGTTGAGGAGATTAGAAGAGTTGTCTTCCAAGAAGATGGACCTGCACGTGCAAGAAAAAATGTCAGGGCTCAAGAGGAGCAAGGACAGGATAGAGTGGAACCACAGGTTGTGGCTGAGCCTGATCCACCTATTGTGCGTAGATTTGAAAGTGTCACGCGACCTCCTGATAGGTTTGTTCCATCTATGAACTATGTCATGTTGACTGATTGCAATGAGCCTTCATGTTACAAGGAAGCAGTGCAAATGAAGGACTCCGGGAATTGGCAATTGGCCATGCAGTCAGAGATGACAACTCTGCACAAAAACCAGACATGGAAGCTAGTTAAATTACCACAGGGAAAAAAGGCTCTACCTTGTAAATGGGTTTACAGGTATAAGATCACCGCTCATGATAGTCAGCCAAAGTACAAAGCAAGGCTTTTTGCCAAGGGCTTTAAGCAAGAACAAGGCATTGACTTTGATGAAGTCTTCTCTCCGGTGGTCAAGATGACTACATTGAGATGCTTTCTTGCATTGGTTGCCATATTAGATTTAGTGTTGCACCAAATGGATGTCAAGACAGCGTTCTTGCATGGTGATTTAGATGTGGAAATTTACATGCGGCAGCCAGAAGGGTTTGTTGAGAAAGGCAAGGAAGATTGGGTATGCCAGTTGTTAAAGAGTCTTTATGGCTTAAAACAATCACCGAGGGCATGGTACCATAAATTCCACAAGTTTATGCTTTCTCAAGGCTACAAACGTAGTGAGTTCGATCACTGTCTATATACAAAGAAGGCTAAGGATGGTAGTTGGTTGATCCTTATTTTGTATGTGGATGACATGTTGATTGCTGGCAAGCACTTGCAAGAAATTTCAGCTTTGAAGTCAAAGATGGCAAAATCGTTTGACATGAAAGACATGGGTGAGGCAAGTCATATACTTGGTATGCGCATTGAGAGAGACATATCAAAGAAGTTGATTTGGTTATCTCAAACAGAGTATATTGACAAGGTTTTGCAACGTTTCAATATGGAGAAGGGAAAGGCACTGAGTGTTCCATTGCCACCATATGTGAAACTTAGCAAACAAGATTGTCCTGTGTCTGAGGAAGAAAAGGCTGAAATGGATAAGATTCCATATGCGTCTGCAATGGGTAGTTTGATGTATGCAATGATTGCTACTCGCCCAGACATTGCATTTGCAGTGGGAGTAGTAAGTCGATACATGTCAAACCCAGGCAAGAAACATTGGGAGGCAGTGAAAGGAATATTGAGATACCTGAAAGCTACAAAGAGTATGCGTATATGCTATGGGAGTCAGGAGCTAAGTGTAAAGGGTTTTATAGACTCAGATTATGTAGGTGACTTAGACAACCGAAAGTCTACGTCAGGGTATGTCTTTACATTGGCTGGTGGAGCAGTATCATGGCGTTCTAGATTACAAGATTGTGTTACTCAGTCTACTACAGAGGCTGAATATGTTGCAGCATCAGAGGCATGCAAAGAATCAATTTGGCTTAATCGACTAGTAACAGATTTGGGAATCAAAGAAGAGATGCATGTGTTATATTGCGATAGTCAAAGTGCTATACAATTGGCTCGCAATCCAGTTTATCACTCAAAGACAAAGCATGTGGATGTGAAGTATCATTTCATCAGGGAAATGCTCGAGGATAAGCAACTTCAGCTTGTCAAAGTTCACACCACAGAAAATCTTGTTGATCTACTTACAAAAGGACTTCCCTCAGAGAGCTTTGCGCATTTTCGCAAGCAGTTAGGTGTAGGGTAGTACATCACTTCTCTACATCTCTTGTACATTAGCTTGTATAGGAGCTTCTCTCACACTTAAAGTACCACATTGGACTTTAAGTGGGAGGTTGTTGGGGTATAAAGCCCAATGAGGTCGCCCAGGTAAGTGGGCGGGCCGCCAGGTATGTACACATATTCTTTTGTAAAAACCTAATAAGAACTCACTATGCTCTACACATTACAGTAGAGCGAGTCCACCATATCATCGTGCTCTTCTTCTCGCACTCTCTCTTGCGTCGCACTTCCGCTCGTACTCCTTCATATACTAGCTCAACCAGGAGACGAGAAAATTGATTTTCCTATTTCTTATGCTAGCCAACAGTTAAACATGGCAGAAAAGAATTACACCACCACTGAAAGAGAAGGATTAAGAATGATCTATGCTGTAAAAAAGTATAGACATTACCTATTAGCAAACAAATTTGTGTTCTTTGTGGATCACCAAGCCTTATTGTACTTGGTCAACAAGCCATGTAGCACAGGAAGAATAGTGAGATGGTTCATCATTCTTCTGGAGTTTGATTTCACTGTGGTTGTAAAAAAGGGCACCACTCATCAAAGAGCAAATCAATTGTCAAAGATTGTTTCAGGGAATCACCTAAAGGAGTAGATGATGATCTACCAGATGCCTATTTATTCTCTATAGAAATGATACCTCGATGGATAGAAAATATGGTATCATTGATGACCATAGCTCAAGTGGATTCGCAAATACCACTTCCTATCACAATCGGATTAATTGAGCAATCGGCTATGTATCAGTTACTAGTTGGTAGGCTATACAAAAGAAATTGAGATGGAATATTGCTCTTATGAATTAATCCTGAAGAGAAAACCCAATACGTAAGTCAAACACACATTACCATAGTAGGACTTCACTTTGCGAAAGACCAAACTATGCAAAGGATCTTGAGACTTGGAGTATTTTGGCCAATTATGAGGAGTGATGTTCTCTCTTTTGTAAAGTATTGTCTTCAATGTCAAAACAAACACCCATACCTCATGTAACATGGTTCCAAATGTCACCTGTTCCTAAGTGGAGTAACTATCTAGTTACTTACTTATCGAGCCGAACGTTTCCTGAGGATATGAGTAAATGCTGTCAAAGAGCGATTGAAACTGAAGCCAGAGACTATACTCTTATTGAAAACCAATTGTATTGGAGAGGTAAGGATCAAAATTTGTGTCACTATGCAAATGAAGACTAGTATATTCCGATTATAGAACAAGCACATGCTGGATTAGGTGGAGGCCACTCTTCTAGTGAGACCACCGCAAGAGCAATCTTAATGGAGGGAATATGGTGGCCAACACTTTTTGCAGATGCGAAAGAGTATGGTCAAAGGTGTGATGCTTGTCAAAAATGCCAACACAAGTAGATAGCATGCCCTTAAGGCCAATGATGGGAGCTAGAGCCTTCGAAAAATGGGGTATAGACTTTGTTGGGCCAATACAACCACCTGCTTATAGAACCCAAGCTCAATATATCATTGTAGCTACGGATTATTTGACTAAGTGGGCTGAGGCTAAAGCAACTCAAAAGAATGATGCAAGAACCTTTGCTGCATTCTTATATGAGTATGTATTCACAAGATATGGACTGCCAATAGAAACTGTCAGTGATAGGGGAAACCATCTCCTCAATGAGGTAATCGAGTATCTGCTTAACGAATTTATGGTAATCCATAACAAATCATCTCCCTATCACCCACAAGCAAATGGACAAGCTGAGCATACGAATAAAATTCTTAGCTCGGTATTTACTAAAGTGGTTAGTTCAGGAAGGACAAACTGAGAAATGAATCTCCATGCTGCTCTATGGGCTTATCGAGTTTCATTCAAAACAGCTTTAAAGGCTACGCCCTTTAACTTGGTTTACAATTTTGATGCCATATTGCCAATAGAATTTCTATTGCCGACATTAAGGGTAGCTAAAAATCTCGAGTGGACTGGACATGAATTGTTAGAAAGACTTGAAGATGTAGAAAAGCTACATGAGCAAAGGCTAACAGCTGTAGCTCACATCTATGCACAAAAGCGAAAACAAAAAGAGTTTTTTGATTCCCATCTAATGGATGGAATGGACCTTCGCATCAAAGTACAGCTTAACAATCATAGCACACATGTATTGGTCAATACAAGAGCTAGAGTAAATACAGTCAGTTATTCCACGTACAAGAAAGCAACAAGAACCCAACACCAACATGGGGAGTAGTCAACTTGAATGTGATAGTACATGGATATTCATGTTCTCATCAGTTTGTATGCTTACCAGATGAACACATGAATGAGACAATGAATCTCATGGATGCTGTGTTTTTCAATGGATTTTCTTAATTATTGGATTTTTACTTTGCTTTTTTAGCGCATTTTGTTATTTTCTTTGATTTTTTTAATAAGAGGTCAAAAATTAATAAAAAATAGCTAAGGAGCTCAGATGAAAAAATTGAAGACACGGTGGTGATTAGAAGACAAGGCGGACAAGCACAAAAAATTTCAATCAAATCGGCAGATGAAAGCGGGAAGCCTTAATTAGGCAACCAGGCCTACTTTTGCTGCAAAATTCTTGCAGAATAAGCTACAGGAATCCGATTGGGAAATTTTTTAGTGTAACATAGATTTCACGTCCTAGTAGGACTAACAGGGGGATTTGGAAAAAAATGGTTCGGGAAGTCCGAGCATAGATACCCAAGGTAGGCTAGAATCACCTCATTTCCACTTGTTGCCTTTGGAGAGAGAGCCTTTCGACCCTCTTCGCGCGTATTTTTCGGAGTCCACAGTCACCTGATTTCAGCACCGTCTCACACGAGACATGAGGGGTAAGTTCTTTACTCATCAATGATCCATTTTGTACGGCTGGTAGCTAGTCTAAACCCTTGGAAAAAAACATAGAATTCGAGCCGTGCACGAAGACCTATGACCAAAAATCGAACATAGCGGCCTGCCAGCTCAACCAAATTGGATGAGATTTGAACCGTATTATGCCCCAACATAATAGAACACTTCTATAACAACACTTGACTATTCGGCAGGGATAAAGGGGGTCCCAAGTAGAAAAGCTAGGTTTTTGGTAGATGCCAGAATTGCATTCTGACTTCACAGACAGCTTACCTATAATGTCTATACACAATGCATATGATTGGTTTTGTAAAATCAATCAAGCCAAATCCTCGAAAAGCAGAAAACGGCTCAAAGGCTACAAAGAGTCAAATTCGACATATGAGGTCAAATTGACTCCAAATGGACCAAAATTGGATGAGTTGCTTCATGACTATGTTGCGGACAACTCCATAGCCTCAAAAGTGACTAACCAACCCTACAAGCCATGTAGTCACAAAAATCGGTGATTTCAGAGTCGACAAAGCACAAAGTGATACCGGCAAGACCAAACTTTACCAAATTCAATTTAGGACTTGTTTTAGGTGTATAGAATGTGTTTAGGTCAAAATTTCTCCAAGTTTTGTAAGAAAATCTTGATTGCTATAAATAATCGCGATTATTTATTTTTGTACTATTTTGGCTTGAAAATTGTATCATTACCTTACCTATCACTTGTACACACCTATTACATGCCAAATTTCAAGTATGAGCCAAAATGATCAACTATAACTTGGAAAATTGCCAAAAAACGCAAAGAAGTCCTTGCAAGCCAAATTCTGAGTTATGAGTCATATTTTTTGATCCAAATCACATCATATCACATACACAAGGTATACCATACCTAAACCAAGTTGTACCAAAAAATGTTCATTTTGATGAAAAAGTCAATAAGCGTGATTATTTACTTTTTGGCCAAAATGGGGGAAATTTGCAACTTTGCCATCATGGGACCAAAGTACATGATGTCCTAATCCCACTAGCCAAGTTTGAACAAATTTGGAGCTCAAAATCTCAAAATTCCTTTACATCTACTGTTTCAGAGAGCTAAAGCCTAAATCTGGCACCATTTTCACCATGTGCACCCACATGAGCCCATATTTCACTCAAGGTATCTAGTTGGTATATACTTCAAGCCTATAATGTCAAATTTGCAAAAAGTTGAAAAAATTACTCAGCTGTAAATAATCATGATTATTTACTTTTGTTGCAATTTTTTGTTTTGACTTCATAATTTTGATCTTTACATGTTTGTATGCATCTATGCATGTTCAAAAATTGATTTGAAGCAAATTGGACTCAATTTGTCAGCATTTCAGACTGAAGGACATTTCAGAGAAGAATCTGCCAAATTTGCTAATGACAGGAGCAAAGCGAACCCCGAACCCCGACGGCCTCTAAAACACAGGGGACCGAATGGCGCGCCTCGAGCCTGAACAGGGGGCACCGCCTAGCTTTGAGCCGCTAGGACGCAGACTACGATGATATGAACACCGCAAACTTACACACAGTGAGTGAGTGTGTGTGTGTGTGTGTGTGTGTGTGAGAGAGAGAGAGAGAGAGAGAGAGAGAGAGAGAGAGAGAGAGAGAGAGAGAGATTGACAAATGATGAAAACCCTCGGGGGTGTGAGGGAGAATTATTACTACAGTATTTACAATGACCTTCCTTCCAACGAGGCGGCACCTTGTGGTGATAGAGAGGTAGGGAGAAAGAATGGTGAAAACTACTTGGTGCGTTCTCTAAGACGACTCAATGATTGTGAAGCTTGCTACCAAGAGCGTGTATACGTGTGTGCATCGACCATTGGAGTCGAGAGGTGGATGTGGCTCCCTTCGCATGGTGCAATTCCCAATGCAAACCCAACACACAAGCCCGCTCCTCGTGATGTCAATAGTGTCAACTCTTCCCACTACACTCTACCAAGTGCTGACCTCTCATGAACTGTCCCCCCCCCCCGATAGTGACCTCTCAGTGCCAATTTATAGGTGTTGGCTGCTTGGATTATGGTAATCCCGGTGTGATTAGGGTAAGCTAATCGGGGAGACAAAGCAAGCGGTGGGCCCGGTGTGGTTTACCCTTGCTTTGTCTTGAGAGTTATTTAAAAATGAGAATCTCTAGGTGGGCCTTTGTGACCATCACCTAGAGAGAGGGAATTTACAAATTGGGAATTTTACAAGGCTTGGGTGAAAACTGAAGAAATGATGAACATAACCTACAAATTACTGAAAATGGCATCGTGGTTGCGTGATGCCGGTGAATGGTGTGTTGCCGGTGTGTCGGTGTAGCGCGTACTTCTTTTTGGGGTCGGTCGGGGCATGCCTTCGGCGCATTTCTCCTTTTTGTTGTTGGCGGCGCGTGATTTGGGTTCCTCCTTCTTTTTCTTGATGTCGATGGCGTAGGATTCTCTTTTTTTTTGGACTTTTAAAAAAAGTGCGTGCGTATACACGTGTCGTGTGTATATATAAGTGAATGTGTGTGCGCGAGCGTGCGTGGGAATGTATGTAATGTGTATATATATATATTTTTTCGATTTTTTGGTAGTGCAGACGACGTAGAGACGGGGGGTGAGGATGGTGAAGGGGGGGGGTGTGCGCGTGCGTAGCGGGTGTGTGTGTGTGTGGGGGGGGATAGCGTGCGTGTGCGGCAGTGTAGACAGAGCGCGCGCTCGCGGCAGTGTGGAGCCGGGCAGTAAGCGGGCGAGACAGAGCGCGAGAGAGAGTGAGAGTGGGGGGGGGGGGGGGGGGGGGGGGTGGGGAGAGGGGATAGGGATTGGGGGTGTGTGGATGATAGTAGGCGTGCCGGCGGGTTGGATGAGCGCGAGGCCCGGGAGGGCGGGGGTAGCGACAGCGGGCGTGACAAGGCAAAGGGGGGGGGGGGGGTGAGGGTGCTTAGTCAACGAGAGAGGAAGAGGGATTATTTGGCTAAGGGTGGTTCCCACCTAGGGAGGAGAGGGAGAGAGGGGAAAGGGTTGTGAGGGGGAGGGAAAAGTAGAGATAGAGAGAGGGTATGAGAGATAGAGGGAGGGAGAGGTGATACTTTCCCTAATGCCCGCCGTGGCTATTTCTACGAGAGAACGAGAGAGAGAGAGAGAGAGAGAGAGAGAGAGAGAGAGAGAGAGAGAGAGAGAGAGAGAGAGAGAGAGAGCTAGGTGTAGATAAGGGGGGGGGGGGGGGTGTGTGTTTAAGGCCGAAAGAAGTGTGGACGAGAGGAGGTGGGGGTACGGCCGGCCGGGGCTGGAGTGTGGACAAGCAAAGAGAGAGGGGGGAGGAATATTTGGAAGAGAGAGAGAGAGGATACTATCTATGGCGGCCCGCCGGGGGTTGGAGTGTGACAGAGATACCAAAGGCACCTACCGGGCTGGATGATGCAGCGGTAGAGTAGGAGAAAGAGAATATGGGCGGGGCCGGGCAATAAGAGAGAGAGAGAGATCGTCTTGTGGTGATAATGGAGGGGTGTGGCCAAATTGGCGGCGCCCTACCGGTGGTTAACCTTGGGGGGTATGGTGAATGGTAAAGGCCTTTTTTTCTTTTTTTCTTTTTCTTTTTCGGTAACAAACCCTCCCTTCCTTAGGGTGTGGTTCTCACGGGCATGATTTCGAAAGCCGGCTATCACTAACTTTGACACTCTATTCACTTAACAGGAGCCATGCAAGCTGCAGAGAAAGCCAAGAAAAAGCTCTTGCAAAAAGAGAAGCTGCAAGAGCTACCACCATATCAACTGGATCCCAGTTCAATTAAAACTGCCAAAGCTACCTATCTATCAAGAGAACAGTTGGATAGAAAAACACCACAGTATTCACAAGTAGATTTAAAAGCGAAGATGGATATCAGGTAGAACTGCAACTTCTACCAAAACAAGTATATGGTGTCGCCGCAAAGCCCGAGACCAAAGAAGCCAACCGAAGGCAAGGACTCAGAGATTTTTATGAACAAGAGCCATGCGGAGTGGACTTCCAAAAAGCTTATGAGCTCTTGTCCACGATCAAAGAAGATGGAACCGCCCAAATCTCTGACCAAAAAGGGAACAAAGTCGAAGTGGTGATTACAAAAGAGATAGTGGTAGAAGCTCTCAAACTGCCAACAGAGGGAATGACCATGAGGGCAAGAGATAGAAAGATGGCAGGAACTTTCACCAAGGAAACCGCCACTGCGACATTTGTTGACCTCAATCCAAAAACAGGTGGAAGAGCTTGCAAGATTGTATCATCAACACTTTCACTTCCTCGCCAAGAGACCGCCAAGGTATACGACACCCAATCATGCGGTTGCCACAACCTGTACAAAAGTTCTCAAACCAACAACTAGGCAACCAATTGGCCATGCACAGTACATGTTGTCTACACTGAAAGGGACAAAGAAGGAGGGAAAAAATAACATATCTGGGAGCACCAAGGTTCTAACTAGAATTTCCTACCATGCTATCGGCATGGCCGAAAACTTGCCGCCTGCTCTAGATCAGAACACTTGGATAGTGTTAGCACAACCTTCCCCTCGAGCCACAAGATCTACCAAGAGAACATACAAGTCTGATGAGGAGTCTGTTGAGAGCTCGCCAGAATGACATAGTAGTGAAAGCTCAAATAATGAGGAAAAAAGAGCATGAAGGGAAGAGATGAAAAGAAAAGCCATGGCAGCACATCAGGAGGAGCCACAACAGAAACAAGCCAGGTTTAAAAGAGAAAAGCAGTCCTATGAACGCAGCCGCCAAGCACAAGGCAAGGACCCGGCAAAGTGGATACCAATTGAATTGAAAGGACCAAGAACAAAGCACCATGCCAAGAAACAGACAAAAGACCCTACAGAGTTACTGGAAAAAATGTATCAAGAGGTAGAAGCGTTAAGCTGAAAGAAGCCCAAGAAGCAGAACGGAAAGCTAAAGAGGTGGCTGAGCAGCAAAAGCAAACAAAGGAAGAAACCGCACAAGGAGAAGCACAACATGAACAAGGTGATATATCTCCTCGACCTTCTTCACCTGCTTCAGGACAGCATGATCACCTCATGCCAAGCCCACCACCATCACTAGCAGATAAAGTCACAGAAACTGAGCCCACAAAGGAGACGGAGCCTGAACAAAGAGAAGCAGCTGAATCTGCACAACAGGCATCTACTACACAAGAGCAAAACAAAGAGCAAGAGCTAGAACCGGAAAGGGCAGCAAGTCCTGCACCAGAGGATGCCTCAAAGTTTGAACAAACAAGAGATTAGGATTCTGAGGAAACACCTTCTACCTCTACACAACAAGAAAAGGCCGAGGCATCCACGCAGCCTCAGGATGACACATCAAAAGAAGATCAGCCACGACCTCAAGGGCAAGAACAACCAGTCGCCACAACGCAGCCGAGAGAAACACAAGAGATTCCTGAGACATCTAGGCAGCTAGCAAGAAATGAAGATTGGCAATCAAACAATGAGGTAATCCTGCAAGTCAATGAATATGCAAAGCAAATGCAGGACATGACGGGAAGACTCCCATCAGCAGCACTTAGCCATAGCACAAAGGCTAAAGAACTAGAGATGGTGATTGACACACTCCAAGGGGAGTTAGATGACAGATTAAATGTCATCACCGATCTACAAAGGCAAGTGCAGGAATTGAAAGCTGAAGCTGAACAACATCAGCTAGCAAGGGATAAACAACAGAAGGAAATGGAGGAGCTCGGTGACCTACTTACGAAGTTGTCATATGCTTGCAAAGCAAAAGATGAACAACTGATAGAAGTTACCAACGAACTTCTAACTGCAACCCTGTTAGTTCAGAAGATGCAAGTACAGTTAGATGTAGCGAACGCCTCCCTGCAATACTCAGACCAGAGAATAAATGATCAGGCAACTTTCTTGCGGCAAATACGAGAAAATCCCGTAGTAGCATCGATCAAAGGAACAGACGATGTCTACAAAGCATTAGAGAAAAAGAATAAAGACCTCGAGATGGAGCTAAAACTGGAGTAGTCTTAGCGCAGAGACCTGGCTTTAATGTGCATGCAATGAGAAGAAGAGCTACTAAAAGAAATAGCCGAGCTTAAAAGAGTCATCTAACTGCTGAGAGATGGCCGGCCAGAAACTCAAGAAGAAGCGGGAACTTCCAAGCAACCACAAATAGAGATCCCTCAATTTCATTCGGTAAGATGGAGACACATCCAGCAGAAGGGCTAGGTGACGAGGAGGAATTCTAGGTACAGATAACAAAATCTAATACAATGCCAATGGTCCAGCTGTCAAAAGCTGAGGAAGATGTACCGAAAGAAAAGATTACTTAAGAGGTAGATAAGCAGTGGAAAGCAGCGATGGATTGGGAGTTGAGAGTTCTCCACTATGTCAATGTTACTCAACTCACTCCCAATCAAATCAATGTGCAATGGCATTAGCAATCCCTACCGTACCCTTTGATAAAGGTGGAGTTGCTCCAAGTCAAAGAGAGGCTGTACAAAGACATGCAAGTAGAAGGCGCAGATCAAGACCACCCAAAGTGGAGGCTGAGCTGGTTGAACAAGAATCCAAGGTATTTGATTTTGTTCACAAGAGCACCTGCGACCCTACAAACGGATCCTACTTTCTGTCCTGTACCAAGAGTAAGGACCTGGCAAGCACATGACACAATAACAAAGAAGCAGCCAACCTGGCTGAACTACCCAAGATTGCCCGCTCTAGAAAAGGGACCGTCAACCGAAGAGTACATGGTGATGTTCTTACCATCACACAATATGCTGGCGTTTGAGGAAGCGTTCTACACAAGGTGGGTTCTTCACTTGGAGAACGAAGATATTTGGGCCAATGATCAGCAACCTGACTTCAAGATTTGTAGGCTACTCAACTGTGGAGTTAAAAAACAGAGTCACAATGCAGTTTTTGCAGGTGCCAGACAAAAAGAGAAAAATCAGATATGAAAAGGCCCTAAATGCACTTAAAGACCGCCTCGCCAACCGTCAACCCGAAGACTACTTCAACCCATAAAGCTGTGTCAAGGGACGACACAGGTGAGGAGGGGGGAATGTTAGTAGCAAGCTAACTCGGATACCATTTTTGGAGCTCTCATTATTATTTTTTATAAATCGAGAATATTGTAACTACTATTTTTTGGGTAAACCTTGTAATTGATGAGCCGGGGCTACAAGCTTCCAGATTGTATCAACCTGTCAGTACCGATCTTTAGTTAGAGCTCCCAAGTTACTAGTTTTGACCACCAAAAACTTTGTCTAAGGTATAAAAACCATTTTTTGTAAGTTATTATTAAGTTTTGGATAATGAAATACACAGCGTGAGCTAACGACGCTCACTTCTCTCCTTCTCGCGCTTCCTACTCCCTCCCCGGTTGTTACATTATAGTCGTGTTTGTTGCATTGCAACAGTAGGTAAGAGCTCTACGCATTGACGTAAATACATCCTAGTATTTCCTAGCTTTTGGCATCGCCGACCCGCGGCTTAATTTCATCATAAGTAAGAATTTACACTTCAAAATAAAAAACTAAGCATAGGCGGGATATTGGGGCATCATTGCTAAGCATTTAGGTGCATTCTAGGTCGAAAACGACTAGGTCAAAAATCACTGCTGTTAATAATCGCGATTTTGGCACTTGACCTAAAGTGGGTTATGAAACCATAATCATATGTGCTTAGGTCTTATAAACATGTCCTAGAAGTTTCATTACGTTTGGATGTCATTTGATGCTGTAACGGATGTGAATTGATGAGCGATTGGCTTTTGGTGATTTCAGTCACTTGAGTGTAGCTTGAGTTAGATGCGAGTTGTTTGTTGTTTTTCAAGATATTGACAACCTCTTGTAGCCTCTATGCAATAGTGGAGTCAGCTTCATCCCATGGATTGACAATTTAATCGTGGTTCTTGCTAAATCTGCAATAAGATAGGAGTCACGCTAGATACCTGTCCACAACTATCAAGAATAGGTTTCCCGTTCCACGGGTAGAAGTACAAGGGTCGATCTACTGCAGTAGGATTGACCTAAAAAGTGGCTACCATCAAATAAGGACAGTTGATCAAGACATTGTAAAGATCGCATTTGCAGGACCATTACATGACCTAACAAAGAAAAACGTTAGGTATATATGGTCTTCCAAGGAGAACAATGCTTTCGAAAAGCTTATCTCTCAACCTATGCTTACAATGCCGGATCTCTCAAAGCCATTTGAGGTCCAATGTGACGCTTGTGGTGATTGCCTTGGAGCTGTTTTGCTCCAAGAAGGGCATGCCATAGCCTATGAAAATCGAAGGCTCGACCCTGTTGAGCAAGCTCTAGGCATATATGAAAAGGAACTTGATGCATGGTTTTTAGGACCCCTTCTGAAGATGCAATAAAGGCACAGTCAGTTGTTGGGGAGATGAGGATGCTCTAGTTCAAGGGATCTCGAAAGAGAAGAAAAATCTACTTCACAAGCACCAAAGAGTAAAAAGTGCCATGGACAGAAGATACGTGGGAACGAGCTCTTATGCATGCCTACAACCTATATCTTAAATAATAGCCCATTCTAGGTGTGAATTTCTAGTGAAATTTACACGAGGATGTTCGTGTGGACTCACAGCACAGCATACTCCGTTTTCACCTTTTTACCGGCCGTAAATATTTTTCACCACAGTAAATATTTTTTACCTACAGTAAATATTTTTCACCTGCATGGTAAATACAAATCACTTTTTACCTACAGTAACTTTTTTACCCATGGTAAATATTTTTTACTGCACCATAAGTATTTGATAGGTAACAGTTCACTGTTACTAGAAGCAGTGATTGGGCATCAACAATGCAGTTACAGGAGGAGAAAAGGGGGAAATCTTATGGTAAAGGTGAGTCAACAGGGATAAAGACTTTTGAGTTGAAAAGAGACATGCTGATTTTTTCAAAGAACACATGTCAAAAGAAGCCATGGTTGAGGATTTTTTGAGAATTTGATATTCAGGAGGACCCAGCTGCCACCTCCCCCCCGCAGGTCCCCCCCTGACATGTGCAGAACCTCCAGTTTCAACAGCCACCTTACCTGCTCTTAAATGCTGGTCAAGGCCTTATCCCCATGTGTCACAATCAGAAAAATCAGCATTTACCCTCCCCTCTCACATCACTCTAGAGAATATCTTGATGGTGACATATCAAGTGACCTCAATCTGTTGACCACCCTAAGCAAAAAGTAACCCCAATCAGCGGATTTAAACATGTTTATCCCTAATCCTAAACCCTCTCAGAAACCTATATAAGGAGGCCTTCTCTCACTCAAAACGAACACACTTCACCAAGCAACGAAGCTATGACGACATTGCTCACAACGAGGAGCTATGGATGGAGCTCTACTCTCTCTCCCTCTCTCTCTCTCTCCCTCTAGTATGCTACATTACTAGCCCTAAAACCTAAATAAGGAGTCTTCTCTCATGCTCCATGGCCACCATCCTCGCCATCATTCTCTAAGGTATTGATGTGTTGCTAGTAGGATCATACCTACTTGCTGGGTTGATTGTTTTTGACAAGGGATTATGCCATCCTTGGCTTGCTTCTCTATATCCTTGTTATGCATGATCAGATGCCGTTGTATTGTTAAGCTGATGTCTTGTATATATATGCTACATAAGGTCCCTAAGCTTCGTTTCTATGTGTTTCGCCATATGTTTTGATGCCATCATAATGCTAGAAGTCTCACTTGCCTATGTGCACTATGTGTGAGGTCCCTAAACCTTTGAATTTAGGGTGGTGCCCCCTTTGTTTTGTTCTTTGCTTGTTTGCATGAGGTGTGGTTTGTGGAGTTTCTATGTGTTTTGCCATATGTTTTGTTGCCATCATAATGCCAGAAGTCTCACTTGCCTATGTGCACTATGTGTGAGGTCCCTAAACCTCTTAATTTAGGGTGGTGCCCCCTTTGTTTTGTTCTTTGCTTGTTTGCATGAGGTGTGGTTTGTGGAGTGTGCACGAGTACAGAGGCCACCCGATTGCACTGCTCTTTTTCCCGCTATCATTTTGGTGCCCCCACTGAGGAGGGCTACACAGACCTTCAGTCCACAAGCAATGAAGATGTGCAATCTACAACATGGACGAATGGCGTGAGGAGTTTGCAAATTGGAGAACAGAAGAGGAGGAGGCTTTAGAGGCCTTAAAAGCTTTCATCGAGGTCTTGTTACCAGGTTGCAATGTCATTGAAATTCAAGAAGTAAGTTCTTCTACATGCCTTGTTCGTGATCGTCGCCAACGAAGGGGAGTGAGAAGAAGAGCTTGATATACCTCTCCTCTCAACCTATGAGTGCTCCAGAAACCTCCAACGCACATGAGCTTGAAATATTCTACATCAACATACACGAAGGTACTATGACACACATTAAGGGAAGAGAAAGCATCACCAGACCTCTCTTTCCTGAGGAGCCGACTAAGAGGAGGAAGATCACCTCTACACCTAAGTGGCCCAAGGCCGCAGCGTGTGCTCAAGCGTAAGGTAACATTTGGCTTAATCTCATTAATAAGGGATTACATGACCACTACAAGCAAGAAAAAGGCTAGTGAGCAACCAACTTCAACCTCCAACTTGCAACCACGACTCTCACCCCTAAATCCTCCTGAAGCAAAGAGGCGAAGGCTTGCCTACAAGATTGCCGCCCGTCTGCGAGTGCTCCCAGTGCACTTTGTGAATCCAGACACCACCAATCCCAAGCCAACCTCCTGTCCGCGTGAAGATCACTTTGGATATTGTCCAAAGTGCTTTGGAGACCGGGTGAAAAGCCTCCCTGCCCTACCGTTGCTGCTAATTTTCAAGAAGTTATCTCAATCTAAGGAAACTATCTTAGTTGATGATGTGCTGCACATTAATGGTGTCACTTTCATTCGTCATGCTGATTATGGTAATAGCATCCAATTGTTGCTTGCTAAAAGGCTCAGCATTGTACAAAGTGTTGCCATCACGCCTTACGTTTTCACAGATGCATCAGGAAGAGTCGAAGTGACCCGAGGTGCTGACCTTCTGTGGCTGATCAGGCTCATTGGTCCCAAGGTGGTGCAACTAAGCTAGGCTCTTGTGTGTAAGTATGGATGCCAATAATGAGAATGATGATCCTCGCACGTTTCCTTTCCATTTTGTGCGTCATATCCGTGTGAATATTTGTATTGAGAGAAAAATCTTTTATCAGCAAAGAATAGCCCTGTTGTTTGGAGCCGAGAGACTTGGGGAAATCTTGCGCTCTCCTCATCCTATCATTCTACCCTTACTAGACTATTACCATTCCTTTGATGTGTCGATCTTCATCCTATTTTGAGCTAAGTTGTGCTAAAGCTCCAAATTGTAATTACTATACTCTATTTTAAAATAAATTGGAGCTGTTTGTGTAATTGTTTACTCTCTCACTTATGGCCTTCCCTAATTTTTATGGTAAGCCTGGGGAGGTTGCTCCAGACTTTTTGGATAATTTGGAAATGGCCTTTCTGGTATCGGGAAGGGATGACGAAGCTACCATGTTAAGGGCCTTTCCTTTGGTCTTGAGGGAAGGTGCAAAATTATGGTATCAAACTTTGGCATCTGAAGAAAGAAGAGACTGGGAGTCCTTAAAGATGGCCTTCATCGAAGAATTTCGCCGCCATGAGCCTCCAGAGGAGATATGGAGACAACTCTTAGAGCTACGCCAAACATCACCCAATGACTATAGAAGCTATGAAGGAAAGTTTTCCAACCCGTGGGAGAAATGGTGTGCATCACTAGGTGAAGGAGAAAGGGCGCCAGAATGCCTAAAGAAGGACTGTTAAGGACTGTTTCCTGGCAGGGCTTTACCCCATCCTTCGAGAAAAGGTAAAAGGTAAATTCCCAGATACCTTTGATAAAGCTATGACTTATGCAAGGGAGAAGGATAGGAAGTTAAAATTCCAAGCTCAACTACAAGGGGGAATGGAGCCTCCACCGCTAGCTCAACCTACGGCAAGGGTAGTAGCAGGGACAGGAGCAACAGACCAAGAGTCCTCTCAACAAGAATTACTTCAACAAATCACGAATCAACTAGAGAGCCTGTCCATCAATCTGGTTCAAGGTGTAAGGGCTCCCCAGCCAGGAAATGAACGAAATAGACAAGAAGGACAAAGGCAAGCACGTGAGTACATTTGCTACAACTGTGGAGAGGTAGGTCACGGCATGTATTATTGCCCCCATCCACGACGCTATCAAGGAAATGGTAATCAAAGACGGCCTCCTCGCCAGCAAGTCACTCCTCCTCGAGCTAGGCCACTAAATGGACAAAATGCACACGTGGCTCCACCAATCCAAATATTGAGACCCCCTCCTCCACCACCACAAGCACCAGCAGAGATCCCTCCACTACCATCAGGAGGGGAGGACAGGGCTGTCTCTGTTATAAGTCTTGACAATGGTAAGGATAAAGGGAAAGAAAAAATGGAGGAAGCTGTTGCCATGCCAATAAAGAGAGTTAGGAGACAAAGAACTGATGAAATGGAAGCTTCAGAGCCGGATAAAGGGAATGAGGGTTCCTCCCAAGTGATAGGAGACAAGAAAAGGAAGAGTAGGTCAAGGAGGCACATAGGAGTAGAAGACTTTCCACTTGGGGTAGGATCCATACCTTACGACCTGGTAGCAGATGTGAGTAAGCAAGAACCAAAGATTTCATGGCAGCAACTCCTCCACCTTTCCCCAAAGATGCGTAGAACCTGGTCTAAGATGGTCAGCACCAGGAGGGCTAAGGCAAAGTCAGTTGGGTCTATTAGTGCAAGAGGCATGAAGGATATCGTGCCAGTCATTGATGCAGAGATTAAGAGTTAGCGAGTCTCCAATGTGTACGTAGATGGTGGAGCCGAGATTTGTGTCATGACAGAGAAATTAATGCACAGGTTGGGTTTGGAAGTAAACGAGAAAACTTCCTTACAAGCTAAGATGGCAAATAATGTAGGGGTGGCTTGTGTGGGAAAGGTTAATGGAGTGAAGGTTTCAGCTTTTGGTGTTGCAATCTCAATTGATGCTTATGTGATCCCAACTAAGGGGGAGGGCTATCCGCTAATCCTTGGAAGACCTTGGCTTATGGCTATGAAAGCTAGGCAAAATTGGGAGACAGGTTCCCTTGAGTTGCGACCAAATCATAAGGTAGGTGGTGATAGCCGTTTTTCGGCTCTCCATAATTGCCATACTAGATTACTCCACCCTACCAAATTCACCTAAACGCTATGGCTATCCCTACCATTTCACTGTACATAGACGTGTGTGAGTTAGGGGGCTTTTCCCATATCTTCTTAAAAACCCTCAGCTAGCTAGTCACTGGGCTAGGTGAGCCAAAAAAAAATAAAAAAAATAAAAAATAAAAGTATATTATGGCCTCTTTGTGTGTAAATATTTCATTGTATATATGGCCTAAATATAGGGATTTTTTATAATTATTTTGGTATTTTATTTAAATATTTCTACTTAGGTGTGTGTTTTATTAAACCTATGTACACCTTCTTTCATCCTCTTACACCATAAGTATATTTGTTGCCAATATGTACATATTCTAACCTCATTTTTTTCCTTTATACAAATCACTCCCACATTTTCACCCTCACCCTCGTGAAAACAAAAAATTGATTTCTACTCATTAGTTACGTTTATTATATTATTTACTTGCATACCTTTTCCTCTTTCACCCAAAATAATTCAAGGAGGGACCATATCATATGATTCCAATATCTTTCCATATCCATAACTCCTCCATATTTTTATTATTATTTTTACTCATTATTCTAACACCATGTGCTCATTGAGCTAAAGTCCATGAATAGTCCATACACTAGTCCCACCATGTATATATTTCTTATTTCACCAATAATCCTCCTCCATGCATGGGTCAAGGGCAACTTGAATGCTTTGTATTATAATATGACAAAGGAGGGGCTCACTCTTGGATGCATTGTACAAATTCAACAAAGGAGGGGGCCACTAAAAGACTTTTGCAGGCATAAAAAACAGGCTTTTTGGTGAGAATTTTGGCACCTATCTCCACTCCGAATTTGGAGCGGTGGTCAAAAGAGAAAATGTAGCCCACGCTCTGAGTAATCACCTCAAATTTTTTCATGATTTTTGGAGCTACCAGCGGTGAGCTATGATTTTTTGAGTGGACCCCAGTCTGCCCACTTTTCTCACAAGTAGCCCTTAGTCTTCTCTCACCCTTCCACACACCTACTCACTCTTACACATCCCTCCCTCTCCTTCCCTCACTCAAACCTGCAATTTCCATGGCTTCTCCCACCCTCTTCACCATTACCCTTCTCTCTCATCCCTATAGTTCTTTTATGAACCTCTACATACATACACCCTCTCCATGTCTCTCTCTATTGCTTCTATGTTACAATTTCATTTACCTCTCCTAAAATATCTAAAATTCAGCATCTTAACCATGATAACTTCTGCAAATTGAGGATTTTTCATCAACAAATCCTCTTTTCATCGTGGTGGTCAACCGTGGCGGCGGCGTAAAGAAGCGAAGAAGAAGAAGAAGACCAGCGGTCATTTTTTCCACAATCTACACAAGGGTGAGTTCAAGCTTCTTCAAAGCTTCACCATCTCAATGATTCTCTTTTAATTCACCCCTCTTCCTTCATCAAATCAACTCACTCTACCCATTGTAAATGTAACATTAACTTTCTAGTGATTACTAACGACTAACATACTAACACAAAATAGCATTGACCTAACCATAAAAGACACCTCACCTCAAGACATGTATAGTAACTCTCTCTCTCTCTCTCTCCCCTTCCTTAAAACTTACTTTCACCTTATCTACCATCAATAATGCTCTCTTTTGAGCCCACACCCATGACTCAAGCAGACAAAGAAGGCCCGCAATGTTTTGATATTCAAAAAAATCATAATCCTGATTTGTTAGCTTGTAAATTAGGATTTCCAATAATCTTAATATGGGGTCTCCAACCTATAAATAAGCCCCTCTCCTTCTTGTAAAACAACCTCCAATATCTCACATAGCACCCCAACACTCTATGCGTGAGGAGAGACTTAGGTGTAGCAACCACTTGTGAGCTTCACTCTTGGTGTGAGAGAAGCCTTCAAGCTACACATTGTAAGTGAGAGAGCGTGAGTTCCACAAATCTCAAAACCACTATTGTATATGCTCCTTCATCATCAATAAATTGAGGTTTGGTGCATCAAAGGCGTGATTCGACGTTCAAATCTTCATCCTTCCATTTGTGCAATACGGTTCGGTGAATTCAAGGTGACTTGTGTATTTTGAGTTTTTATCGGTTGATCTTGATTTAGAAAGTGTTTTAGTGTGTTTTTTCATTGCCATTTTTTGTCCATTGTAAGAGGGTATTGTGGTGAGAGGTCTCCCACACCCTACGACAGTGTGTGTGTTTTGGCAATGTTTAGCAATCACTAAGCATTGAGTGAGTTTTATACAAGTTCTACGATAGCATCATAACGAACCATCTCCATTTGCAAGTCACAAATAAGGTATTACGCAAGATCCTTTTCTCTCTCTCTCTTCCCTTTGCTCTAGCTCTCTCTGGTCCAGTTTGTGTGTGTCTTGGTGTGAGGTTGTTTGTGTGTGTTGTGTGGTGCATCTTCTTGGTTGTGCCAAAATCTCTCTTGCGTCCTAGTTCGCATACCATAACTAGGTGGTGCCCCTATCTTGTTTGGGTTTGGCTGTGGGTTTGTTGTTGTGTTGTGCTTGTGGTTGCCCCAGCCCCAATTGAGCAGCACGGGAGCCTTGAGGGGTGTTTAGAGGTCGCCTCTCTTGTTGCCCGCCCCGGACCGCCTCAGTGGCAAGCAACAAAAAATTGTGTATGACATGAAGCAGGGTAGACAACAAGACCTAGAGATGGAGACTTCTATGGATGAATGGAGCACAAGCAGTTGCTCTTCATCTGAGGATGAGTCATCTGAGGAGGATGCTAGCTCTTTGGAAGTCATGGGTATAATACTTCGAAACCCAGAAGGAGAAGGTGGTCAAGACTCTCTAAACAAGGAAGAAGCCACAGGCTTAGAGGAGATGCTAGCTAAGGACCTACTAGAAGAAGAGAGAGAACCCTATTTGCAGGTACTAAAGAAGCATGCTGGCCTCTTTATAACTGATTACGAGCACATTAAAGGAGTGACGGTAACCCAACACCATATCCAATTAAAGGAAGGTGCCAAACCAGTGGTGCAAAGGCTAAGGAGATTAGGGCTAGTGCAACAAGATGCACTCTTAAAAGAAGTAAAAAGATTACTCAAGGCAGGATTTATCTACCCAGTGGAAGATTCTGAGTGGGTGTCTCCAGTTGTGGTAGCACCAAAGAAAAATGGGAAGTGGAGGGTATGTGTGGATTACAAGCCTCTAAATGCAGCCACAAAAAGGGACCATTTTCCTTTGCCTTTTCAAGATGAAATACTAAATGAAGTGGCTGGTCATGAAAGGTACACAATGTGTGATGGGTACTCGGCTACTTCCAAATCAGAATTGCAGATGAAGACAAAAGAAAGACTACCTTCATAACACCTTGGGGATGTTTTGCTTATAGAGTTATGCCTTTTGGTTTAACTAATACCCCAGCTACTTTCCAGAGGTTTATGAACTTGGTGTTTCAACCTTACTTTGGTAAGTCCATACGAGTCTTCATTGATGATTTTTGCATTTACAGCTCTAGGGAAGTACATCTGTCCAAGGTTGATGAAGGTTTCACCCGTCTGGCCCAATTGGGTGGGCAATTGAATAAAGACAAGTGCCACATAGGTGAGAGCAAGGTCACTCTACTAGGTCATGTTGTGTCTCAAGATGGTATTGAGGCTGACCCTGAAAAGGTAAAGACATTGTTAGCTTTACCTACTCCTTCAAACGTGAAGCAACTAGTCTCCTTCATTCAAAAGGTTCGCTACATGGGACGATTCATACATCTCCTTTCTCAGGCAATCTATCCTTTGCAGCAGCTCACTAAACACACTACATTGACATGGAGTGAGGAGGGTGAAAGGTGCTTTCAAGAAGTTAAAACCATTTTGAGCTCATTGCCTGTCGTCCTACAACCCACATGGGGTGAATTATTCTATGTAAATCCTAGTGTAGGTCCAGAAGCTCTAGGAGCTGTCTTGATGCAAAACGACCCAAAGACATCTCTCATGAGACCAGTCTACTTCTCTAGTAGAGTGATGACAGCTGCTGAAAAGGGTTTCAGCGCAACTGAGCAATTGGTGCTAGCTCTTAAGTTTGCAGTGGAGAATTTTCGGGCTTACTTACTTCCGAGACAATTTGTGGTGATCACAACTGAGGAGGTTTTTCCATATGCCCTACAACACAGGGAATTGTCTCAAAGAATAGCAAAGTGGGTGGTGCAGCTTCAAGAGTTTGACTACACACTACAAGTAGAGGATTCCACCCGTGCTTGTTTGGCAGATGTCCTCACACAAAGGTGTTATGAGAAGGCCAAGAAAGAGGCACCTAGTAAGGTACCGCCTATCCCGGAGCCTGAAGTTCTACTGGGAGCACACATTTTGTATTTAAATGGGGCTTACAAGAGGACCAAAGACAAGGCATCATCAGGCATAGTAATATTAGGTCCAGAGAAGGAGAAGATCTTTGCAAAAGGGTTTCATCTAAAAGAGGTTCATGCTAACAATGAAGCAGAGTACCATGCCCTTGTTTTAGGGTTGCAATGCTGTCTTTCTCAGGGCATCACAAAGCTAAATGTTTTTGGTGACTCCATGTTGATTGTTAAGCAAATGGTTGGTGTATGGGCCTGTAAAAATGACAAATTGTCTGTTAAGATGAGGGAAGCAAAGGCCTTGTTGAAGGGTTTTAAAGAAGTTCGAGTGCACTTTGTACCTAGAGATCAAAATCGAGAAGCAGATGCCTTAGCAGGTGAAGAACTACAAACTCTCATAGTAGGTGCTATCCTTGTGAAAAGTCCTTTATACCAGGGAAAGGAGGAGCTGCATGATTTACTTTACTTTCTTGAGCATTGTGAAGCACCCTCTGGTATGAGTAAAAGTGAACGTAGGTGGTTGGCAAAAAAGGCTACCAGCTATAGCTTAGTGAATGAGGACTTGTATTGTAGAGGGAAAGATGCTGTCTTAAGGAGAGTTCCTGCATCCCAAGAGATAAAGGATATTTTGTTTAGTTGTCATGAAGGTGTGTGTGGTGGCCACTTTGCACAAGAGATTACTAGCAGAAAGATTTTACAAGCAGGGTTCACGTGGCCAAGCCTCCATCGAGATGTACAACATCGGTGCCGCACATGTGAGGTTTGCCAAAAAGCTGGACCAAGGCGTCTTACCCATGAAAATAAACATCCAATCAAAACCTATGGGCCATTTGAAAAATGGGGGATAGATGCAATAGGGCCACTACCTTGCACTCAATTAGGGAAGGAATACATCATTATGGGGGTGGAGTACATGACCAGATGGGTAGAAGCTCGTCCCACAAAGCGCATCACAGCCAAGGACGTGAGTGATTTCATTTTTGAATGCCTTTGTTGCCGTTTTGGCACACCTTTGGAGATTCTCTCGGATAGGGGACCGGGATTTCGAGCTGATTTAGTCGGGCAATTGATGAGCAAGTTAAAAATCAAGCGCAGGCACTCTACACCATACTACCCTCAGTGCAATGGTCTTGTGGAAAAGGTAAATGGTCTTATATGTAAAATCATCACTAAGCAAGTGCATTTACATCCTAAGGCATGGGACAAACACCTAGATGCAGCACTTTGGGCCTACAGAACATCCTTTAAAACATCCTTGGGGTATACACCTTTTCACTTGGTTTACGGGCAAGAGGCACTATTGCCTATAGAAGTGGAGCTAGCGAGCCTCCGAGTTCTAAAAGCACATCAAGAGGATAGTCAAGAGAAGCAGGTGGAAGGAAGAATCATCGATTTGGAGAGGTTAGGGCTAGATCGAGAGTCAGCAGTGAAGTACTATGCAGCCCAGGCAGAGAAGAAACGAAAGAAGTTCAATCGCAACCTTGTCAAGAAAGGTATCAAGGAAGGTTCTTTAGTGCTTAGATACGACAATCGCTTTGATCGCAGGAAGGATGGTAAGTTCTTGCTTAAGTGGGAAGGCCCTTTTGTAGTGATACAGAGGTTCTCAAATGGTAGTTACCAACTAGGTGACCTAGATGGTAAGGTACATCAGACCCCGGTAAATGGTTGGCGATTGAAGGCCTACCAATGTCGTCTTTCACAGCCATATGCTGGTGAAATCAATGCTAAGGATGGTTCAGAGGAGAGCTCATCATATTCGAGCTCCAACTAAGGTAACAATCATGTACATAGTCGTTCCAAAAGAAAAAAAAAAGGAAAAAAAGAGAAGAAAAAAAGAAAAAAAGAGAATGCTACCAGTGAAAGCGGATATTGACAATGGATGGGGTATGGCTTTCAAGGGTCTAGGAGACCAGTTGTTAGTCATGGATGGATACAATTATTCATCAGAAAGGACTAAACAGGGTGCATCAGCCAAGAAAGCAGTAACATGGCAAATTCAATTGGTACCAGGTGGGTAAGTATTCAAGAGAACCCTATTGTAGCACAACCTACAGCTAGAGGCATCAAATACCTCTAGCTTAAGGGGGAGGGCTATATGATGCATGGTTTTTAGGACCCCTTCTGAAGATGCAATAAAGGCACAGTCAGTTGTTGGGGAGATGAGGATATTCTAGTCCAAGGGATCTCGAAAGAGAAGAAAAATCTACTTCACAAGCACCAAAGAGTAAAAAGTGCCATGGACAGAAGATACGTGGGAACGAGCTCTTATGCATGCCTACAACCTATATCTTACAGAATAGCCCATTCTAGGTGTGAATTTCTAGTGAAATTTACACGAGGATGTTCGTGTGGACTCACAGCACAACATACTCCGTTTTCACTTTTTTACCGACAGTAAATATTTTTTACCACAGTAAATATTTTTTACCTACAGTAAATATTTTTCACCTACATGGTAAATACAAATCACTTTTTACCTACAGTAACTTTTTTACCCATGGTAAATATTTTTTACTGCACCATAAGTATTTGGTAGGTAACAGTTCACTGTTACTAGAAGTAGTGATTGGGCATCAACAATGCAGTTACAGGAGGAGAAAAGGGGGAAATCTTATGGTAAAGGTGAGTCAACAGGGATAAAGACTTTTGAGTTGAAAAGAGACATGCTGATTTTTTCAAAGAACACATGTCAAAAGAAGCCATGGTTGAGGATTTTTTGAGAATTTGATATTCAGGAGGACCCAGCTGCCACCTCCCCCCCGCAGGTCCCCCCCTGACATGTGCAGAACCTCCAGTTTCAACAGCCACCTTACCTGCTCTTAAATGCTGGTCAAGGCCTTATCCCCATGTGTCACAATCAGAAAAATCAGCATTTACCCTCCCCTCTCACATCACTCTAGAGAATATCTTGATGGTGACATATCAAGTGACCTCAATCTGTTGACCACCCTAAGCAAAAAGTAACCCCAATCAGCGGATTTAAGCATGTTTATCCCTAATCCTAAACCCTCTCAGAAACCTATATAAGGAGGCCTTCTCTCACTCAAAACGAACACACTTCACCAAGCAACGAAGCTATGACGACATTGCTCACAACGAGGAGCTATGGATGGAGCTCTACTCTTTCTCCCTCTCTCTCTCTCTCCCTTTAGTATGCTACATTACTAGCCCTAAAACCTAAATAAGGAGTCTTCTCTCATGCTCCATGGCCACCATCCTCGCCATCATTCTCTAAGGTATTGATGTGTTGCTAGTAGGATCATACCTACTTGCTGGGTTGATTGTTTTTGACAAGGGATTATGCCATCCTTGGCTTGCTTCTCTATATCCTTGTTATGCATGATCAGATGCCGTTGTATTGTTAAGCTGATGTCTTGCATATATATGCTACATAAGGTCCCTAAGCTTCGTTTCTATGTGTTTTGCCATATATTTTGATGCCATCATAATGCTAGAAGTCTCACTTGCCTATGTGCACTATGTGTGAGGTCCCTAAACCTCTTAATTTAGGGTGGTGCCCCCTTTGTTTTGTTCTTTGCTTGTTTGCATGAGGCGTGGTTTGTGGAGTGTGCACGAGTAAAGAGGCCACCCGATTGCACTGCTCTTTTTCCCGCTATCAAAACTCCTCGCATTTCTACATGCCTTAAACTCGTGGAAGCACTACCTATTGGGGACTCCTTTCATTCTACAAACGAATCACCAAAGCCTTAATTACTTCATGACACAGACCAAGCTCTCCGACAAACAAATGAGGTGGACAAATTTCCTTTCGCAATTTCATTTTCGTATTGCTCACATTGCTGGCAAGCATAATCAAGTAGCTGATGCACTCTCAAGATGGCCGAGAGTGAATGCGGTTTCCATAGCAACTCACAATGATTTATCTTCCATGATAGATGAGTACGCTATTGATCTTGATTTTAGAGACGTGATTTCGGCCCTTGCACTAGGGAAGAAAGAGGAACCATTTACCTTACAAGATGGTTATCTTCTCTATGGCAATAGACTATGCATTACTAACTCACTACGTAAGAAAGTAATGTATGAATCTCATGCTCCTCCTTATGCAGGGCATAGAGGGATTCGGTCTACCCTAAAAGGGACATAAACATATTTCTATTGGCCTACCATGAAAGCAAACATACAAGAGTATGTTTTTAAATGTGTGGTATGCCAAAAGAAAAAGTTTAATAGAGGGAAGAAACCTGGATTGCTTCAAACTTTGCCAATCCCTAATTCACCATGGGAGAGCATATCCATGGATTTTATCTTTGGACCCGGGGGTTTCACTCTATATACAAAATGGGACGCCACCTGCGAGCGGACAACTTTGATTAAAACCCCTATATACGACTCATATTAGGAAATATAACCCCCTTTTCTACACTTATACGAATTCAATGAAGAAAACTATCATACCTCTATCTTGCATATAAAATTTACGTCTCACATGATCTAACTGAGTAAAACTAGTCAAAGAGTGTGTAGCATAGTGACTGGCAACGTACTAAGGAACCACTTCTGTTGATAACTAGATGTACCCTCAATGTGTCTTAATTTGAATTTCAAACTATGTGCCCGATCAGGCTACACTATGGCTACTCGTTCAATTTCGACCTATCCAAAGATGGTGTAAATCAACCCTTGACCTGCTCCAAATCATCCCTTATCTATGATCGGCTTGATGCAAAATTTGATATGTGTCTTGATAAGAACTTCCCTTAAATTCATTCGAGTTCTAGTGCACATCGTTGACCAATTGTTACAAGTCATCGACCAATTGTTACAAGTAATTAGCCCAGGTGAGTTCCCCCCCCCCCCTTCCCAAAATATGATACCCCCCTCCTTTGTTTTTAAGCTTGAGAGATAAATTATTGGGGGCCTGCCCCTAACTTATACGCTTATGTAACTTGTAAGAAAACCCCCCTTCCTTGCACTTACATGGTCTAGTAAGTTTTCCATGGTGAATCCCCCAGGTCTTTGGATTGCCTAAGTCTATCCATGGGAATACGGGAATATGGACGATAATAGACAGGTTCAACAAACAAGCTCATTTTATACCTGTCAAAAAGACTATCAAAGCCCATCAAATGGCAAACCTCTTCATATCACAAATCTTCAAGTACCATGGCTTGCCAATGTCCATAGTGTTGGATAGAGATCCTAGAATGACCAGTAATCTTTGGAAGGGTCTCTTTGAGAATTTAGGGACAAGGCTAAACTTCTCTTCCGCCTATCACCCGCAAACGGATGGCCAAAGTGAAATAGCTAACCTAACAATTCTTGAACTACTAAAAGCCTATGTAACGGAAGTAGATCAAAGGTCCCAATGGGAGAAGTACTTACCCTTAGTGGAGTATGCCTACAATAATACTGTACATACCTCCACGAGAAAAGCACCTTTCGAGGTAATAAGTTGAGGGAAGATCCAAAAGTCCCCTGCTACTTAAGGTACACGGGAAGATCTTTGCTGCAATGAATATAGCCAAGACCTACAAGAATCTTTCCAAAAGATTAAGGATGCTATTGTTAAGAAATATGTATGCTTAGGATCAAGTTTTTGGAGACGACTTCTTCCAAACACCAAGTAGAGCTTGTCACTCTACTATGGAAGATTGATAGGACTAATGCACAGACATGATTGTGGCACCTTAGGCTCTCAAGCGCCAAATGGATTAGTCATCCATTCTGGAATGATGTCGTAGGGTAAGATAGGGATCCTCTACCCGCTAGAAAAAGGACTAATGACTAGGCTTTATCTTCTCTACTCCATAGTCGAGGACGACTATGATTTCAAGAGAGAGGTAATGTCATAATACCTAATATCTAATCCTCCTAAATGATTTTCTCATGTTAAAATGATCATTTATTATGGGGAAGTACCAGGGGAGAAAAAGCTAGAATATTGGTTAAGTTGGCAGACCAGTCACAGTAGGGATCCAAAGAAGGGAAAATAGGGATCCAAAGGGGGGGTCATCTGCAAAAGATCAATGTGCATCACTAGGCTTCAAAGACCCTAAGGTTCAGCCCATTAAGACTTCCAAAATGCTAAGGTTCCAAAATTCAAAGGCTATGTCTAATGGTCAAAACCAAGGAAATATTGGATGCTTTTGGGAAGACTCAAAAGTCTTCCCACATCCCTATCCTTGAGGGGGTGAGCCCTTTTAGTAGGGGATGAGAGAGAAACACACTCTCTCTGTCTCTCTCTCTCTCTCTCTCTCTCTCTCTCTCTCTCTCTCTAGCAAGCCCCCTTTACACAAAGGGCATAGTGAACACATGTCAGCTCCCTAGCCCAGTTGCCCCCAAGGTGCATTCAAATCCTATTGGATGGCCATAGAGGTGGACCAATGAGAATTAGGCTAGATTAAATTTAGTTTAATTCATTTAAAAACACTTCATAAAAGAACCAATAGAAATTAAGCTCTCTAGAAGACTATTGGACAGTCTCCCAAGGGGTCCAATGAGCATTCAATAGCCCAACGGCTTGCCTGATTCCTATTGGCCAGAAGACTTAAGGGGTCCAATGAGAGTTTTATTACATTATTTAAATACCTAAAGCTCTCACAAAAGGGGAAAGGGGGACACATGTCACAAGGCTATCACTTATGCTTCTTAATTGTCATTGGCTCAGCTTTTACGGGGGCCAATGGGATGCTAACAGGTGCAATTAGCAAGAGGGGTTGACCAAGAGAGAGAGAGAGAGTGGGCTGATTTTTGCAAGGCATTATCACTTATACACTCACACAAGCTCATGTGTGAAGTAAAGAAGACTCTCTCTCCTTCTCAAGCTTTAATGGAAAGCTCATCATCTACTCCAAGCTTGTGAGAAGGGAGGCCTACACCAACAACTCTTGGATTTGTGATGCAAATCCAGCCAAGATCCAAGATCCAATGCATGCTCATCTCCTCTACCATGCTAATTACTAAGCTATGCTAAGCTATTTTGAGTGATCATGTGAGGAGACATACTTCTTTCTTGTAAGAACACTCCTTCTTCCTGTCGATCTGCTCTCATACCCCGCTAGCTCTCACCATCTTTGGAGGTGTGTGAGGTCTTGGATCTGAGACCGTGAGGCAATTGATGTTGTGTTTTATAAGTGTGAGCTTGGTGCTTGAAGCTTCTATCTTCATTGCGCCAGCAAGTTATTGAAGGAACACAAAGTAATGTATTGTAAAATGTCTATGTTATTTTCCGCTACACACAAGTTACTAGACCATTAAATGTTACACTCCGTGAAGCCCTCATCTCCAAACGTCGCATCGAATTGTTGGATAAAGGCCAAGACTTTGTCTGTAGCACCAAAAGTTGCATTGTAGGTAAGGAAAGAGATGTTCTCTCCTCCCTCTTTGAAGTTTTTGAGCTTGGACGACCTTTTCCAAGCGACATAGGATTTCCTATGGCCTCTTCTCTTGGGCGGCTCGAGAGCTGCACCATCACTTTATTCATAAGAGGAAGATGATGAAGAGGATGGAGAAGAGGGCGACCCCTTTCTCGCCTTTTTCTTCCCTTTCCTTTTCTGCACCATCACTTTTTTCAAAAGAGGAAGAGGCTGAGGAAGATAGAGAAGAGGGTAATCTCTTTCTCACCTTTTTCTTCTCTTGTTTTCTCTCTTCTCTCTTTGAATTATGGTGAAGAGGAGTATGCGATGGTCTTCTCAGTTTAGGGGGTGTTGGAGAATGTTTTGCCCGCCGTCTTCGTGGAGCCATCTTCGCCGTGGTGGCAGGAGACTCACTTCTTTATCGTTCTTTCGATGGGGGCTCTACCGTTGAAACTTGGGTTCTCCTTTGAGAGGGAGATGCCTCATCTAGTAGTATGTTTTTGAGCCCTTCGTATGGTTCTTCCTTTTCTTCCCTTATCAGAGAGAGTCCTCTTTTGGAAGTCTCACCAGGAGCTTTCCTAGGTACTCTCTCTTCTTGGTGGGGAGTTTGAAGAATACCATGGGTGTGAAATTGCTGTAGTACTTCACCTTGGAGGGATGGATTGCCAAGGGCTTGTTGAAGCCTAGAAACAAGATAGTTTACAAGCATAAGGGAATTATTAGTTGCTCTTTCATTAGCAAACTCAAAGCTATAAACATTCATTTCAATCTATTTTCCCTTCTCAACCATACTAGCAAATTTTAGTTGTAAATTTGTACTTGTACTTTAGCACTTCAAGCCCTAGTTGCTACTCCTCTTTATCTTCAAAGATAAGCACTCAAGCATCTATAGCCGTGGCTCGAATATTATTAATTGCAAGGAATAGAAGAGAGGGTTTAACAGAGCCAAGACCGCACCGGTTCCTGTCAACCTTCTAATAGCTCAATAATGGTTAAGCTATAGGCAAGCCCCGTAGGACTCCATTATAAGACCGTAGCAGGCGTGCTTCAAGGATAAAAAATCCCTATTCTACTTACTCTTTTGCAATTAATAACACAAACCATTTGTAGCAAGCTTAAGGACCTCTCTTCTTGAGCAAGAAAAGAGAAACAAATAGCTATGATACCAATGTAACATTTAATGCACTAGTAACTTATGTGAAGCGACAATTGATAACAGAGTGAGATTTCATCAAGAACAAGTTCCTAATGAGAATAGAGAGCGTACTTAATTTGAAAAATCAACATAGCAATTTACACCTAGCTAGTTTAGCATAGACAATACTTGAAAAGAGAGAGAAATAGAACAATTGACAACAGTTGAGGACCGTATTTACATGGAGCCGGTCCTTCCTCCAAAAAGGCTTTGTATTATAGCTTCTCCCATCAAAGGAGACTTTTTATAATACAATATTTGTGTTCCTTGACAAAACTTGTTGGTGCCATGAAGATGGAAGCTTCATGCACCAAAATACGCTTATGCTTGAAAAAAATACCCCAAGACCTCACACACCTTCAAAAATGGTGAGAGCTAGCAAGGAATGAGGAAAGATTGAGAGGAAGAAGATGTATCTTATGAGAAAGAAGTATTCTCCTCACATAATCACTCTAATAGCATAGCTTAGCTTAGTAATTAGCATGGTAGAGGAGATGAGCATGCCATTGAAGCTTGGCTCTTGGTTGAATTTGCGTTCCATAGCCAAGAGTTGTTAGTGTAGGCCTCTACTTCTCAATGCTTGGAGAAGGAGATGGATCTTGCTCAACACATAAGTTGTGTGTGTGTGTGTGTGTGTGTGTGTAGCAAAGTGAGTTAGACTAAAAATGCCAACTCTCCCTCTACTTGGTCGACCCCTCTTGCTTTTTGCTCTTGCTGGCTTCACATTGGTTCCTGCAGGGCTTAGCCAATAACAAATAAGAAGCATAATTGATAGCCTTGTGACATGTGTCCCCCTTTCCCCTTTTGTGAAAGCTTTATGTAATCAAATAATTTATTTAAACTCTCATTGGACCTTTTAGTCTTGTGGCCAATAGGAATCAAGCAAACCATTGGGTTGTTGGATGCTCATTGGACCCCTTGGTAGATTGTCCAATAGTCTTATAGGGAGCTTAATTTCTATTGGTTCTTTTATCAAGCATTTTTAAATTGATTAGACTTATTTTACTCTAGACTAATTCTCATTGGTCCACCTCTATGGCCATCCAATAGGATTTGAGGGAAGATTGGGGGCAACTGGGCTAGGGGCCTGCCATGTGTCCATTCTTCTCTTTGGGGAGAGCGTGGGATTGTGTGTGTGTGTGTGTGTGTGTTTCTCTCTCATCCCCTACCATTAGGGCTCGCCCGCTCCTTCCTAGGGATGTGGGAAGACATTTTAGTCTTCCCATAACGATCCAAATTTTCCCCACCTTTGGGCATTGGATTTTTAATTAGTTTTTGAAACTTTAGCTTATGGAAGTCTTAATGGAGATGAACCTTAGGTCTTTTAAGCCCCATTGAAGCACACTGCTCTTTTGCAGACTGTCCCCCTTTGGATCCCTATTGTATCTTCTTTGGATCCCTCCCTGCTAAGACCAGTCTAACAGCCTTACCAATATTCTAACTTTTACTCCCCTGGTACTTCCCCATATTAATGATCAGTTTAACATGATAAAATCATTTTGGAGAATTAGATATTAGTTTTTATGACATATCCATAAGTGATAACTAACGACCATGCTCTATTGTTGTGTGAACGGTCCTTCCAATGTCCTAATTTAGGCAATGGAGACCATGAGGTTACTGACATAAAGGGTAAATATATATATCACTAATGCATGCATGTTTCAAGAAGAAGTGACATAAAGGGTAAATATATATATCACTAATGCATGCATGTTTCAAGAAGAAGTGAGACTTGATGTTGACCATGAGGTAAGTGATATATAAGCACTACATAAAAGATGATTATATGTTAGTCATCATTAGAAGTGCCGTTAAGACACTCAATGTTATATTACATGTTATATTAATATCTCCAAAAGTGTATTGACATTGTTGGATCAAAAGCCTAGGTAATTGTTCAATAATAAGAGCAAGCACATTATTAACCGAGAATTTGGCTATGGGGTTTGCCTCTTCTTGTTCTTCTTCTTCACTAACTAAGCCCTCTATTCAATACGGGTAGGGAATGGTCCGAGGGACCATTCCCCATAATCCTTCGACCCCTTAGCGACCGGTGGATGCCGGGAGCCATGGGGGAGGAGGATTGTGGGGAATGGTCCCTGAGGGACCATTCCCGGCCATCAAGGGTCGGGGGGCCAATAGGCTACTCTTCCTGCACTTCCGTCATCCACCTCATGCACTACCCGTCGTCCACCTCATGCACTGTCCTCTATGTGAGTTTGTTGCAGGTCCCACCACGTGCTCAACTGCTAGCCAATCACCACGCTTCCACTAGTTTATTACTTGTGCTGATTTGGTGTGCGAATATTGGAGCAGACGAGCAATGATTCCGAGAGCTGAGCTACCATGCAATCATTGGCAATGATGGTTGCCATTGATTGGACAGATGATTATTCCGGGTGCTGAGCTGGACACAGTACAGTGGTCCAATACTTTCGACTGTGCTTTTGAGATTACGGATGCTAAGGTGTCAAGCATCGAACAGCTCTGCAAGCTAATTCTGTCTAGTAATGAGGGCGAGATAGAGGGCCAGGATCCGCTGCCCCCTGACCCCCGACCTTGCCGGTAAGGTAACACTATTGAGAGCATTCTTACTAATTCTAGAACTAAATCTTTATAATCATATTAGCACGCCCAAAGCTCTCAAGTAACTTGTTATACCAACCCCAATTATAATGCAAGGGAAACATGCATGTACCTTGTTTGGAAGGGAATCAATATAAATGGACTGATTAGGAAATCTTCATTCTTTTCCAAAAAGCTAGCTACAAATTGCCCCTTTCTAAGTCAATTACACTTCTTGTTATCATAGAGGCAACCCTTCAAGTTGTTGGATAAGGGGGAACTATAGCCCGAGCTATAGCCCTAATCCCCTATGGTCCTTTCATGAGAAGAATTTGATTGGTGATACTTCTCACCCTTCTTATAAATTTCATTTCTTATGAAGATTACATATTTAGTTTTGTAAAATATTGAAGGGTCCTAAGGCACCACAATTTCCGAAATAAAAATTAAGTGCATTAGGTAAAGAAGGGAAACCTTGAATGGCTAGACTTTATCTGAAGAGTTAAGTAGTTGAATGATACTATTATTTGTCTCTTTGTTCAGCTTTAGGACTGCTTATTTTGCAGACAAGTAGAATGCCTACTCATGTGAGGTGTGCTGTGAGATTGGGAAACATGCCTATCAGTGTTAGAGGAGAAAATAGACGAAAAGAGCTGCAAAGGGACTATCATGCAACATCAACCAGAGTAGGGGAGGTGCACGAACTGCGCAAGGGAGGAGATGGGTGGGCGGAGTGGGGAGGTTTTGACATAGGGTGGAGGTTCTCATGTAGAGGGGAGATGTATAATTAGGCTTTCTATGTCATGGAATGGATTTCTTTTTTTGTTTTTTGTTTTTTTTGGGGGGGGGGGGGGGGGGGGGGGGGGGGGGGAGTACTCACAAATATGAGTTGATATATTAGCTTCCAAAAAGAATTACAAAAAAGGACTTTCTCGTGTCAAGCCAAGACACCCACTATTCAAAAATTGAAACAAACAACATTGGTTATACATGAAGCCACCCTCGATGTTACATAAGCAATAACCTCCTCCTTGGCTACCACAGGCGGCAAACCTTCTATCGCAAGGCCAAACACCTCCCAAACAGGACAAAGGACTAGTCAAGACTTAGCGAAACATTGGATTTTAGCACATTAAAGGCTGGTGATGGAGCTTTGGGTTCCCCCCTTCTTGCAAAACATTAAAAAAAAAGGTTCTTATTGTGATATCATGTACTTGCAAAAACGGATACTCAAGAAGTCAATGAGGTGTCTCACAAGAGAGGTTAATCCTCAAAGGAGGTTCACAAATGCTTTTATACATTAAGTAGGTTTAACAACATACTTCAAAACAAGCCATGGCAATGAATCATCCCTTTTGAGTCATGTATATGCTCTATATACTGGAATGTGTTAGCTGGTTGCCAAAGACTAACAATAAAACGCTTTTATACATTAACAAATGTCTTTAATCATAAACTAGGTTTAGCAATATACAACAAAATAAGTCATGTATACATTCTATATACACTGGAATGTGATAGTTGGTTGCCAAGGATTGACACACTAATATGCAATTTTTTTGATAAAGTTTGAATGAACCACTTTGTAAGATACAATAGCAACAAGCTAGGATCTTGCAGTAAACAAAAGTAGAGAAACAATGCATGGTAGACAATGGAGCGAGAAAAAAATTGATCACCAGGTTGATATATTTTGATGGTGTTGTCCCGTGCATGTGGTTTCAAGGTAAAGCTTAGATGGCCACTTGGACTTTACAAGTAGCAAGGGTTGTATATCCATAGCATTGGATGCCTTGGCTCATACCAATGTCCTCTATATATAGAGTTGGGCGAGGGTGGTAGATTAGTGTACACATCATGGCCAGTTTCGATGGCATTGACTATGCACCACTCGTGGCCACCAACTGCAACAACCAAAATCATTATGCCCTACAAAAATAGATGAAGATACATGCAAAAAGAAATTTTGCAAAGGGGAGCAAGCCTAAAGCTTTGCGGAATGCTTTGAATTTCTCATGAGACGAAGCCTTTGTGAAAACGTATGCGCGGTTGTCCTACATAGGCACATAAGCAGATAGTCTCTCCTTGACATAACGATAATTTACCTCTACGTACTTTGTACAAGCATGGAGCATTGTAACCGTCAAAGCACTCTGACAACCCGTAAAGATGGTGCCAAGTGGTGGCATACTACGTTCCAACTACCAAGTCAATCAAAAGGTGACTGAGCCAAACACACTCAACAAAACTATGAAAGCTGCCTTGCACTCGGTCTCACAACTAGAAGTGGCCACTGTAGGCTACTTCTTGCTCAACAAGCCATCAAGCATGAAACAAAAAGTAATAGTGGACACTTGTGTGTTTATAACAACTAGGCCACTTTGAGTTTGAAAAAGCATGTAAATCTGACACCAATGATCTCCCTTGGGATAAAGTAACCCAAGGTATATAGTGCCACTAAAGTAGCAAAAGGTCTGCTTAACTACCTTCCAATGTATAGACCCTTGTGTATGCATGAATTTGCTCACGCAATGGGCTTGTAATCCTCAAGGCTATATGCCCATAGGCTCAAAGCTTTCAAGGGGTCCTAAAGCTTGGACCTCATACTTGTTGATGCACTTTATGTACCAGGTATAAAACAGAACCTTTTGTCTATATTTGCACTTGCAAGACTTTGTCTTGTTGTCAAATTTATGGATGACAGATGTATATTTCACGATCTTAGTCTTGGTTATGAAATTGTTGCATTTGGCAGTTTGTATTGTGGGTTGTATAAGCTCACTTTGTATGGCAAGTGGGGTAGAATTTTTCAAATGTGGTTGTGGATTCAAAAATTGTTTCAGATACCATACTTTGGCATGCACATTTTGGGCATCGAAAATTTTACTAGTTTGATGCGTTTGCAAAAACATGATATGGTTGCTACTTTGCTGCCTCTTGAAGCACCTTCTAAGCATGTTTGTGAAGGCTAAATTTTGGGTAAAATGTAGCATTCAAAGTTTCCAAAGGATGGTTCAATAAAGGTTGCATGTAGGTTGCAACTTGTGCATAGTGATGTTTGCCTATGTGAACTCCATCCTTGGGTAATTACCTGTACTTTGTGACTTTCATTGACGATTACTCCAGGCTTGCATGCATGTATCTATTTAAAGCTAAGTCCAAAGTGTTTATATGGTTCAAGCAATTTTTTGTTATGGCTGAAAATGTTTCTAAATGTACTATGGGAACCTTTTGTTCAGATCGAGTGCATGAGTATATGTATCATGAATTTAATGCATTTATGACTAGTCATGGGATAAAACACCGATGTAGAATGCCATATACACCACAACAAAATGGTGTTGCTGAAAGAAAATCAAGTTGCTTACAGAAGATGGTAAGATGTATGGTTAAGGGTCAAGCTTTACCACATTCATTTTGGCTTGAGGTATCACATGTGTTACTTATGTACTTAGTAGGTGTCCTACCAAAGCCTTGCAATCTATGACTCCTTAAGAAGTATGGCACGATAAGAAGCCATCTATTGATCACATGCACGTCTTTTGTTGTTTAGCTTATGCTTTGGTGCCACAAAACTAGCACAAAAAATTGGATGTTGAGGCTATCAAATGCATTTTTGTTGCTTATAGTCCTAAAAACAAAGGTTATAAGTTATACCATCCGTAAAAAAAAGTATCTTGGTTTCATGGGATGTTGTATTTGTGAAAGATTCTGTTCAGCCTTTGTTATCATGTACCAAAGATAGTAATGTTAGCTCAAAAGTCATTTATGATGCTTTGTTGCCTCTTTTCAATGGAGGAAACTCTTGCATGTAGGTTCCAATGAGGCAAGTGTATAGCCTATGGGGGTTTCAAAAACTATTACATATCAACCTAGTACCAATGCAAATGTACATGATGTCGAAAGGGCTAAGAATGGCTAGGGTTATACCCAAAGGGCTAGTGCATACTTTGTGTGACGGTAAATTGGATGCACCTATGTTTAGTTGTACTCCATTAGATTCTCACAATGCATCATATGTGTCATATTGTTATGCTTTGGTTGTTTCTAGTTTATGTGATGAAGTTGAACCTCTTTCTTTTGATGAAGCACAAAATTTCAAAAAATAAATGGCTGCAATGCAATCAGAATATGATGCAATTATAGAGAATGAAACATGGACTTTATGTGATTTCCTCCTAGCAAAAAGGCCATTGGTACAAAGTGGGTTTACAAGTTGAAACATAAGCCAAATAGTGAGATTGATTACTACAAGGCTAGACGTGTTGCAAAAGGTTATGCACTCCCACTTGTCATATGAATACTGTTTGTTTGCTATGTGCATTGGCATCTTAGGTTGGATGGAATGTACATCAGCTAGACATTGTTACTGCTTGCATGCATGGTGATATATTTGAGGAAGTATATGTAGCACAGCCTCATAACATTGTCAAGAAAGGACAAGAACCAAATGCAAGAGAGATTTTTATGGGTTGTTACCGGCCCAAATGAGACTTACATTACTCAATTCAAGGCTGAAGTAAATGCTACTTTCAAGATGAAAGAAGGTGTTTTTGCACCATTACTTGGGCATACAATCTAAGAAATGTAATGGAGGCATTGCTTTGTGAAAAGCAAGATACATAGTGACATTACTATGTAAGTTTGGACTTGAGCACCACAAACCTATAACTACTTCAATGAAAGAGGTTCAAAACCGAGTCTTCATGATGTTAAAGATCTTGCTGATGTCACTGTTTATTAGACTACTATTGGATGTCTTATTTATGCATGCAATACAAGGCCAGATATTCAGTTTGTAATCTCATAGGTTAGCAGGCTTATGCATAGCCCTTGGTCTAAGCATTAGCAAGATGGTAAAAGGATCTTTTTCTACTTGAGAGATCCTTCCCGCGCCAGATATGCATGCCTTTTCAGACTCTAATTGGGCTGGTTGTTATGACACATGATTGTACACAAGTGGTTTTGGTTTCATGCTCAACAATTCATGCATATCATGGTTGAGCAAGAAGCAACCTACTGTGGCCACTTCCAGTTGTGAAGTTGAATACAAGGCAATCTTCATAGCTACAATCGAGTGTGTATGGGTCAAACGCTTTATGTCTGATGTTGGGGTAGAGGCGCTATGCCTTTTGCCCGCCTAGATGTCTAGTTTTCTCGGCTACTCGCCCACATGTGTACATACCCTTATTCTTCATTACATATGAGAATAAAGAGCTCCTTATCTTAGTTTTCTGAGGCTGCTCCACCCACACCGGCTTGTGCTTCATCCCCTTCCCCCTTCTGCTTCCCTCTCTTGCACACTTCGTACACGCGCACTCATCAATTGGTATCAGAGCTACAGCTAGGCGGCAATGGTGATCTCTTCATGACGGCAGAGCTAGATTGAAGCTCGATGCTTCACAGAACTGGATCAGGCTGATTCAGGGCGGATCGGGCAAAGATCGGAGAGATCAGCAAGGTTGACAGTTCACGGCTACGCGGTGCGTGTAGCCCCTCTTGGGCATGTGGGAGATCTTGATGATTCTCTGAGAATCAAGCAAAAAATTAGACTCTCTAGAAACAGAGATATAGCGGCAGTGCTCTAGTGAGACACAACAGGTGTTGTCAGACTTTGTGCAGGCAGAGGTAGAGCAGCTCTGCTTCTTAGAGACACAGATATGGAGTTTTTTGACATGCTCATGTTAGAGCCTGATGAGTTGGTTCCAAGATGCACAATTTTGCCTATGGGCGAGAGGGATGTAGCTTTCCCAGTGTCGGTGTTGACACATCCATACACGATGGGTAGTCATACGCGATGGGTAGTCCTGAGGATGCAGTGATTATAGATAGCGCAGGGGAGGCGAGTATAGCCAGTCTTGCATAGATTTTGTCAGCATTCGGGTGTCTCATATTCGACTTGTTACTGTGGAGGCCCAACCTAGCAGCTGTAGTGGGAGCATTTGCAACAACAGGGATTGTCAATCGTACGGTGGTTGAAACTAGCATGATGCTTGGTGGAGCTTTGCAGACCATACAGAGTTGTCTGCGGGATTTACATGCAGCCTCTAGTGTGGGTACACACACTTGCCTACCACCAGAGCCGATACGACTGCGTGTAGATTGACAGAGTGAGCCAGTGGGCATAGGTTGAGATACCACTCTCACCTAGTTTCTTGTACATACTAGTAGTCTAGCTAGTAGACCTCACTTATTGGTGCATTGCCTTTAAGTGGAAGATTGTTGGGGTAAAGGCGCTACACTTTTTGCTCACTCAAATGTCCAGTGTCCGACCGCCCACCCATGTGTGTACATACCCTTATTCTTCATTACATATGAGAATAAGGAGCTCCTCATCTTAGTTTTTTGAGACTGCTCCACCCACACCGGCTTGTGCTCTTCCCCCTTCTCCGCACGCACCGCACTGCGCACGCACGCACGCATCCACGCACACACACACACACACACTCATCACTGATTTGATTGCTGGACAGGACACCACCAACATCATCTACATTGATAGTTAGAGTGCATTGGCAATTGCAAGGAACCCAATTTTTTGTCTTCACACAAAGCACATTGAGGTGTATTATCGCTATGTCACACAGGAAAACCTTGCAGTTCTGTTCACAAAGGCATTGCCTCATGAGAAGTTTGAAGCTTTTCTCCTTTTCACAAAGCTTTGGGCTTGCTTTCCTTTGTGGATTGATCATGTCCTTAAGGCGTGACACTTCCCTGTACAAAATGTGCCATCTCTCATTCACTGCATCACTCCCAGGGGTGATTTGTTACCGTATATGTGGTAGTGATGTGTATGAACACACTTGAGACCATTGGAAAATGTTTTTCCTCACAAGGAGGTTCCCCCCCCATGCATTGTATAAATGCCCATCACTCTAGGGCTACCTTATCTATTTGCGCACTAAGCAACACACTCTCTGTTATGTGCCTTGAGCTTCTTCATCTTCTGCGAGTTTTGTGTGCATCCTTGCAACCCTAATACCAACAAGGACTTCCAAGCTCGCAAATTTGAAGCTATTATCCAAGGGATTTCCAAGCCATTGACAACAATCTTATGATTTCTCAAGGCGTTGTGAGCGGGATGGAAACACACACAATGCCTCTAAAATCACCTGACACACACTCTTGGGATTACACACACACACACACACACACACACACACACACACACACACACACACACACACACACACACACACACACACACACACACACACACTCACACACTATGGGGCACCACTCCGCTTACACAACCCACCTGGCCGAGATAGTGAACACACCGATGGAGTGAGAGGAGAGAGACTACCCATTTGCCCACTCCACAGAGTCACACACACACACACACACACACACACACACACACACACACACACACACACACACACACACACACACACAAACTCAGCTCAAAAGAGGAGAATTTTTGATGTTTAGATACAATCGAGCTTGGGCCAACACCAATGGGGCAAATAGCTCACACAATATGGGTAAAATATACCAGATACAATCACAAATTGGAACAGAGCCTTCGCTCGTAGGAGAAACTTACACAGCCAAAACAACAAAAGAACTGTGAGAAGTTTGACAAAATGAAAAGCGCCATCACGTCCGGAACGGCCCAAAACTCCAGTCTGCAATGTCAAAGTGCTCAAATCCGACTTCGACTGAGCAGTTTATGGCGAAAACAGGCTCCAAAAATAGCAAAAACTCAATTGCGGCTGTTCTTCCTCTTTTCACCACATTTTTTTTGGTCTTCTCTTTGGTTTTTCAGTTCCCACACTTAGCTTTGTTACTTGGGCACCTTTGGCCTTTTAATTGACCTCAAACGGACCCCGAACAGGGCAAAAAGTGGCATCGCAGTGCATAGTTGTCACCCTGCTGCATCCATCCGCACACCTGGCACTCAACTGTTTCCAATAATGCATTCCGCAACCACGTAAAGTGGCCCCCAAATATAATCCTCATGATGAACTTTCTGCATAATTATCACAAGAAAACACCCACATTGTGTCCATACTTACTCACGTGCAAATATTGACCCCATTCGACCTCCTGATGCCACTAGATGCCATCTGACGCACCTGCTTACCTCATGGCGTCGGCCCGCGGATAGCTTCATCGAGAAGTTTTATGTGCTACCAACTCTTCATTATTATAGAAGAAACACACTGATACTGGTGACGATGAAAATCGATGCACTATGTACATGCTGTACTACCTGTACACATGTGGGCCCCACGTAACCACTTGGCTCTGGAAAATGGGCAATTCTTTATTTTATGAACCATGCATGTGTATATACATATGCACAATCCCTTGCTTCAAAAAACACCTAACATAGTTTGCCCATCCCCTAGCATGCTAGATCATTCATGATCAGCAGTAGAAAAAAGAGATATGAGACTCGCTGCGTCACATGTCTCCTCATCCCTCACATACATTACTTGTTCTGCAGACAGCTCATCTTGCTCCACCATCATCAATCTAGCATGGTACAATTTAAGACGCAATCCATTTACCCTTGACTTATGTAGAATCCCATCCAAGTTAGCCAACTGATATGTACCATTCGGAAAACACTCCACTACCTTGAAAGGGCCTTCCCACTTAATTTGAAACTTCTTTTGGAAGGTGTTGTCCAACTTACTGTTGTAGCGCAAAACCAAGTCATGCTTCTTGATACCCCTTTTCATTTATCTTTGCCAAAGCCTTATCCTGCATTTGCCCATAATGTTCCAATGCACTCATCCTATCCAGCTGAACCTCTTGTAGCTGTAAGAGCCTCTCTTTGAATAATGCATCACTAGGCGGCCCAAGCAACTTCTCTAGCATCTTGACCGCAGGCAACTCTACTTCCACAGGCAATAGTGCTGTTGAAAGAGATATGAGTGCTGTTGGTACTATCACTGTCCTCGTCAGACACTGTGGAATAGTCTTCATCACTAGACTCGTCTTCATCTTCGTAAAGCTCCTCCAATACTTTCCTTGTGTCCATATTATATAGCTTCTTGGCACGTGTCTTTTTGTAGAGGCTAATCGTACCACATCTCCAATCTTGAACAGCTTCCACTGCACGTAGCCATGGTCTGCCCAGTATAATAAGATATGCTCCCAACCTCACTGGCATCACATGGAAATCAACCACTACCTTTGCATCATACACCTCCACTTCTAAGCTCTTTACAACACCCAAACATTTTACTTTTTGATGGTTTGCCAATCTAATCCAGAAGCCTGACACCCCAGTCACTGTAAGACCCATGTTTTCAACACATGAGTGTGTTATAACACATATTTGGGCTCCACCATCCACATAACCTTGTCCCAGCTTTTTTCTTTTGTGCCACACATCTACTATTGGACAAATGTCTGGTAGCTCGTCCATGGCCAACACCTTTACTGAACCTCTCTCTGGCTCTTTCTCCATTGGGTTAACTATCCTCTTCCATTGTCTCTTTAGCTTAGGCACCATCTCTATAAGCTGCCCAAAAGTAACATCTGCCTTCTTGCTTGTCAGATCCTCCATCAAGTCATAGCTTAATTGCCCATCCCCTAGTGGAAAATATGAAACATGAAACTTGCGACGAGCCCTCCTTTTCCTCTTGGCCTTGACATCCTCGCCTTCATGGCTCTTTCCCATCTTCTTACTAGGACCTGGGGCACTTCTTCCTTCCTTGTCCTCTGTGGTCCTCTTCCCAATAGGCATCACCAACGTATCCTCCAGCTTTGCTGCCTTCTCCAACATGACCACACTTATCACTTTTGTGTTTCCCTTTTCCTCCTGGGTTAATCCACTGGTTCCTTCTTTTCCCTTAATTTCAATGCCATAATCATTTGACCTAGTTAGCACCTGTCTTGGAAATGGATACATGTCTCCCCCCATCGTTGGTGACCTATCACATTGTGGGCTGATGTGTCCCAACTCTCCGCAATTATAACATGTGGGCATCTGCCTCGAGAACCTACCATTGCTTTGTCCAACACCATTCCTAGGTCTTTCTTCACCTCCTGGCTGATTTGCAAACCTCCCTCGACCTCGATTATTTTCCACATTACCCCAACATGTTTAGGCTAAGATTCTTCATTAAATCTACCACTTGCCTCATGTCTTGCCTTAGCCCATCATCTTGCACTGCTGTGGTGACCACTACTGGCATAACTTGAGGAGTAATAGCAACAATTGGTTCATGATGAACCCCTGGCATGCGACCTTGTAAAGAGTCCATAGGCTGAAACTCAGACCTCCTGGGTGAAGACTCCACCCCTAGTTGGATCATTTTCCTCAGCTTCCACTCTTTGTTCTTTGCTACCTCCAATGCATCTTCATATGTTCTAGGCTTCTTTAGCTCCACTCTCCAACCTATATTCTCCCAAAGACCAGCCAGGAATCTGTCTTTCTTCATCATATCAGGTGGAGGTACCTGTGGTACTAAGGCCTTGCACATCCGCTTCCATGCCAATGAAAACTTACGTATGTATGCATCTACTGGCTCACCTTCCTTTTGCACCAAAACTTGTACTTCTTGCCACACTTTGTCAGGATCTTCTGTCTTCACAAACTCCACTTCCAATCCATGCCTTAGATTGTCCCAAGTCAATCTTATAGGTGGGTCAGCCACACGCAACTCCTCTTCAAATGATTTGGACCAAACTCATGCATCACTCTTCAAACAAATTTGGAGAAGACGTAACATCTGCGCCGGGTCATGAATCTGGTTGCTAATGCAGGCAACCTCCATCTTTTCCAGAAAGTCTTCCACATCTTCATCACTTCTTCCATGAAATTCCGGATAAGAGAATGCCATGACTACCCAAGTTTCAATGCTTTGAGAACCCCTTCGTACACACGTGCAAGAACCCAAAACTTTTGACTGACTCAATCCCTAGAAACTTGAATGGAGCTTGTCTTTAGATAAGGACAAACACATGCACATCAAATGAGTTTTCATAGTTAATCATCAGAATTACAACAGGCAAAGGGCATTCCAGTATCTCTCTTAATCTTCTTGGCCCGAACATAAAGACTATGCGTTGCTAGAAAAAAATCTTTCTGGACATATGAACATTTATTTGGATTCTTTGAGTTAAATGAAAAGGAGTGAATTGAGGGTCATTTTGATCATTCATTAAAGCCAACCATGCAAGTCCCAAGAAGGCACATCTGACTTATCCTCTGATTTTGCCAGAATTTCAGTAGCATAATAGCATAAATGGCTCAAAAGACCAAAAAACCAGCCATCACATCTTGGAAAAATTTTGGCAGAGTTTCCCTAGAAGTAGAGCAGTAAGAACCCAAAATATAGACTATATATGTATGCATAACCTGCCAAGAATTGAACCCGAGCATCAAGTAGGAATCACTAGTACATAGCCTATGGCGAGGTCATGAAAGGGTGCTCCAGCCACCTGTATCATCGAAAGGATCTCACATTTGAGAATCCCCCAGCTCAATAAAACCTCACGCTATTGACCCTCTCACGAAATCTTATGCAAATCTCATATAGTCAAGTCTCAGAAATGACTATCTTCCAGACCAAGTCTCAGAAATGACTGGGATTGCCAAATAAAACCAAGTATGGCTCCACAAAGGCGTACAATGGCAGTATCCACAAGTAATGTACAATACAAGATAACGCGCTCAAAGAGGCACCAAATGATGCATACCCACAGTGACTGCAAGTGACTTCATTGCCAGTATATTACTCTACTCCAGCTACCTGTACATGTACCTGTAATCTGCAACCTGTAATCCCAAAGTTGAAGGTACTCGAAGAAGATCCTCCATGGGGGTCGCCAAAAGAATGTGAGCGGGATGGAAACACACACAACGCCTCTATAATCACCTGACACACACTCTTGGGATGATACACACACACACTATGGGGAACAACTCGGCTTGCACAACCCACCTGACCGAGATAGGGAACACACCGATGGAGTGAGAGGAGAGAGACTACCCATTTGCCCACTCCAGAGAGAGAGAGAGAGAGAGAGAGAGAGAGAGAGAGAGAGAGAGAGAGAGAGAGAGACCCAAAAAACTCAGCTCAAAAGAGGAGAATTTCTGATGTTTAGATATAATCAAGCTTGGGCCAATACCAATGGGGAAAATAGCTCACATAATATGGGTAAAATATGCCAGATACAATCACAAATTGGAACAGAGGCTTCGCTCATAGGAGAAACTTACACAGCTAAAACAACATAAAAACAGTGAGGAATTTGGAAAAATGGACAGCACCATCACGTCTGGAACGGCCCAAAACCCTAATCTACAATGTCAAAGTGCTCAAATCCGACCTTGGATGAGCAGTTTATGGCCAAACAGGCTCCAAAAACAGCAAAAACTCACTTGTGGCTGTCCTTCCTCTTCTCTCCACTTTTTTCTGGTCTTCTCTCCGGTTTTTCAATTCCCACACTTATCTTTATTACTTGGGAACCTTTGGCCTTTTAGTTGATCTCAAACGGACCCTGAACATGCCAAAAAGTGGCCTCGCAGTGCATAGTTGTCACCCTGCTGCATCCATCCGCACACCTGGCACTCAACTTTTTCCAATAATGCATCCTGCAACCACGTGAAGTGGCCCCCAAATATAATCCTTATGATGACCTTTCTGCATAATTATCACAAGAAAACACCCACGTTGTGTCCGTACTTATTCACGTGCAAATATTGACCCCATTTGACCTCCTGACGCCACTAGATGCCATCTGATGCACCTGCTTACCTCATGGCGTCGGTTCATAGATAGCTTCCTTGAGAATTTTTATGCACTACCAACTCCTCATTATTATAGAAGAAACACACTGATACTGGTGACGATGAAAATCGATGCACTATGTACATGCTGTCCTACCTGTACACATGTGGGCCCCACGTAACCACTTGGCTTTGGAAAACGGGCAATTCTTTATTTTATGCACCATGCATGTGAATATACATATGCACAATCCCTTGCTTTAAAAAACACCTAACAGCGTACTCTTTACAGGGATATTTTACAAAGAGCTATCTTGATTGATGTATTATCCAAATATGGTTATGAGGTAATTTTTTGCCTTGCACCTCCACCATGGATTCAAACGTTAATACGCATCGTACTTTTGACTTTGATGATATGTCACCCATTAGGCCTACCATTGCTCCACAACAAGATACTCTCATTGAGAATACCTCCACGACAACTGGCACGGATGACTAGATTGAGTTGTTTAACATTTAGGAATTTAGGGCATTGCAATCACACGTCTGTCTTTGAAGAAAATTTTGTGCCTCTGTATGAAAATGTCACCAATTGTTTAATTTACTAATAAAATTCATGAATTAACTAGCCAAGGGCAGTGCACGTGAGCCACCCAATAATTTTTTCAACTTAGGGCGTGAAAATTCTAATTGTGACACACTTAATCAAGGTTCCAATCTAAATCCATTCCAATCTCTTGCTCAAAAAGAGTTGCATGAGCTATTCAAAAACACAAAACCACTACTCTCTTAAGGTGAGGAGAAAGAACACAACAAAGAAATGGTAAATAGTTTCCTTAGTAAGTGGGAAGGTATTCACCAAATTTGTTGTACTCTGAATGTGGTCAACGCAATGCAAACTAGCTTTGATATTGGAAGATAAAGCCTTTAAATAGTCGATGTCTCTCAAGGAGAAGGGCATTCTACCATACATGTGGACTGCTTTCAAGAACATGTTTTGAAAATAAATTTTTCCTACTAATGAGAAGGATAGGACTTGGGCTGCATGGGATAAGGTACGTACGTGGCAAGATAAGATACTTCTTGAATATATCTCGGATTGTAGAGATGTTATCCTCAAGCTACAGGGTTTAGTTGAATTTCAACAAATATGAGGGTTTACTCGCGGGTTTACTCTTGAGCTTAAGGAGCATGGCAAAACCTAAAACCCAAAAACACTTGAGGAAGCCATAGTGCAAGCACATATTCATGATGATATTGATGATAAAAATCATTGCATAACACACATATGCCTAATAGTTTGCATGCACATGCATCTCATAGTAACAATCAAGCACATATTAAAATAAAAATTTATCTTGTCACATCTAATGCGTCCAAGAAGCCCAAGGGGCCTAGAGGTCATCTCTCAACTGAGGGATGTGAAAAGGGAAAGAAAAGGAAAATATGTTTTAATTGTATGGAAAGTGGTCATGGTAAAAAGGATTGTCCCCAAGGGAAGTTTGCTTCCTAGAAAATGTTGTGCACATAATGCAATAGCTTCCCTTAGAATGCTCTTCTCGTTACTCCAATATGGAGGTACTACATACATAAGTGGTTCATGACTGTAGTATAACCGCCTCTATATGGCAGCTGACATTGGGTCCACACGAGCTTGTGAAAATGCATGGCTACATTCAAGGTCACAAAGTGAGAATCCTTGCCAATGATGGCACTTCTCACTATTTCATTTACTTTAACTTAGCAAAACATCTTAATTTGCCTCAAACACCCAATTTTCACCACAATAATTATTGGAGTGTGTAATTCTCCAAGGTTGACTGGGAAAGCGCCAGGCTTTTGGCTGTGAGAGTGTTGAGAGAGGAGAAAAGCAAAAACGGAAACCATTGTATATAGTGTAGAGGGAGATACCAAAGAGTTAATATGAGAGAATTAGTGCCATTAGATGCTAATTTGTAGGAGATAAATATAGATTTAGTGAATATCATAATATTAGAGTTCAATCCAACACCGAATTTAATAATCTAAAACAAATTGTACATAGTATAGTCAAATCAACCTATAATAATCACCACAAGATGTTCAAAAACTCTGGGTGAAGCCTTAAATATAAGCTCCAACACAGATAGTCAATTATAAATGCTCCTTGACCTCGAATCAATCAATCTTGAGGTCTTCTTGATGCATGTACAAGCCCTCATAGACACATACACTCGAGCCCCTCAATGAACGTAGATTGGTGTTTACCTCAAACATCGGCCATTGTCCATCTAATGTCGGGCTCACCCTTCCTTTCCCCAAGTTCTTCAATAGGTGACCGCCCTTTGTCTGCTCTTTATACCAATTGCAAGGAAAACATTAGCAGTCAACAACCCATGGTTTCCTCTTCATCTTCAACCTTCCTTCTCTTCTCTTCACATTTCTTCCCTTGCACAAATTCTAAGGGAGAAATCTCATCCAAGAATAAGAATAAAACCCCCACTTCCTCTGCTTCCCCTTCTCTCTTTATGTTCTTCTGTTTCTTCCTATAGCTCTCCTGAAAAATAACAAAGTACAAAAACTTTGATATCTTCTAATCGATGCATAATTGGTCTATGTGCGTGAGATGCAAAAATGCTCCAAACAGCGTCTTTCATGTCCCCCAAGGCATGTTTTTATAGAAAATGACTTTTGTAACAATTTTATAGAATAAATTTTTTTGGCCTCCGTCATGCAATACATCTAGTCTCTCATCCACTTTCCTTTCTATCATTGACCACAATGGCCTTCAACTACCCAACTTGACTTGCATGTTTTTGGAGGCATTTCCCATACAACCCTTTCTTGTAAGCATCAAATCCCTACACTTAGGGTGCATACTTGCCTTAACATTTGAATACATTCATCATTTCACTTGCATGTCATCGTGTGCCATCACTGCACAATCAACATATTCACTTCAATCAAGTAAGATCTTCATATTTTAACCTTGTTCCATATTGTGGAAGTAGAGCGTTATGACATCATGGTATTGAAGTGTGGGATACTCAAGTCAAAAGTATACCGCTTTAGATTCAAGGGTATTAGACAACCTTAGATTTTCAAGTGATGAATATGGATAGTGCAGATGTGGTGTTGCGTCAAGAGTGGTTGCATGGGTTAAATAGTATACATATGCTACTGTTGGGGAAAAGATGTACCTCCCTCACCTCTCATTTATTCGACAGATCCTATGAATCTCTCTTCCAATGATGAAATAAAACAACTCTTTTTGTATTATTCTTTATGTCTTGTTAGCAAATGTTGTGAAAATAGATCTATGATCAAGTTATCATCAACTAAGAATTAGACTTGTTGACATAGCTAAAATTACACTTTGAACAAGGTTTGGGCATTACAAATTTTTGGTTATGCGTTTTGGTTTAATCAACATTCTAGCTACTTTCATGACAATTATGGATATTGTCTTCAAACTATATTTGGACAAGTTTTGTTTTCCTCGATGAAATTCTAGTTTGTAGTGCCTTTGAACTGACCACTTACAACGTCTAAAGTAGGGGTTTGATCTTCTTAGGCAACACAAATTATATGCTAAAGTCAAAATGTGATTTTTTGAAGATATATATGCACTATTTGGGGCACATAATTCATGTTGCGGGATTTCATGTGGATCAAGCCAAAGTAGAAAATATATGTAAATGGCCTCCTTTTTAAAAACTTGGAAGAGCTCCAAATTTTCTTGGGATTTGCAGGTTTCTTTAAAACTACCAAAAAATTATTACTCCTAAGATGGACCAATTGAAAGCCAAGGGACAAAGCATTTCATTAGGGAGAGGATTACCAAATAACAAAGTTTTAAAGCAGTTAAGGTCGCTCTAGCTATTGCATCCATCTTAGCTTTGTTGATTCAATGAAAAATTTTGTGCTTATTGAGAGACAGATGCCAACAACAATCAAGATACTGGAGTAGTTCTTCTTAAATAGGAAAAGACAATTTCTTTTGAAAGTAAGAAACTTGGTTTTGCACAACAAAATTATTTTTCTTATGAGCGAGAACTATATGCCACAGTGTATGCTTTGAAAAAGTGGAGACATTATTTTTATGATGCTTAGTTTGAAATAATGTTTGACCATGACATTATCAAACAATTTACACAACAATTTCATTTGAAGGGTCACAAGGCTAGGTGGGTTGAGATTGTTTAGGATTATGATGCCAAGCACCGATATTGTAAAGGACGATACAATGTGGTAGCTAATGCTCTCATATGCTTGAGATCAACTCTCTTCTATTCACGACACTTAAAAGAGTCTTGAAATTCTCTTAAGGGCAAATGTGAGTATGTAATCCAAGGTGTGGAGCCATTTCAAAAAGAGGGATCCTTCTCACTTCAATGTTGGTAGTGTGTCTATTTCCTCCACATCCAATTCTCCTCTTTTGAGTGATGAGCTAACTACATGGAAGAAGTTTTCCATTGAATACGGGTACCTAAGGGGAGAGTTTTTGTAACAAAAATGAAGAAATTTGACACCAAATTCTGTATGACTATCATGACAGTCCAAAGGAAGGTCACCCAAGCATGAAGAATACTTATGCATTCTACGATCGAAAGTGAGATGAGATTCTTTAGGAGTATGATGCAAAGCCTTGGTATGTTCCTACTTGGTTTAGTCCCTTCATGCTTATGTATGGATTTCAGCCTAGATCATCGATTATAGTGGGGTTCGCTATCAAGAAAATTTAGCAAGTCAAGGACTTTATCCAAGATCATACGGCTACGGTCATGATTTCTCATCAAAATGTTTTAACAAGTACAAGATAGATACAAGCTGTATGTTAATGAAAACTCACGTTCACAAAAGCTGAAGAACATTCACAAATTTTGAAAACAATCAATTTCATTGAGCCTCCTAGCCACCCGCATGAGCCTGAGTGCATTCTTGACTATCATGATTTATGCACTGGTCATCATGTACATTCCAAGCATTGGTTAAATAGAAAGATATACCTAAAGAAGGCACCACTTGGGAAACATTCGTGTTCTTAAGAATACATATCCCACTTTTATTTTCAAGGACAAAAACGCTTCTCCAAGAGAGGAGTACTATGAGGCCAAGGCTCTGGGCATGGCCCAATGGGAACCGACGGGTGGGGGGGGAGTAATGTGAGGCCAAGGCTCTAGGCATGGCCCAATGGGCCCCTCTATTATATAAATGGAGGGGGATTGTTGTGGGTGGAGCATATGGTTCCTAGACCCCTGGTCTCATGGACGCCCTTTTCTTGAGCATACCCTTCTGCCACAAGAGAGAAAAATTAATCCACTAGCATATAAACACAATTTGTTGACCACACTTGATTCAAGAACTATGTGTATTAAAGAAAAACAACACAAAACCCACGTGCGCTATATTAAACAACCCTCAACAGAATACAAAGTGCCTATTTTGCAAAAAAATTCACTATCTAAAAACTTGTACAAAGGGATGAAATTACCTTCAAAGTACTACCAATATTGGAAACAAGGTCAAAATAAACCTAGATCAAAATTGTGATAGAACTTTGATCAAATATTTTTTTCAAAAAGTTATGTGTCAGGCCAAGGGTTGTGCTATAGTGCACAATATTTTCTATTTCACATTGTAATTAAAGGTCCTAATGGGCATCATTTGGGAGGCTCCCCACTCCAAAGTTGTATATGCTAGCCAGAAAGCCATCAACTTAATCCCATCTATCCCCATAACAAACCTACAAGTAGGAGCCGAGTTGTGGTGGTGTGCCTTTATAAGGAACCCTTTTATGCAAAGAGGTCATTCTGGAGATGGTTCCTTTTGAGAACTCTCTCCCTAGAGTAGGTCTTGATGGCCTAGCCTTTGAGATTTAATGTCCATGCTTAGAAGGCTTAGTGCTAATCCATGTATATTAGGTAGCCATGAGCTTAATGTCCTCTCTTAATTTATCTAGTTTTCATTATGTTGTCAATCATGTTTCTCTACTTTCCTTCATTGTTTTGAAGTGTTGATCTTTTCTAAATTAACTCTTACTTATGCTAAGCTACTCCGATTAGTGCAGTCCTTTTCTAACTCTCTCGATTAAGTGGAGTGGGCGTACTCGTGATTGAGGGATTAGAGTTGTCCTCTAATGGTGTGCTTGTGTGTGTGTAGGTTTAAGAAGCCTTGAGCTTGATTTGATTATGTGTGACTTGATTTGGACACCATGATTGGCATGGTTGGGGTGGCCGACTTGAATGCGATCTTGTGTGCTTAATCGTCAATGCATGAAATTAGAGTTGTGCTTGAGAGACTCCAAGATTAGTGTGTTTCACTTCGTTGCTTGATGTGTGTAGATGATTGCTTGTATTGATGCTTGATGTGCGATTAGTGTTAGTTGATTTGGGATGATTTCTATTTGCATTGGAGGATGCACGCTCTTGAACCTTCTCAATCTTTGCATCCGATGACGCTCTCGCACATTATTTGTGTGATCCCTCCAAGCGTGAACACAGACTACACCAGTTATGCACCAAGCTGTGGATGTGCTATAGTGCATAATATTTTCTATTCACATTGTATAAGGTCTTGGGCTCATTTGGGAGTCCCAAAGTTGTATATGCTAGCGAGAAAGATCAACTTAATCCCATAGTAGGAGGGTTTGTGGTGCATGCCTTTATAAGGAACCCTTTTATGCAAAGAGGTCATTCTGGAGTGGTGCTTTTGAGAACTCTCTCCCCAGAGTAGGTCTTGATGGCCTAGACTTTGAGGTTAATGCCCATGCTTAGAAGGCTAGTGGTAATCACATGTAATTAGTGTAATCCTCTCTTAATTAATCTAGTTTTTATTATGTTGTCAATCATGTTTCTCTACTTTTCTTCATTGTTTTGAAGTGTTGATCTTATCTAATCTAACTCTTACTTATGCTAAGCTACTCCGATTAGTGGAGTCCTTATCTAACTCTCTCGATTAAGGGGAGTGGGCGTACTCGTGATTGAGGGATTAGAGTTGTCCTCTAATGGTGTGCTTGTGTGTGTGTAGGTTTAAGAAGCCTTGAGCTTAATTTAATTATGTGTGACTTGATTTGGACACCATGATTGGCATGGTTGGGGTGGCCGACTTGAATGCGATCTTGTGTGCTTAATCGTCAATGCATGTAATTAGAGTTGTGCTTGAGAGACTCCAAGATTAGTGTGCTTCACTTCGTTGCTTGATGTGCGTAGATGATTGCTTGTATTGATGCTTGATGTGCGATTAGCATTAGTTGATTTGGGATGATTTCTATTTGCATTGGAGGATGCACGCTCTTGAATCCTCTCAATATTTGCATCCGATGAGGCTCTCGCACATTCTTTGTGTGATGCCTCCAAGCGCTAACACAGAGTACACCAGTTATGCACCAAGCTGTGGATGTGCTATAGTGCATAATATTTTCTATTCTCACTGTATAAGGTCTTGGGCTCATTTGGGAGTCCCAAAGTTGTATATGCTAGCCAGAAAGATCAACTTAATCGCATAGTAGGAGGGTTTGTGGTGCATGCCTTTATAAGGTACCCTTTTATGCAAAGAGGTCATTCTGGAGTGGTCCTTTTGAGAACTCTCTCCCTAGAGTATGTCTTGATGGCCTAGCCTTTGAGGTTAATGCCCATGCTTAGAAGGCTAGTGCTAATCACATGTAATTAGTGTAATCCTCTCTTAATTAATTTAGTTTTTATTATGTTGTCAATCATGTTTCTCTACTTTTGTTCATTGTTTTGAAGTGTTGATCTTTTCTAAATTAACTCTTACTTATGCTAAGCTACTCCGATTAGTGGAGTCCTTATCTAACTCTCTCGATTAAGTGGAGTGGGCGTACTCGTGATTGAGGGATTAGAGTTGTCCTCTAATGGTGTGCTTGTGTGTGTGTAGGTTTAAGAAGCCTTGAGCTTAATTTGATTATGTGTGACTTGATTTGGACACCATGATTGGCATGGTTGCGGTGGCCGACTTGAATGCGATCTTGTGTGCTTAATCGTCAATGCATGTAATTAGAGTTGTGCTTGAGCGACTCCAAGATTAGTGTGTTTCACTTAGTTGCTTGATGTGTGTAGATGATTGCTTGTATTGATGCCTGATGTGCGATTAGCATTAGTTGATTTGGGATGATTTCTATTTGCATTGGAGGATGCACGCTCTTGAATCCTCTCAATCTTTGCATCCGATGACGCTCTCGAACATTCTTTGTGTGATGCCTCCAAACGCTAACACAGACTACAACAGTTTTGCACCATGCTGTGGATGTGCTATAGTGCATAATATTTTCTTTTCACATTGTATAAGGTCTTGGGCTCATTTGGGAGTCCCAAAGTTGTATATGCTAGCCAGAAAGATTAACTTAATCCCATAGTAGGAGGGTTTGTGGTGCATGCCTTTATAAGGAACCCTTTTCTGCAAAGAGGTCATTTTGGAGTGGTCCTTTTGAGAACTCTCTCCCTAGAGTAGGTCTTGATGGCCTAGCCTTTGAGGTTAATGCCCATACTTAGAAGGCTAGTGCTAATCACATGTAATTAGCATAATCCTCTCTTAATTAATCTAGTTTTCATTATGTTGTCAATTATGTTTCTCTACTTTCCTTCATTGTTTTGAAGTGTTGATCTTTTCTAAATTAACTCTTACTTATGCTAAGCTACTCCGATTAGTGGAGTCCTTTTCTAACTCTCTCGATTAAGTGGAGTGGGGGTACTCGTGATTGAGGGATTAGAGTTGTCCTCTAATGTTAAGTATGGAGCCTGATTTACCCTTGTAATTTTCTGTGGTAAAAGCGCACATTTGTAAGGCCCCCATTATGAGGACAAGCCATCGTGCGTGAAGGAAAATCAGTCACCGGAAACCAAAATTTTCATGGACAAGAATCAGGGGCCGCCGGAATATTATGGCCGGACGGCGGCCGAAAAGTGGTCGGAAAACAACCGGTCGGTTGGCCGGTGGCCGGTAGTCAATGGCCGATGGCCGGTGGTCGGAAGTCAATGGTCGGTGGCCGGTGGCCGAATTCAATGGCCGATGGCCGAATTCAAAAGCGGACTTGTCTTCTCAAGGGCGGCCACACATGGGCGGATTGGAGGGTCAGATTTGGACTTATTCGTACAAGGGCGGCTACACATGGCTGTCTCTCATAAGAGAGGGCAGCCCTTTTGGCCTATAAAAGGAGGCCATTTCTACACACATTTCATAGTGTGAAGTTGATGCAACGAGGTGAGTGTAAGGTGGTGAGAGTGAAGCAAGGCGGGAGCTCTATCAAGGGTTTAATCCCTTTGTAAACTACTTCTTCTTTTGAAGTACTAAAGCCATTGAGTGGCTACTTTCCCGTGGACGTAGCCCACATTGGGTGAACCACGTATATTGTGTGTACTCTCTCTCTCTCTCTCTCTCTCTCTACTCTATAATCTGTTGTGTGTGAAATCTATCTCTCTCCATTAAGTAATCTACTCAAAAATCTATTTAGCTACGTCTTATTTCCTAACATCTAATGGTGTGCTTGTGTGTGTGCAGGTTTAAGAAGCCTTGAGCTTAATTTGATTATGTGTGACTTGATTTGGACACCATGATTGGCATGGTTGGGGTGGCTGACTTGAATACGATCTTATGTGCTTAATCGTCAATACATGTAATTAGAGTTGTGCTTGAGAGACTCCAAGATTAGTGTGTTTCACTTCGTTGCTTGATGTGTGTAGATGATTTTGTATTGATGCTTGATGTGCGATTAGCATTAGTTGATTTGGGATGATTTCTATTTGCATTGGAGGATGCACGCTCTTGAATCCTCTCAATCTTTGCATCCGATGAGGCTCTCGCACATTCTTTGTGTGATGCCTCCAAGCGCTAACACAGGCTACACCAATTATGCACCAAGCTGTGGATGTGCTATAGTGCACAATATTTTCTATTCACATTGTATAAGGTCTTGGGCTCATTTGGGAGTTCCAAAGTTGTATATGCTATCCAGAAAGCTCAATTTAATCCCATAGTAGGAGGGTTTGTGGTGCATGCCTTTATAAGGTACCCTTTTATGCAAAGAGATCATTCTGGAGAGGTCCTTTTGAGAACTCTCTCCCTAGAGTAGGTGTTGATGGCCTAGCCTTTGAGCTTAATGCCCATGCTTAGAAGGCTAGTGCTAATCACATGTAATTAGTGTAATTCTCTCTTAATTAATCTAGTTTTCATTATGTTGTCAATCATGTTTCTCTACTTTCCTTCATTGTTGTGAAGTTTTGATCTTTTCTAATCTAACTCTTACTTATGCTAAGCTATTCCAATTAGTGGAGTCCTTATCTAACTCTCTCTTAATTAATCTAGTTTTCATTATGTTGTCAATCATGTTTCTCTACTTTCCTTCCTTGTTGTGAAGTTTTGATCTTTTCTAATCTAACTCTTACTTATGCTAAGCTACTCCAATTAATGGAGTCCTTATCTAACTCTCTCGATTAAGTGGAGTGGGTGTACTCGTGATTGAGGGATTAGAGTTGTCCTCTAATGGTGTGCTTGTGTGTGTGTAGGTTTAAGAAGCCTTGAGCTTAATTTGATTATGTGTGACTTGATTCGGACACCATGATTGGCATGGTTGGGGTGGCCGACTTGAATGCGATCTTGTGTGCTTAATCATCAATGCATGTAATTAGAGTTGTGCTTGAGAGACTCCAAGATTAGTGTGTTTCACTTCGTTGCTTGATGTGTGTGGCTGATTGCTTGTATTGATGCTTGATGTGCGATTAGCATTAGTTGATTTGGGATGATTTCTATTTGCGTTGGAGGATGCACGCTCTTGAATCCTCTCAATCTTTGCATCCGATGACGCTCTCGCACATTCTTTGTGTGATGCCTCCAAGCCCTAGCCGGGTCATGCTCTCTCTCTCTCCGGATTGATAGATTTTGTGGGAGATTGCCTATGCTATGGCGAGCCTCCAACATTGGCGGCGTTGCCGGGGAACGGGTTGCCTACGCTAGTGGAGTTGAGGTTGCAAAAGATAAGAGTAATTTGATTATCAATTTCTTGTAATTAGGTAGGATTTGATTTGTGTGGAGTGTAATTAGGTTTAATTAGATTTGTATAGAGTCATTTCACCCCAAAAGCCCCTTAATTCTCTTTTGATTTTGCTAATTTTTCACTAACCTTCATTAATTTTGCATCCTATTCATGCTAATTTCGTGCTAATTGTACTAATTTCATGCTAATTTCATGCTAATTGTGCTAAGATAACCACTAATTTTGATTTGGAACGTATGCTAAATCCCCTTAATTGAGGAGGTTCATCACTCTTAATTGCTCCATTCTATGCCTAATCATGTGATTGAGTGTTGATTTTGGTCAATTTTTTAATCAATTTTGGACCGAATTGGAGTTGCACACATGTGTGTGCAATGGAGTGTCTACGCGAGGAGCAAGGACTAAGCGAGCAAGCAATCAATTGTAAGTGGATTGACCTACTCCGTTCAATTTTTGATTGATTAAGTTGATCCCATTGAGTTGCTAAATCATTGTTAAAATTAGGTGTGTGTGTCTAATTGATGGAATTTATGCTTAATTTGATGAAATTGGAATGAAATTGTAATCGAATAGGATGCCTAGATGCTTGTGGAATGGTAGTTTTGCATAAATTGTGTGTGCAAATCACTAAATGGATGTGTATGAGAGGCTATTCCGGTCATGGAGTAGGCCTAATTAGGGCAAGATTTGAATGTGTGTGCCCATTTCAAATAACTTTGATGAGAAGAATTATGGTCAAATTGAACACCTAAATGCTTGTAGATTGATGATTTTGCAAGAAATTTGTGTGCAAACATTAGGAATTGGCCTAATTTCATTGCGAATTGAGCAAAAAATTGGATTTGTGCCCCTAATTTTTGTGTGTGTGCAATGCTAAATTGAGTTAAAATTTGATCAATTTTTGATTAAAATTGAGTTAATTTAGCATGTATATACTCATGTATGTGTGATCAAGTGTGCAATTGATGAAATGCAATGAGTGTTTAATGAAATTTTTGCACAAATCGACGGCTTAAATTTGGGTGTGTGTGCCTACTCAATGGCATTCAAAGTCCAAATTGAAGTGCAAATGGACTTGAGTGATTTTTTGAATAGGGATATGAGCAACTTCAGTTGCAAGGATTGATTTGGTTGTGCAAATGAGGTGACAACTTTGATTAATTTGCTTATGAGCATTGCCCAATTGAGTAAAAAATACATCAATGTCAAATTGAAAATTGAATTTTTGCTCTCGAATTGGAAGCAATATCGATTGAAAATTATGCTCAAATTGATGAGAATTTAGCTTGATTTTCCCGTTTGTGAGATCTCATTCTAGGATGTGTGAAAACAAAAATGGCTTGAAAATGAACTAAAGGAGCTCACAATTGTCCGAAATAATGTCAAAATTTGAGACGGCTTGAGGTGTGATATTGTTTTAGAACCTTGTAGGACTGCCTAATTAAGTGTAGTCATGAGAATGGGAACAACCTCTTGGAGGAATTTCCAAGAAAGAGGAAAAAAAGACCAAAAAAAAAAACAAAGCTCACCCACACCCTTTGGCTTTAGAAGCGGTTGGATCTTCATTTAGATCACACACACGCCTTCTTGATTCTATCACACACCCCTTTTTAAAAAAAATGCCAAATCTACTTCATTGCTATTGCTTGGCATTTTTTTTGGATTCCACCCACCCCCTTGACTGTGCAGCCGCTTGACTTCCGCCGCTTACCCCATTCCTTGCCGCGAACCTTGCCATGATGAACATTGAACACACACTATTTGCGCCATCCTTGAAGCTTTCAATGTTGTACAGCTCCCCGATCTCGCCCACTTGCCTTGGCTTGACTACACACACGCTCACACACCTCACGTGCTTGGCATAAAACGCTGGCCCACAGCCCTGGCTCGCGAGTCTTCACACACACACACACACACACACACACACACACACACACACACACACACACACACACACACACACACACACACACACGATCAATCATCATGCCCACTGTAGTTGGCTATGATGCCCTTTGGTCCTGCTTTGGCTCGTACTCCAAAGTGCGCACACACACAAGCGCCTGTTGATTACTGACCCCACCTCGCCCTCTTTCTTGGGTAGCCGCGCTATTATCAAATTCTCCAATCCCTGCCTCTACTGCTAATTCAGCACCAGTTGCGGCCACTGCAATTGATGGCGCGTCTTGCTTAACACACTTCCAGCTGCTCCACTTGTTAACATCATGCGGATCTTCTAAAATACACAATTTGCAAACCATGTGGTCCCTCCATGGCTTATTACACACACACACACACACTCTAAGGCGCGCTGCAGCAACAAACAAAAGCCGCTAGTACAGCTTTTGGCTGCTTGCCGGACCCCACACACACGTACCCAGCAGGTACGGGCCCCCAGGGTCTCTCAGTACATGCCGCTGGCTGCTCGTAGAAAGACAGGCTGCTGAATCAGCATGACCCACGGCTAGCTATCGCATTCACCTGTCGTCGCTACTCGCTGCCTGCTCGCTACTCTAATACACACTTCCAGGTGCTCTACTGCTTGTAATTGGAGGGCTCGTTTAAAAAGAAAAAAAAACCAAGTACGCGCTGTGAATTAATTAGAAGAGTCCAAAAGCATTACATCTGGGTAGAACATACATTGATACACAATCTGATAGTCCTCCATGAGGGCTCATTTCATTGAGGGGCCGGCTGAGAAGCAATCAAAATCGTGATGCTTGCTCAGAATCGTGCACCCATGCTATCATAAACACCCATACACACACATACACCCGTCTTTTGCGCTGCAGCTCCGTCAAACCGAATGCTCACCAACTGTCCACACCTCTCCGGGGCTCCTCCTCATTCTCCCTTGGGCCCATTCTCTGCTGTCATCTCCACTCGCTTCAACAACAGCCTGCACGCTGTCGAGCAAAAAAAGAAAAATATAATCCCCTTTAGAAAATAAAATACCATATAGCAAGGGATTCCCACCTCTTACCATTAAGAAAAATGCCGAGGATACCATTGAAAAGGTTCCTCAAGTGAGTCTTGCAGGGCTCATAACATTCAAGATGGTGCGAAGAGTTTGCAAAATTTTGTATTGAAGTGGAGGACCAACCCCGAGAGTTGTGCTTCATGTAAAGTTTCGGTTATTTTGAAAGCCATTAGAAAATGCTGATTATGTGCTTGATGAATCGCCGAAAGCGAGCTAAAAATGACAATTTTCTTTACAGTGGGTATTCTCTTCCTCCAACTTGCTTTGTATGATAAATTAGGCTAATGAGGGCATGGCAAATCAAATTTTGCACTTTCATTGTAATATTTTCTCTTGGAATGCAAGAATTGTGATAATCATTAACATGTTTGGATTTTTTCTTTTAGCATTGAAAATCGAGCATGATTTTGAAGGTTAAGTGATAATGCATTTCCAAATTCGGATATTAAAAGTGATACATCATGATTTGCAAACATCTCAAATGCGTTATTGCTCTAGTTTTCCATACATTCCATATGTGTATATGATGTGAGCATCGGTTGTGTGCTTTGATTGTGTGATAATTTCTATGCACAAATTGTCGTATTTTGCACTCATGGTTGGCTTGTTGCAGAACATGCTTGGCTCGATTGCATTATCATTGCACTAAATGAAAAAAATAAAAAAATTCCGTATGACATGCATGGGGATTTAGAGCTACATTGGATGATAAAGTTGATGCTCGGTCGGGACTTTGTGCTTACACTTAACATTGCTTGTACATTTTAGTGCTTGGTTTGAATGAAAAATCATTGCAAAGCACTAAATTTAAGCTTGTTTGATGGCCAAAAGAGAGCATTAAAATTTTGGAGGTTATGGTTGATGATTTTGGTTTGTGTTGAATTTTCAAATGCTTAAAAGCACTAATGATTTGAGTTGTTTTGAAGGGATGTGTCAAGGTTGAACTTCTCTTGATCCAAGAAGGGGTCATCATTGTAAAAATTTGCAAAATTTGGCTAATTAGAGGCGTTCCAAATTTTTTGGATTAAAAGTTGTAATGCTAGCTCATAGCTTGTTCTAAAAATGCAAATTTTTTCATTTGAGCTAGTATTTACCCAAACTTTTTGAGCTTTTAAAGTACGAATTTGGCTACTAAGAGCCATTCATTTTCATTTCATCGAGTTGCAGTCATCTCAAGCTCATAGATTGCACTAAAAAATGTAAAATTTCATGTGAGTTAGTTGTTAGCTAACTTTTTGAAAAGCTTTAAATTATAAAATTTGGCTATCAAGAGCCACTTCATTTCACTCAAAAGTTGCATTATTTTTTGCTCTTGGCTTGTTTTAAATTCCATATTTCATTGAGCTAGAAAATAGTCAACTTTGAATCATGCATGAGAGATGATAAAAATTGCACTATTTGCTTATGTAGAAGCTCATTTTATCTCTCATGGTTGATATGTATGCATAAATTTGCTTTCAAAGAGCACCATGTGCATAACCAAAGACACTTTTTTCCCTTGGGTTTTTTTCCTTTGGCAAATTCGGGTATGCAAGACCCTAGCTTTAGGTTTTCATTAATGTTTTTTGTGTGGCTTTTCAATAATTGGCTTTTGTAGCTTGTGTTTACACTTGTCTTCAAGCCAGCTTCTTTTGCAAATAAAAAGATCAAGAGGCTTCTCTACACAAAGGGAGATGCCTGCTCAAGGATACTCAAAGAGCATGAATAGGTGTAATCCTTCCATGATTTTGCTCTTTTGTTCATTCTCTTGCTTGGTTTTAAGTGAAATTTTGCTTATAAGCTATGGTTTTTTCATGTTAGAAAGCTAGGCATTTTAAAGTTTCAACACGTTACTTTGTGAAAATTAACTCATAAAAAAAAAAAGGTTTTATGTGTGCTAATCATAGGTAATTGGCCTTGACCTTAGGTTAATGTAGGTTCATTTCTTGCTAGTCCTAGATTCTTAGTGATAGTCTTAATACTCTACTCATTTTTGTCATGACCTAGGGCTATGATTATGCTTTAGTCTTTTTTAGACCAATTGCCATTAGTATCTCATAAAGGAAGCAATAAAAATGTGCTAAAAAATGAACCATGAAGCAAAGAAGTGTGCAAAAAAGTAGCAAAAATGCTACTAAGGCACATGAAAATAAAAATTCTATGTTATGTTGTGTCTATGAGAGGCCTCGTGCCTTATTTGCACTTGGCAGGCGAGGGGAATCACCTTGGCTTGCTTGGTCAAGGCCCTAAAACGATGCCCTGGGTTGATAGGGATTAGCCGTCACCTTGGTAAGCTAGTAGGCTTTTGGAACACCTTCTTGAGGGTTCAAGGAGCTGAGAGTCGCACCTAGACTTGCCTTGGGGTGGTAGCATTGTGATTGTGCTTTAATTTTTCAATGAATGACAAAACCAAAACTTCCATGAGCTTCAAAAATTTGTGACAATGTACTAATAGATTAGGAGCTTTTTTATAGCCCGTAGACATGCTAGACTTGAATGATTTATTAAGATTGTTCACATAGTTTTTAGGCTAGTAGGTTTATTAACTTTCATTAGCCTAAGGTCATAATTAATTGCTTGTGTTTCATGCATAAAATTGAAATTTCAAGTGGTTTAATCTTCACAATAGTTTGAGTATTTTTTTGCTTTATGTTGTCTAGTTTTTGACTATGATTCACCCATTTTTTAGAAGCAAAAATTCACTTTGCATGATTTCTCATTGTACTTCATGTTTTGTATCCTTTGTGGCCTTTGTTCTCATTACTTGTTCTTATGTTTTGCAGCTTAACATTTCTTCCAAGGAATTGCTTTCTACCATGTCACTGTGTCTTGCTTCACCGGCACATGAGGACGTGCACCAAATTAGGAAGGGGGGAATATTAGCTGCGGCTAACACATGCTACACCAATTATGCACCAAGCTGTGGATGTGCTATAGTGCACAATATTTTCTATTCACATTGTATAAGGTCTTGGGATCATTTGGGAGTTCCAAAGTTGTATATGCTAGCCAGAAAGCTCAACTTAATCCCATAGTAGGAGGGTTTGTGGTGCATGCCTTTATAAGGAACCCTTTTATGCAAAGAGGTCATTCTGGAGTGGTCCTTTTGAGAACTCTCTCCCTAGAGTAGGTCTTGATGGCCTAGCCTTTGAGCTTAATGCCCATGCTTAGAAGGCTAGTGCTAATCACATGTAATTAGTGTAATCCTCTCTTAATTAATTTAGTTTTCATTATGTTGTCAATCATGTTTCTCTACTTTCCTTCATTGTTTTGAAGTGTTGATCTTTTCTAATCTAACTCTTACTTATGCTAAGCTACTCCGATCAGTGGAGTCCTTATCTAACTCTCTCGATTAAGTGGAGTGGACGTACTCGTGATTGAGGGATTAGAGTTGTCCTCTAATGGTGTGCTTGTGTGTGTGTAGGTTTAAGAAGCCTTGAGCTTAATTTGATTATGTGTGACTTGATTTGGACACCATGATTGGCATGGTTGGGATGGCCAACTTGAATGCGATCTTGTGTGCTTAATCGTCAATGCATGTAATTAGAGTTGTGCTTGAGAGACTCCAACATTAGTGTGTTTCACTTCGTTGCTTGATGTGTGTAGATGATTGCTTGTATTGATGCTTGATGTGTGATTAGCATTAGTTGATTTGGGATGATTTCTATTTGCATTGGAAGATGCACGCTCTTGAATCCTCTCAATCTTTGCACGCTCTTGAATCCTCTCAATCTTTGCATCCGATGACGCTCTCACACATTCTTTGTGTGATGGCTCCAAGACCTAGCCGGGTCATGCTCTCTCTCTCTCTCTCTCTCTCTCTCTCTCTCTCTCTCGCTCTCTCTCCGGATTGATAGATTTTGTGGGAGATTGCCTATGCTATGCCGAGCCTCCAACAACATGCATGAAGGCTATCTAATTTTGTCTCTTGACGTAGACGATGGGCATGTACAAAGTCACTTAGTAGGAGGAGGATTTGTGGTCTACTATCCCAATTGCTGCGGAGACGGGCTCATCTTGTTTCCGTAGGGACAAGAAGCAATTCATGTCTATGCAACTCTCTTCCTATGTGTGTGTGTGTGTGTGTGTTGCTATCGGCATGTTTTCCCTTGGTCTCTGCCTATGGGCACCATCACCATTTGTACTGAGTTCTTTTCTCACTTGAGCACCCAAGTCAAGGCACACTTTGATTTTCTTTCCCCTAACGGGGGGTGCTCACCCCCCCCCGCCCATCTCCTTGAGGCTTGCAAACAAAGCATCGGACTTTGGACCTTTGTTATCAAATCTCTATGAAGGTTAGAGATTTCTAGCAATTTCAAAAACTTATACAAAGTTTTGAGCGTCATACAAGTAAACGTCTTTTTAACAAAGATTCTGACTTGCAAAGTAGTATCAACCATGGGTTACTCCATACAATGACGGTTATTTCTAGAAAAACCTTTTTGCTAATTATCAATTCATGGTTCCTAGTCATCAAATTAGACACGGTGTTTTTTGATGGGTTTTCTAGTAACGACAAAGTGCGAGTGGGCGGTGATTTTTGCAGTACATAGTTGACATCAACGATTGTCTACACCTTGACGGTGTCAGGAGTTTTTTGGAGCAAGGGATTGCGCATATGTACATACACATGCATGGTGCATCAAATAAAGAATTGCCCATTTTCCAGAGCCAGGTGGTTACGTGGGGCCCACATGTGTACAGGTAGGACATCATGTACATAGTGCATCGATTTTCACTATCACCAGTACCAGTATGTTTTTTCTACAATAATGAGGAGTTTATAGCGCGTAAAACTTCTCGAGGAAGCTATCCGCAGGCCGACGACATGAGGTAAGCTGGTGCGTCAGATGGCATCTAGTGGCGTCAGGATGGCGAACGGGGTCAATATTTACATGCGGATGAGGACGGACAAAACGTGGGTGTTTTCTTGTGAGAGTTATGCAGAAAGGTCATCATTAGGACCACTTTTTGGGGTCACTTCACGTGGTTGCGAGACGCATTATTGAAAAGAAATGAGTGCCAGGTGTGCAGATGATGCAACTATGCACTGCGAGGTCAGTTTTTGGCCTGTTCGGGGTCCGTTTGAGGTCATCTAAAAGGCCAAGGGTGCCCAACTAATAAAGCTAAGTGTGGGAACTGAAAAAACTGAGAGAAGACCAGAAAAAACGTGGAGAAGAGAGGAGGAACAGTCGCAGGTGTGTTTTTGCTCATTTTGGAGCTTGTTTTGGCCGTAAACTGCTTATCCGAGGTCGGATTTGAGCACTTTGACATTGTAGACTTGGGTTTTGGGCTGTTCCGAACGCGATGGCGCTGTCCATTTTGACAAATTACTCACTCTTTTCCTGCTGTTTTTCTGTGTAAGTTTCTCCTATGAGCGAAGTTTCTGCTCTAGTTTGTGATTGTATCTGGCTTATTTTACCCAGATTGTGTGAGCTATTTGCCCCATCGGTGTTGGCCCAAGCTCAATTGTATCTAAACATCAGAAATTATCCTCTTTTGAGCTGAGTTTTTTGGGTGTGTGTGTGTGTGTGTGTGTGGAGTGGGCAAGTGGATAGTCTCTCTCCTCTCACTCCAGAGGTGTGTTCCCTGTCTCGGCCAGGTGTGTTGTCTAAGCCGAGTGGTGCCCCATAGTGTATGTGTATATCTTCCCAAGAGTGTGTGTCGGGTCGTTATAGAGGCGCCGTGTGTGTTTTCATCCCGACCACATTCTTTTGGCGCCCCCACGGAGGATCTTCTTCGAGTACCTTCTGCTTCGAGCTTCAAGCTTCGAGATTCGGGATTACAGGTTACAGGTTATAGGGACATGTACAGGTACAAGTGATTCACATAGGTACAGGTAGCTGGAGTACAGTGATATACTAGCAATGATGTCACTTGCAGTTGTTGTGGGTATGCATCACTTGGCGCCTATTTGAGCGCATCGTCTGCTGGATTGTACGTTACTTGTGGATACTGCCATTGTACGCATTTGTGGAGCCATACTTGGTTGTATTTGGCAGTCCCAGCCATTTCTGAGACTTGGTTTGAAAGATAGTCATTTCTGAGACTTGACTATACGCGATTTGCATTAACCTTCGTGTGAGGGTCGATAGCGTGAGGTTTTTATTGAGCTGGGGGATTCTCAAATGTGGAGATCCTTTCGGTGATACAGGTAGCTGGAGCACCCTTTTCGTGACCTCGCCATAGGCTATGTACTAGTGAGTCCTATTTGATGCTCGGGTTCTATTGTTGACAGTTTATGCATACATATACAGTCTATATTTTGGGTTCACACTGCTCTAGTTCTGGGGAAACTCTGTCAAAATTTTTCCAAGTTATGATGGCTAGTCTTTTGGTCTTTTAAGGCATTTATGCTGTTATGCTGTTGAAATTTTGGCAAAATCAGAGGATAAGTCAGATGTGCTTTCTTGGGAGCTGCATGGTTGGCTTTAATGGATGATCAAAATGGACCTCAATTCACTCCATTTCATTTAACTCAAAGAATCCAGATAAATGTTCATGTGTCAAGGAAGATTTTTTTCCAGCAGCTCATAGTCTTTATGTTCGGGCCAAGAAGATTACGAGAGATCGTGGAATGTCCTTTGCCTGTTGTAATTCCGATGATCAACTATGAAAACTCATTTGATGTGCATGTGTTTGTCCTTATCTAAAGTTGAGCTCCATTGAAGTTTCTGAGGATTGGGTAGTCAAAAGTTTTGGGTTCTTGCACGTGTGTTCAAAGGGGTTCTCAAAGCATTGAAAGTTGGGTAGCCATGGCTTTCTCTTATCCGGAGTTTCATGGAAGAAGTGATGAAGATGTGGAAGAATTTTTGGAAAAGATGGAGGTTGCCTGCATTAGCAACCAGATTCATGACCCTGCGCAGATGTTACGCCTTCTCCAAATTTGTTTGAAGAGTGATGCACGAGTTTAGTCTAAAGCATTTGAAGAGGAGTTGCGTGTGGCTGATCCACCTGTAAGGTTGAGTTGGGACAATCTACGACATGGGTTGGAAGTGGAGTTTGTGAAGATAGAAGATCTTGACAAAGTGTGGCAAGAAGTTTAGGCTTTGGTGCAAAAGGAAGGTGAGCCAGTAGATGCGTACATACGTAAGTTTTCATTGGCATGGGAGCGAATGTGCAAGGCCTTAGCACCACAGGTACCCCCTCCTGACATGATGAAGAAGGACAGGTTCTTGGCTGGTCTTTGGGAGAATATACGTTGGAGAGTGGAGCTAAAGAAGCCTAGGACATATGAAGATGCACTAGAGGTATCAAGGAACAAAGAGTGGAAGTTGAGGAAAATAAGCCAGTTAGGGGTGGAGTCTTTGCCCATGAGGTCTGAATTTCAGCCTATAGAGTCTTTACAAGGTCGCATGTCAGGGGTTCATCACGAACCAGTGGTTCCTGTTACTACTCAGGTTATGCGAGTAGTGGTCACTACAACAGTGCAAGATGATGGGCTAAGGCAAGACATGAGGCAAATGGTAGATTTGATGAAGAATCTTAGCCTAAACATGCTAGGTCAAGTGGGAAATAATCGAGGTCGAGGGAGGTTTGCAAATCAGCCAGGAGGTGAAGAAAGGCCTAGGAATGGTGTTGGACAAAGCAATGGTAGGTTTTGGAGGCAGACGCCCACATGTTATAATTGTGGAGAGTTGGGTCACATCAGCCCGCAATGTGATAAGCCACCAAGGATGGGGGGAGACATGTATCCATTTCCAAGAGAGGTGCTAACTAGGTCAAATGATTATGGCATCGAAATTAAGGGAGACGAAGGAACCAGTGGACTGACCCAGGAGGAAAAGGGAAAGACAAAAGTGCTAAGTGTAGTCACCTTGAAGAAGGCATCAAAGCTAGAGGATACATTAGTGATGCCTATTGGGAAGAGGACCACAGAGGATAAGGAAGGAAGAAGTGCCCCAGGTCCTAGTAAGAAGAAAGGAAAGAGCCATGAAGGGGAGGATGTCAAGGCCAAGAGGAAAAGGAGAGCTCGTCGAAAGTTTCATGTTTCAGATTTTCCACTAGGGGATGGGCAATTAAGCTATGACTTGAAGGAGGATCTGACGAGCAGGAAGGCAGATGTTACTTTTGGGCAGCTTATAGAGATAGTGCCTAAGCTAAAGCGACAGTGGAAGAGGATGGTTAACCCAATGGAGAAAGAGCCAGAGAGAGGTTCAGTAAAGGTGTTGGCAATGGATGAGCTACCAGACATTTGTCCAATAGTAGATGTGTGGCATAAAAGGAAAAATTTGGGACAAGGTTATGTGGATGGCGGAGCCCAAATATGCGTCATAACACACTCATGCATTGAGAAGATGGGTCTCACAGTGGCTGGGGTGTCAGGTTTTCGGATCAGATTGGCAAACCATCAAAAAGTAAAATTCTTGGGTGTTGTAAAGAGCTTAGAAGTGGAGGCATATGATGCAAAGGCAGTGGTTGATTTTCATGTGATGCCAGCAGGGTTGGGAGCATATCCTATTATACTAGGCAGACCATGGTTACGTGCAGTGGGAGCTGTTCAAGACTGGCGACATGGTACGATTAGCCTCTATGGAAAGACAGGTACCAAGAAGCTTTATAATATGGACACAAGAAACGATTAGAGGAGCTTTATGAAGATGAGGATGAGTCTAGTGATGAAGACTCTTCCACGGTGACAGATGAGGACAGTGATAGCACTACCAACAGTGATGAGGATGCTGATGTTGCATTTCTTTTGATGGACAAAGAAATCCAGGAGTTTGGTTTAGTTGCATTTGCGAATGAGGTTGAAGATGAAAGTGAAGGGCCTTATGAAGTCATTGAAGGGCTGATGCAAACCAAGGTTGAGTTGTCAAAGAAGCAGGAATTGATGACACAAATGATCAGTGGAGACCTCTCAGCTATGGAGAAGGATATATATTTGCACATGCTGGCTAGTTTTCCTGATTTGTTCATTACTTCATATGAAGAGATCAGAGGGTTCAAGGGCGAAGAGATGCATATAGAGCTGAAAGAAGGTGCTAAGCCAGTGCGGCAAAGGCTAAGAAGGATGGGTTAAGAGCAAATGGAAGCCTTGCGAGAAGAGGTGGACAAGTTGTTGAAGGCAGGGTTCATAGTCCCTGTGGAGACCACAGAATGGGTGAGTCCAGTTGTAGTCAGTCCAAAGAAGGATGGGAAGTGGAGAATTTGTGTAGATTTTAAACCCTTAAATGCAGCCACTAAGAAGAACCCCTATCCTCTTCCATTCATCGATCAGATCTTGGATTCAGTGGCAGGTTATGAGAGGTACAGTGTGTGTGATGGTTTTTCAGGCTATTTTCAATTGAAGATTGCTCTTAAAGACTGCACAAAGACCACTTTTATTATGCCATGGGGATGTTATTGCTACACAGTATTTCCATTTGGGTTGTCAAATGGACCTTCCTTCTATCAAGAGAGAGCAAATTGGGTGTTGGAACCATTCATTGGTAGTTGTGTTAAAGCTTTTATGGATGACTTCTGTGTTTATAGCAGTAGGGTTGAACACCATGAGAAGCTGCAGATGGTATTGGCTCGATATGATGAATGTGGAGGACAACTAAATTCAAAGAAATGTCATCTAGCACAGCCAAGGGTGAAGTTATTGGGCCACATGGTGTCAGAAAATGGCATTGAGGCTGATCCAGACAAGGTTAAGTCTATTATTCTTCTTCCATCACCTACGAGTACGAAGCAATTGGCAACCTTTATACACAAAGTGAAGTACATGGCAAGGTTTATTCCATTGTCTTCTCAGATTCTTTATCCATTACAACAAGTGGCAAAGCATGATCCATTGCAATGGGATGAAAACTGTGAAGAAGTGTTTCAAGAGGTGAAAGAGGTGTTAGGGGGGTTGTTAGCCATGCAGGCTCCTGATTGGGAGCAAGTGTTTTATGTAAATCCATCAGTAGGGGAGGATGCCATTGGAGCCATGCTATTGAAAAAGGGGAAGGGCAGCCATTATATGAGGCCAGTGTATTGTGCAAGCCGTGTGAAGCTGGTAGCAGAGAGAAAATTCTCGGAAGTAGAGCTAGTGATGGCCAGTGTAATATTTGCTTGTCGACGATTTCGTCATTACTTGCTACCATGACCTTTTGTTTTCTTGACGAGTTATGCCTTTTTTCCACAGTTAATTAATGGCACTAACATGTCAAATGTGATCAAGAAATGGGTAATTGAGCTGCAAGAATTTGAGTTCTCTTTTCTAGTGGAAGATAGTACAAGGGCTACCCTAGTTGATTTGTTGACCTACAAGGAGAATCCCCTTATTGTTAAGGAAGAGGTGGTGAGAAAGGTAGTTGAAGAAGTGCCACAGATCAACAATGCACATGCGTTGTTCTTTGATGGTTCATACAGAAAGAGCCATGATGGGGCTTCAAGGGGTATAGCACTTTATGATCCAGAGGGGAAGCTAGTATGCAAGAGAGGGTTCAAATTGGACGCTCATAGTAACAATGAGGCTGAATATGCTACTCTGGAAGCCGGATTACACATTTGTTTGAAGCATGGGGTTCGAAGGTTGAGCATAAAAGGTGATGCTTTGTTAGTGGTGAAGCAAGTGCTGGGTGTGTGGAAGAGCAAGAACACCTCATTGAAGGAAATGTGCTTCAGAATTAAAGGCCTGTTAAAAAAGTTCGAAGCATGGAGCATCAGACACATTGAACGTGCTCTAAATGGAGAGGCACATGAAGCAGCTCAAAGCATGATTGGGGAGCTATTTGTGTTGAGGACCACTTTACCTCTTTATCATGGCCGGGAAAGTTTGGCTCAAGAAGAGGAGTTTTTGCTAACAGGAATCATTCCAAAGGAGATTCAGAAGTCTAAGAAGTATGGCTTTGTGCGTAGAGCATACATGTACAAATTGATTGGTGATGTCTTATACATGAAAGGGGTTGATCTCGTGTTGAGACGTGTACCTTGGCGGGAGGAGCTTTATAGAGTGTTGGAAGAGAATCATGAAGGCGCATGTGGTGGCCATTTTGCTCTAAACATCACCTTGCATAAGATTTTGCAAGAGGGGTATGTATGGCCTAGTTTGCACAAGGATGTTCACCATTGGTGTAGGTCTTGCAATAGGTGTCAAGCATTTGGGAAGAGAGTGTTGAAGCTAGAGCTACGAAAAACCATTATGGCGTTTGATGTGTTTCAAAAGTGGGGGATTGATGCAATAGGCCCGTTACCTATCACAAGCAGGGGCAAAATCTATATTTTGACGGCAGTGGACTATCTTTCTAGATGGGCAGAGGCTATAACAGTAAAATAGATCACTGCAAAGGATGTGGCAAAATTTGTGTATGATGAAATATGTTGCAAGTTTGGGGTGCCACTGGAGCTACTTTCAGATAAGGGGCCTGGCTTTAGAGCTAAACTGCTAGATTTTTTATGTGCAAAGATGAAGATTAGGCACCAGCATACCACTCCTTATTACCCACAGTGTAATGGCTTAAATGAAAGATTCAATGGTGAGTTGGTACAGATTCTTTCGAAAGTGACAGAGCACCAAGGAAAGAATTGGGATTTGGAATTGCCTAGTGCATTATGGGCTTACCGTACTTCGGTGAAGACAGGTACAGGTTTTACTCCATTTCATTTGGTGTATGGAAAAGAAGCACTATTGCCTGTGGAAGTAGAGTTGCCTGTGTTCAAGATGTTAGAGAAGTTGTTTGGGCCGCCTAGTGATGCATTCGAAGAGAGGCTCTTACAGCTACAAGAGGTTCAACTGGATAGGATGAGTGCATTGGAACATTATGGGTAGATGCAAGATAGGGCTTTGGCAAAGATAAATGAAAAGGTAAAAAGTAAGGGTATCAAGAAGCATGACTTGGTTTTGCGCTACAACAGTAAGCTGGACAACACCTTCCAAAAGAAGTTTCAAATTAAGTGGGAAGGCCCTTTCAAGGTAGTGGAGTGTTTTCCAAATGGCACATATCAGCTGGCTAACCTGGATGGTGTTCTACATAAGTCAAGGGTAAATGGATTGCGTCTTAAATTGTATCATGCTAGATTGATGATGGTGGAGCAAGATGAGTTGTCTGTGGATAAAGAAGTGTTGGTGAGGGATGAGGAGACCCGTGATGTGGCGAGTCTCATATCTCTCTTTGCTGCTGCTGATCATGAATGATCTAGCAGGCTAGGGGAGGGGCAAATTATATCAGGAGTTTTTTGGAGCAAGGGATTGCGCATATGTACATACACATGCATGGTGCATCAAATAAAGAATTGCCCATTTTCCAGAGCCAGGTGGTTACGTGGGGCCCACATGTGTACAGGTAGGACAGCATGTACATAGTGCATCGATTTTCACTATCACCAGTACCAGTATGTTTTTTCTACAATAATGAGGAGTTTATAGCGCGTAAAACTTCTCGAGGAAGCTATCCGCAGGCCGACGACATGAGGTAAGCAGGTGCGTCAGATGGCATCTAGTGGCGTCAGGATGGCGAACGGGGTCAATATTTACATGCGGATGAGGACGGACAAAACGTGGGTGTTTTCTTGTGAGAGTTATGCAGAAAGGTCATCATTAGGACCACTTTTTGGGGCCACTTCACGTGGTTGTGAGACGCATTATTGAAAAGAAATGAGTGCCAGGTGTGCGGATGATGCAACTATGCACTGCGAGGTCAGTTTTTGGCCTGTTCGGGGTCTGTTTGAGGTCATCTAAAAGGCCAAGGGTGCCCAACTAATAAAGCTAAGTGTGGGAACTGAAAAAGCTGAGAGAAGACCAGAAAAAACGTGGAGAAGAGAGGAGGAACAGCCGCAGGTGTGTTTTTGCTCATTTTGGAGCTTGTTTTGGCCGTAAACTGCTCATCCGAGGTCGGATGTGAGCACTTTGACATTGTAGATTGGGGTTTTGGGCCCTTCCGAACGCGATGGCGCTGTCCATTTTGCCAAATTCCTCACTCTTTTCCCGCTTTTTTTCTGTGTAAGTTTCTCCTATGAGCGAAGTTTCTGCTCTAGTTTGTGATTGTATCTGGCTTATTTTACCCATATTGTGTGAGCTATTTGCCCCATCGGTGTTGGCCCAAGCTCAATTGTATCTAAACATCAGAAATTATCCTCTTTTGAGCTGAGTTTTTTGGGTGTGTGTGTGTGTGTGTGTGTGTGGAGTGGGCAAGTGGATAGTCTCTCTCCTCTCACTCCAGAGGTGTGTCCCTTGTCTCGGCCACGTGTGTTGTCTAAGCCGAGTGGTGCCCCATAGTGTATGTCAGGTCGTTATAGAGGCGCTGTGTGTGTTTTCATCCCGACCACAACGGTATCAACTTAACAAGGCTAATCACTTTTAATTGTGGTTGTTCATAGTCGATTCCATTCTATTCTTGGTAGGAAAACTTCTTTTTAAGGTACACCTTTTTTGTGTGCATGCTTTGATTATGTGTGTAATCATTTGCTAATCTCAATTATGCTTAAGTGATGAATGCCTTTTTGCTCTACCAAAAATCATCTCAATTGAATAATGTGGAGAGGGGGAATGGGGGAACACACGATCACACAACACAAGACCTCTCTATAGCTCAGGGCATTCATAACATCCCTATCCTCTCAAAAAACACCTTCAAACTTCACTCTTCCACAAGTAGACCACCGTCTGCATAGACACCAATGCACATACATGCTCACCACGAGCAAACCATACCATACACTTGCACTGATAAGGTATCCACACACATTTCCTAGCTCAATTTAGAACGCACATTGCTAGCACACAAAAAACCTCTCTCTTACTTCCATTCTACACATTAAACTGGCCCGGAGGGCACACTTGCTCACACACATCGGCACCACAACACAAAAGCAAAAGAAGTAGAGAAGGGGGCAATGAAAACGACACTCAAGAAACAACTATGTAAGCTTGATTACTCTCAAAAATTACCATATATAACCTATTTAAAACCAACGGTGCACCACGTTGGTTGTTGGGCAAGAAACACACACCTTGGGCTCAGCAGGCACACACCTCTGCACAAGAAAGCCCACCAAAAAACTCACTCTCACTCTCCTGGATCTATGCAACTAGCTCCCTAAAAAGCCATGGCCAAAAAGCATACACCAAACTCTCTTTGTGTAATGGAAATGGCCTATTACTTTGAGAGTAGCGAAAATTAGAGAAAGTACTTTTGGGAAATTACTTTGAGAGCATAGCGGGTGAACTTAATTGATGGTAGCAACATAAAGGTAGCATTTAGTTAACTTGTCATGAACACCACTTTTGCAAGAGAGAGAGTTTAGAGACCATGACAATAGTTGAGGACCAGATTTATGTGGAGCCGGTCCCCCCTCCAATAGGCATTTCTTTTATAGTTTCTCCCATCAAGAGAGACTTGTTACAATACAATCTTTGTGTTCCTTGTGACCTAGGTGATGCAATGAAGATGGAAAGCTTCATCCATCATGAGTGTTAGAAGCTGGACACAACCTACGGAAACTGACTTCTCGACAGATTATCATTTGTTTGTAATTATTTATTTATTGAGAAAACTCGACATTTCACCTTGTAAATATTGGGTCTTACAGAAGTTTCCAGATTGTATCCCAGTTTTGATAGTTAGATTGAGTAGATGGTTGATTTGGAACTTTAGGGTTTGAGAATTGTAAGGTATTTATACCACTTTTTGACCTTAATGAAGGACCTTTTGTCATTTTTAACAAGAAGTTTTGAAGTCTGTGAGTGAGCGTACTGTGTACGAGAGAGAGTGTGAGCTTCATCTTGACGCTACGTGTGCACCGGTGGTCGAAATCGAGTGCAGAGAAGTGCAGCGTGTTGCCCCCGATGAGAGCTACGTGCCGATACCTACATTGCGCGCATACGGTCCGGTTTTGCGAGCTCCTTCTACGAGCTTCATCTGGTGATTTGGTGAGCATACGTTGTCCGATTTTGAATTGCAGCATATCCACGTGTTCACATTGAGTAGAGCTACACATTAGGAACTTTAGATTTCAGAAACGAAGACCTGCAAATTTCGGCCAGACATCCTACCTGATTTTGCACTGAGTATTTTGGGTTGGGATTTTGGTTCATAGACCTTAGGGAGAGCGACCTATTGGTGTTAGTAGGATCTCCTTTAAGTTCTGTGGTGTTTCGAGATTGCTTGATGGGTGTTCGGCTCTAGAAAGCGTTGTAGGAAGTTTCCTCTTATGCACTCTTGAAGGCTGTGACTTAGACATTGGGTAGAGACCTCTGTAGGAATTAGTTATGAGTCAGTTGAGTGTAGGTTGACACCTTATACTTGCTTCCACGCACCTGCGGTGGGTCGAGCTTCGTCCTTAGCTGACAAATCTTGTTAGGTGAGTTCTCGCTGTGCCGACATCCGTCGCGGCGTATCCGTCCAATATTGGCGCCGCTGCCGGGGACGAAAACCTTAGGTAGGTGATCGAGACTAGTCGTTGAGGATAGGGATATTTGGCTTGCCAAGAGTCTCGTTTTACATTTAGATAGGACCAGAGGGTGGAGGACTCTCTAGGTCTTAGAGAGAGTCTAAGAAGCGTGTGTCTGGCCTAGATCCTTCGACTTAGGTACATTTAGGTAGACTAAGATAGTTCTAGGTACTAGTTGAGTTCTTGAGTAGGAGTTGGAGTGGTAGAAGAGGTGAGAGGAGAGCTTGAGAGTCCGGAGAGGACAGAAAGCAACCAAAACACCATTATCACCATTTCACATGATGAGTAGAAGTAGAGTAAGTAGGACATCATGATTCAGGATCTAGAGCACTTCATGCATGTATACTTGCTTGGTAAATTTATCACAAGTTTGTAAAAGACGCAAAAAGATGCAAAAGTGTGTTTGAAAGCCTAAGTGAAGTCCAAAAGTTATTGTGAGTGTTTCTGATAGAGCTGCAGAGCATCAGGAGCATTTCTATCAAGAAGAAAAAAGGGTGACATCATGGGAGCCAATACCATGGTGCAATGAGCCCATATATCAATTTTCAACCCATTTGGACATCACTTGCTACCTGTTATGGACTTTCTATCCAATTTGTGACCTAAAGCTTGAATCAGCCCAAAAAATCCACTTTTTGATGCCCAAATCCATATCCAAGCACATAGCCATGTTCCATAGGCCAAGGACTACTAGCATGTCAAGTATCACCCAATTCTGATGAAAAAGACATCCTACGCATAGGATGTCTAGAGGGAAATTCTTGGCAAGAATTGCACTCTGAGCACATGCACAGTTTCACAAGTTCCTTTTAAGCTTTATTTTCAATTTTCAAGTCATTTAGATAGATAAAACTCAGTTTCTCAGCTAATATGGAAAAAACGCTAACTTCGGACTACTGAGTGTAACAGGATCTATGGCAACCGCAAAGTCACTGGCAAAGAAGAAAAGAATGACCATTAAGGATTACCTAGAAGAAGTGGATCCCTTCACCATACCAGAAGGAACACTAAAGCCCACTAGCACATGGTTCCAAGAAGATCTGCTAGAGTCCAACGACCTAAAGATCTACCAAGGAGTGTTCAAAGACACTGAAGGGAATGTGATCGAGCTACCAATGCTACCGCGGGAACTCAATGAGTTCGTAAGAAGCAAGATGGCCGGGTACTTGGAGAAGATTGATCTCCACAACTATTTTGAAGCAGTGCCGGCGGGGGTTGACATAAAGAGAGTATGGGAATTTGTGACAACAATAAAAGAAGATGGAGTGGCCAGAGTAACCGATCTGCAAGGCAGGCCAGAAACAGAAATAGTCATCACCGAGAAAGTTGTAGCAAATGCACGAGACCTCTCCAACAAGGGGGATAGTGTAACTAAAAGAAGAGATGATGTCAAGGTGTACACTGAGAAGAAAAATAACTACACTTTTGAAGATATTGCCAACCCAAAAGTGGCAATCATGAGTCAGTTGTAGAACCAATACTTCCATATGTGTACGAAGCGGCCACAAAAGTAGAGAATGCCGCCATGAGCAATTGCCACGACATTCACTTGGGCAATGATGAAGAGCACTCCAAAGATAATCAATTATGCAGAATATATACATGACAACCTAGTGAAGATGGGTAACAAGAAGCCCACATATATTGTGCCGGGAGAACTAATCACTAAGGTGATTTATGGGGCATTGCACGCAAAAGAAAGATGGCCTGACCCTCCATCACAAAACGACTGGCTGAGGCTCAAAGAAGACAAAGAAGACGAGCCACAAAAAGCACCAAGGGTTGCCACAAGATTGAAAAGACGGCTAGAGCCTTTTCAAGAAGAGCAGCCAGAGCAAAAGAAGGGAAAGAAAGAATTTGTCCAAGTTCCGGAAAAAGAGACAAAGTCACAAAAAGCGGCAAGACTAGAGCGGCTGATGGAGAGCTTCAGAGCAGAAAGGGCCCTTAAAGGCGATTTGAGTGAGCTTTGGAAGCCGTCTCTAGAAGCAATGTCGGGATCATCCGAAGGGTGCAAAGGGACAGATTCGAAGATTACATTAAAAAATTTGAGATTCTTGATGTCACAGCAGAGAATATCCCGCATGTACCTTTTACAGAAGAGGAACTGGAGCAAGTACGACAGAAACTGCTAGACGAGCAAGAAAGCCAAGAGAGAGAAAGGAAGACAAAGGCAGACCGTGATTTAAAGAAAAAGCCTACATCTCTAACGGCCAGCCCTGAGTCCATCCCACCGCCCTCACCACCTCCTCACAGCCCTCCACAAGAAGATAAAGAGAAGGAAGACAACCACGAAGGCCAGGAAGAGTCCAAGAAAGAACAAAGCCAGGAGAGGGAAGAGGTTAAACCCAAGAGTGAGGAGCCAAAGCCACATGAAGCATACAACACATTTCTGGACCTGCTAGCTACATGATACACAAAAGAAGAGGCTGCCACTGTCGCATTCGACTTGGAAAGCACAGGGCCTAAGAGCAAATGCAAAGCATCAGGTCAGTAGAACTAAAGGAGATGGCCATAGATACAGTGGACCTGCACTCGCCCTCCAACGATTGGGATGTGGTGATGACGAAGTTAACCAGGTTAAGAGCGCAGTCCATGGCCCTTAGAAAGTGAGACGACAACTCTCAAGGCCACTGAAGTGAAGATAAAGCTGGAAGTAGACTCTTTACAAAGACACAGTCAAAGGCAGAAAGAGAGAGAAGCGGAGCTACAGGCCAGTCTAGCAAAGGCATTGCAAAGATGCCAAGAAATGGAAAAAGAAAATCAGGCAGCAGCCCAAAGAATGTAAGGAGTCAAGAGGAATGCAAGGAATGTAAACAAATCAGCAAATCATTGATAGATGCAGAGAGGGAAAGGGATAACCTGACCCTATAGCTGGCTGAGGAGTCCAAGGAAGTAGAGGCCATGATAAATGCCAAAGAAAAGGTGGAGTTAGATCAAGAAGCTAGCTAGGATGAGGTCCTTGAGCTCAAGGACCAGCTTAAAGTGAAAGATCAAACCATCCAGAGGCTACGGGCATCTCCTACCAGAGTCATAGATACTAGCTCGACTCACATCACTACGGAAAGCCAAATTTATGAAGAAAAGATGCAAGAGCTGCAGAAGGAGCTGACTCTAGCGAAAAAGCAACGATTGATGATGACAAAAGGGTCAATTGTTATGCAAACACGAATGGAAGAAGAACAAAAAGCCATGCAAGAGGAATTAGAAAGTATCAAAAGAAAGCTCGAGGAGGCAGAGAAGATAAACACCGAGTTGAATGACCTCCTCGTGAACATGGGCTGAAACAGAAAAACAGAAACTCCTAAAGCAGATTGAGGAGCTGAGAGGACAGAAAGCCGGAGAGCAAGAAGGCACAGGGCCAGCGGCCATTGAGGACATAGATTTAGAAAATGTGGCAGATCCTGTGGACACACCTATGCAAGAGGAAATCCTAGTAGGATCCTCCCAAGAGCCACAAGATCTGACACAGGAAGAGGAAGAAAAGCTGCGTAAAGCAATAGAGGTGGAGATCAGAGAGACGACTAAGGAAGACTTGGAATGGGAGCAGAGGGTTTTCAAATCCATGACCATCCAGAAGATTGACGCCAGCAATCTCAGGCGCGAATGGCTTCAGCCCTCTCTCCCATATCCTTTGCTAAAGTATGAAGTCGCCACCATCAATAAGAGGATTAGAGAAGACCCGACAGTGCCACTCTACAACGCAGATATCTCCCAGCGAGAAGGGGTCAGGTTAATAGTTGACTCTCAGCCAAAATGGAGGAAGGCGTGGCTGACGAAGTACCCACAGTACCTAATCCATTTGGTAGAGGCACCCAAAAACATCAGAGACAACCTCAACTTTTGTCCTCTACCAAGGATCAGGACGTGGAAGGCCTAGGAGATATTACAAAGGAGCCAACCCACTTGGTTGAATTATCTTAAGCTGCCGGGCTTGAAGTCAGGTGAGAGAATAAGTGTCCAATACATGGTGAAAACCCTAACAGGCGCCATCAAATTGTTCACTGGCTCACCTGACCTTACGTGCATCATGATGAAGAAAATCTGCAAAACTCTTTTAGCAGTATTTGAGACATTCAAGCCAGGCCAGGTGATAGACAGTATCTTCTTCTTCCAAGATACTTACAGATGTGCTTATGATCTGTCTGGTCAGCCTTCCAAGGAGGTGATACATGCGTTGTATCAAAGGATAATGTTTCTTCCATCCTATCACCTCCAGGCCTTTGAAGAAGCGTTCTACACCGGCTTCTTCACCATAAACACTGATATTTTTGGCCCAACAATGATGAATCTACATGCAAGATATGAATGGCTACTCAAGATGCGCGATACCATAAGATGAAGAAGCAGCTCAACGGCCATGTCGGGGACAACATGAGCAAGGAGGGAGAGAGTGTTAGAAGATGGACACACCCTACGGAAACTGACTTCTCGACAGATTATCATTTTTTTGTTATTATTCCTTTATGAGAAAACTCGACATTTCACCTTGTAAATATTGGGGCTTACAAAAGTTTCCAGATTGTATCCCAGTTTTGATAGTTAGATTGAGTAGATGGTTGATTTGGAACTTTAGGGTTTGAGAATTGTAAGGTATTTATACCACTTTTTGACCTTAATGAAGGACCTTTTGTCATTTTTAACAAGAAGTTTTGAAGTCTGTGAGTGAGCGTACTGTGTACGAGAGAGAGTGTGAGCTTCATCTTGACGCTACGTGTGCACCGGTGGTCGGAATCGAGTGCGGAGAAGTGTAGCGTGTTGCCCCCGACGAGAGCTACGCGCCGATACCTACATTGCGCGCATACGATCCGGTTTTGCGAGCTCCTTCTACGAGCTTCATCTGGTGATTTGGTGAGCATACGTTGTCCGATTTTGAATTGCAGCATATGCACGTGTTCACATTGAGTAGAGCTACACATTAGGAACTTTAGATTTCAAAAACGAAGACCTGCAAATTTCGGCCAGACATCCTACCTGATTTTGCACCGAGTATTTTGGGTTGGGATTTTGGTTCATAGACCTTAGGGAGAGCGACCTATTGGTGTTAGTAGGATCTCCTTTAAGTTCTGTGGTGTTTCGAGATTGCTTGATGGGTGTTCGGCTCTAGAAAGCGTTGTAGGAAGTTTCCTCTTATTCACTCTTGAAGGCTGTGACTTAGACATTGGGTAGAGACCTCTGTAGGAATTAGTTAGGAGTCGGTTGAGTGTAGGTTGACACCTTATACTTGCTTCCACGCACCTGCGGTGGGTCGAGCTTCGTCCTTAGCTGACAAATCTTGTTAGGTGAGTTCTCGTTGTGCCGACATCCGTCGCGGCGTATCCGTCCAAACAATGAGCATAACATAAACTGTGTGGAAAGCATTAACTATCCGAAGACTCATTCCCAAGACCTCAAACACCTTCGAAGGTGGAGAGAGCTAGCAGGGAATGAGGGTAGGGAAGAGGAAGAAGAAACATTTCATCAGAGAAAGAATAGTTTGTCACTTGTCATCACTCTTCTTGCTAGCATACATAAGATGGAGAAGATGGCAAGCTTAAGCATTGAAGCATGGCTCTTGGTTGGATTTGCATTCCATAGCCAAGAGTGTTCATGTAGGCTCTCAACCTCTCTACTTGCTTGGAGAAGGAGAGGGAGCTCTTACACTTTGCACAATACACCATTTGAGTGTGTGTGAGTGTGTGTGGGAGAGTATACCCCTCAAGCAGGCCCCCTACTTGCTTTGGTCGACCCCTCCTTGTAGATCTTGAAGCTCATTGGACCCTTCCAGGCCTAGCCAATCACAAGCAAGAGTTATACCAAGCAAGCATGCTAGTCTTGGGACAAGTGTCCCTCTTTCCCATCTGAGAGAGAAATTGATAAATGCTAAAACAATTAATTAAATTAACTAATTTATCATTGGACCCCTTGGGAGGTCAACTAATAGGCTTTAGGTAGACCTTGAGGGTAACCTAGCTAGGGGCTTGACATGTGTCCTACTTGCCTCTTGGGCAAGGGGTGCCCTTTAGGAGAGAGAGTGGTCAAGCAACCACCCCCCCTTCTTGCATGGCTCGCCCCCTCTATGTAGGGATTTGATTTGACTTTTGTGACACCTCAAGCCCCTCAACCTTGGGCCCTGTTCTCACCACAAGCACAACCCTTAAGCCCCTCAAGCTTGGGTTGGGTTCCCACCTCAAGTACAACCCTAGCATCTTAAGCATGACAAGAACCTGAAGCATCTCAGTCATCAAGCACGACAAGCACCTCAAGATTGGGCCGGGTTCCCATCTCAAGCACAACCCTAGCTTACCTAAGGTCAAAGGACTTTTAACACTAACTATTGGAGGTCTTCAATGAAGCTAACCCTAAGGTCTTTAAGATCCATTGGTTAGCCTTACTCTTTGACATACCATCTCTCATTTGGGCCCCTTTACCATTGGCCCCGTGTTGAGATAGTTTATAAGCACATGTCTATATCCTAACCCTTGTTCCCGCTTATTCTCCCACATTGAATGATCAGTTTAATATGAGAATATCATTTGGGTTGGTTAGATATTAGATTTCATGACATTAACTCTCTCTTGAAATCATAGTCGTCCTCCACTATGAGGTAGAAGTGATAAAGCCTTAGTCATTAGTCAATCTTGCTTAGCAGGTAGAGGATCCCTTTTTACCCTACGACATCTTTCCAAGATGGATGACTAATCCATTTGGTGCTTGGGAGACATAGCTACCACAAGCATATCTGCTCTTTAGTCCATTTCATTCTGCTAAGTAAAGTGACAAATTCTACTTGGTGTTTGAGAGACGTCGTCATCACAAACATGATTCTAAGCATGCATACTATTAAAAGTTGTGCACAATTAAAAGAGAACTAGTCTTATAAAACAAAAACATTGGTCATTCAAAAGAAATTTGTACATTTGCTTACTCTAATGTTGCATTGTAAGCATTGACAAGGTTCATACTATCCTTAAGCTCTATTCCTTGCATCCATCTAGCATCTTCAAAGGATAATTTTTGAGCTTAATAAGATGCCGTCAGATAATATTACCATGTCGTAGTACCTTTTCTTCATGACGAAGGATAGATTTAGGTTGTAGCACCTCTTCTTGGTCTTCAACTTCGGGAGGGTCTTCAATAATGGGTCCGCTTGCTGGCTCTCCTTTGTAGGGCTGAAGTAGGCTGACATGAAAAGCATTGTGTATGAGCCAATGGTTGGGAAACTTGAGTTGATAAGCCATCTCATTGATGGGCTTCAAGATTTGGAAAGGACCATAGTATCTTTTTGCTAGCTTAGCATAATATTTTTGATGGCCTGTAGGTTTTTTGCCCATCGTTTGCCTCTATCGAGCCTTAGGAAACTTAAGTAAGACCCAATCATTTTCTTTGAACGTTAAGGACCTTCTATGCTTGTCAGCAACAGCTTTTGGCCTTTGTTGAGAGATGGATATAGCCTCCTTAATCTTTTGAAGATTCTTGTAGGTCATGTCTATACTCATCGGCTACGAAGATCTTCCCATGTACTTTGAGTAGCAAGGGACTTTTAGGTCTTCCCTCAATGATTTCAAAAGGTGATTTCTGGTAGAATTATGTTTAGTATTGTTGTAGGCATACTCTACAAGAGGTACGCACTTTTCCTATTGTGAACATTGATCTACTTTGATAACATAAGTCTTTAGTAGATCAAGTATCGTAAGATTGGCTATCTCACTTTGGCCATCCGTTTGTGGGTAATAGGCCGAAGAGAAAATTCAATCTTGTCCATAGATTTTCAAAGAGACCTTTTCAAAAATTACAGGTCATTCTAGGATCTCTATCTGACACGATGGATGTTGGTAATCCATGGTGTTTGAAAATTTGTGATATGAAGAGAGCTACCATTTGGTGTGTCTTAATAGTCTTTTTGACAGGAATAAAGGGTGCTTTCTTGCTAAACCCGTTGACTAGTGTTCATATTCCCGTATTCCCATGGATAGACTTGGATAATGCAAAGATAAAATCCATGGATGTACTCTCCCATGGTGAATTTGGAATAGGCAATGGCTGGAGTAATCCAGGTTGTTTCCCTCTATCATACATTTTGAAACATACTCTTGTATGTCCACTTTCATGGTAGGCCAATAGAAGTACATTTGTACTCCTTGAAAAGTAGGTTGAATGCCTCTATGCCCCGCATAGGGAGGATCATGGGATTCATACATGACTATTTCACAAAGGGAATGGGTAACACATAGCCTAATTCCGTGGCAAAGATAACCATCCTACAAGGTGAATGGTTCCTCTTTCTTCCCCAAAGCAAGGCTAACATTATATCTCTATAGTGAGGGTCAGTAGCATACTCATCTATCATAGAAGATAGATCATTGTGAGTAGCTATAGACACCACATTTACTTTTGGTCATCGTGAAAGTGCATCGGCCACTTGATTGTGCTTACTAGCAATGTGAGAAATATGGAAATTAAATTGCAAAAGAAAATTTACCAACCTCATTTGCTTGTTGGAAAGCTTAGTTTGCGTCATGAAGTACTTGAGACTTTGGTGATCGGTTCATAGAATAAATGGAATCCCCATTAAATAATGCTTCCATGTGTCTAGGGCATGTAGAACAACTAATAGCTCTTTCTCATAAATGCCTAAGACACATTAATGTGTATTGAGCCTTTGGCTCTCATATGCTATGGCATGCCCTTCTTGAAGCAAGACTACTCCAAGGCAATCACCGCAAGCATCACATTGGACCCCCATTGGAAATGGCTTTCAGAGATCCGAAAGCATGAGGACTGGTTGGGTAAGTTTCTCTTTGAGCTTGTCAAAAGAATTTTGCTCCTTAGCAGCCCATAAATGTTCTTCTTAGTTAAGTCATGTAATGGTCCTGCTATTTGAGAAAATTTTGCTATGAAGCGTCTATAGTATGCACACATACCAATAAAGCTTCTTAGCTCATGTAGATTCCTTGGATTAGGCCATGATTTTATTACCTCTAACTTTGATGGATCCATACGGATACCATCTTGAGAGATAATATGACCTAAGTATTGAATCTCTTGAAGAAAAAAATCACTTTTCTTTTGGTTGAGAAAAAGCTTGCTCTCCCTCAATGCTTGAAAAATTACTTAGAGATGGTGCTTATGTTCCTCCAAGGACTTGGATTAGATGATGATATCATCAAAGAACACTCCAGTGAATTTGCGGTAGGGTCTAAAGATTTTTTCCATTAGACGATTGAATTGTAGCTGGTGCATTATGACTATGTCTTTGTGGCTAACAGTTTAAAAACAAGTGAAGAAGTCGGTGATGCTTCTGTGTTCACTACACCATGTAACAAAAGTTTGACTCAATCACATTTAAATTTTGATATTGATGAAAGTACAAATGCAATTGTTTTGGAGACAGTGGAACTAATCAGGTCACGAGAACCCTTTCAAGACACACAAGATGGGGTGGAGCATACAAGACAGGAGTATTCAGAGGATACATCCATCTTTTCATGGATGAAAAACAAAGGTAAATCATGCAGGTTGTCTAAACTTCAGAGATTTGTGGACCTCTCAAAAAGGTGATGAGGTCCCAAATTTTTATAATGGCAATGCTTGTTTCGAGCTTCCTCCAATTCACAACAATAAAAGGATGCTCGGTATGGAGCAAAAGTATGACGGTCACCTTTGGTCTCGCCCAACATCGGCCAACATGGCCATAGATTGCACTTTGCATTTGAGTTATTTTCTTGGAAGCCTTCAATGTTGCAGAGTGACATGCCCTTTTTACCTTGGTGAAAGGAGATGCCTTCTTTCATGGACATCTGGACATACCAATCAGCATAAGCTATCCTGCTAGCGAAGGTAAATCTAAAATAACCTGCCAACCACTATTGTGATAGAAAGGTCACTTGCTCAAATGTTTGCAAGTGTATGATCTATTATGTGAAGCCAAAGGAAACAATAATAACACGTTTGGTGATCCATCTGGGAGTGCATGACCACAATGTACAGTCAGATACTAGAAGGGCAGCTCTTGAAAATGTGCGAAATCTTGTTAAGACAATTTCAAATATTGAGAAGGGGGGTCCTAGAAAAGTAAAAATGTTAGTTGCTCGTCAAATGATATTCCAATCTTTGACTAGAAGCCACTGATGTAGAGTTTAGCCATTTTCTTGAGGAAATGATGCCCCTTGTTCAAAATAGGGGATTCAAAAGTTTTGTGTCCATGAGAAAGCTAAACAGGGTCTTGTCATCGGTGATGGATACGACAATACACTATTGCTACAGAAACGGTGTGTTTTTCCATTCTTTCATGGAAGTCATTTTCCAAGCCAGGGTGGACCTAACAACAAATGTTACGTATTCAAAATGTCTAGAAAAGGACCTGCTTCTAGAGTTGAACTAGTCATCAATAGAATGAGGCGAGGAGGGACAAGAGATTTGAGTAGTGCTTGGGTGCACTTTGATCATACTCATTGGATTGAAGGATGGGCAACTATGTCCTGCTTGGTTTATGATCCTGGGTAAGTGAATTTATAAAAATATGTTAGATAGTATGTTTTGATATAAGACACCTTTTGTTACTTATTTGTTCTCTTTGTACAACATGCGAGCATTGCAGGCGATTGCAATATGTGAACGTAAAGAAGAAGACAAAGAAACACAAATCTTGTTTTGGAGAAATTTAAACACAGTTATGGAGAGGTGTGGGCATGAACTAGTAGACTTTGTTGGATTTATGTTTGATGAAGCTGGGGATTATTGGCTGGCAATACGAGTTGTATAAAATGGAGGACAACATAATGTAATGGAGGGGAGGGAGCGCTCGTGTCTTTTCCATTGGGAGCAGAGTCTACACAAACACAAAAAAAATATGTCACTACAGATAGACAAATGCATCACATTGAAATGTGTGAAGAATGGCGCTTAACAGAGACTACAAATGAGGCCTCCCTTATAGCTTCCACAATACGAGAATGGTGGGTGAAATATGTGACAGGGGATAATAAAAAGGCTTTAGAGAGATGGTTTAATTGGTGGGAGCAACGGATTGCCCATTGGGGAAGCTATGAGACAATGGTATATCAATCATTTTTTTTGGTTCTTATCAAATACATGAAAATAGAGATTTGTATATATATGGTTTTAATCGTTTTGTATTTATAGGTCAGCAAGAGTCCATGGGAGAAAGCTCAAATTCCAAGTATAAACTTTTCAAAGAGCATCCATGCTAGTTGGCTGGTAGGTGAAGGTGGTGAACGTAAAATATCACTTTATGATGCATCTGTCAATGAAGTTTTGAATACATATATTCAATGTGCAAAAATATTGGGATTCACACATGCAGATACATCGGAATGGGCCCATAGAAGCAATGATGGCCAGGTCCAAAGGTAGAGAATCTCCGAATCCAACTCATTTTGCGAGTACATTAAAAGGCTTGGTTGCTGGTAGTCCTTTGTATGAGGAGCCTGTGATTGAAGGTGACAAAGAGAAAATACAACGGAAGAAGAAAACAAGCGCAGTCGGTACAAAGCTCACATAAACCTAGATGTGTAATGGAAGCAAGACAACGCAAAACCAGAGGGAGACCACATAGTATACATTTTGATAGAGAGGATAATGAAGAAGTATGTGTTGTCACTGACATTGAAGCAAGAGAGAGCATTCTAGTGCAGCATGGGGAGAATTCAGCAAGGTGCATTCAAGAGGTCAAAGTTGCCCGCAAAGAGTGGGCTTTACGAAGGATGCCAACCAATTGCATGAGGATTTTTTTTGGAATGGTAGGGAAGAAAAGTTGAGGTAACAAATTACAGAGCCGTCAATTGGGAATGGTTGCTCCCTGTTTTTGGTCTGAGAGAACTTTTAAAGATAAGACAATTGCACAGTGGATAGGGTTCTGCAATCATGAAGTAGGCCACACACAAAAAGTACAGAGGCAAGTGGATATTGGAACCAACTTATCAAAGGAAAAAAGTGATAGCTTGGTACAAAGTGGATTTCAATTTGCAAATTTTGCATTACCACTATGACGCATGAATAATACAAATGCTGCTCTTACACAAGGAGGCGTCAGTATAACAGGAAGCATAAGTGGAGACATGGTATTTCCAAAGAAGCGCAAAAGAGATTGGAGTCAGCTGCAAGTATGGTTGCAACGTTCTTGGACGAGAAACTAGAAAGTGAACAACACATAGTTTTTTGGGTATTGACAGAGAGTTGTTATGATGTACACATTAAGGTAGAACTTAGTTGCACTTGTCTCGATTTTCAGAAGAGAGAATCTACACATAAATATTTTTTGGCATGTAAGCACATGTACTATGTGTATGTGCATATTCTAGGGCTTCAACCAAAAGAGCACATGGTCATTCATCACCCTGCACTAACTCCCACAGACCTTGCATTTGTATTAGGACAAACCCACAAGATAAAGCCTGTGGTGTAGTGAACCTAAATCTTAGAGAATATCATGTAGAGGTATGCATTGAAGGAGATTTGTCTTATGTATTAGATGTGGAGTAGCTTTTCTAGACATATGAGACTTTATTTGAATTCCTTTTAGTAAGAGAAGCATGCTTAGTGGTATCTATTTAGATGATTGTACAAGCTCAAAACTAGGGCTTTTGAAAACTTGTACATGTTTTTGGTCTGTATCATTAAAAGAAACTCAAAATCTTAAGCCAAATTGTTGCAAGATGATAGATGTTTTTTGGTGTTGATGTCTTTGTTTTGGACTCATTTTTTTGTGTCGTTAGAAAAGGCTCTTAATCTAAAATAAAAAAGCTCGCAAAATTGGTTTTGATTGCAAAAGCTTGAAATCAAAATCTCGCAAATAAAACACTCATATAATACATGGTAAGATCATTCAATATGGAAGTGCATGTGTCTATAGCAGAGCATAATAGATTCTTTGTTTGGCATGAACCATAGAATTATAAAGTTCCATGTGAATGGTTTCAACATCGATGTTGTGAGATACATGAAAACTAATATGATGAATAATAAAAACAAATAACATTTACCCACAAGAACTCCAAGTTGTTAGTTTTTGTAAGTATAGAAAGTTGTTAAATTATTGTGCGAAAGGTCAGACTATAGATACACAAAGTGCAAACTAATGCTAGTGACATGCATCTTTCCTCACAAAGAAATTAGTGTCTTGCTTCATTAAAGCAATAAATCATGTGCTAAATGAAATATCAGTGTGTTTAGCAAATTTCAATGAGTTTGGTTGAAACACAAAAGCCAAGCATGCACCAATGGCCAATAGCAAAATGTAAATAGTATTTGTTAGTTTGTCTATCTACATGTAGAACATGTGAATGGTATTGGTGTTATGTCAGTTCCATGATCGTGTCTTCTGCTGATCCAATGGAAAAAAGGGTTTTCATTGGACGCTGGTCATTTCAAAAAGGTTATGCACTATTGATTTTACAGAAAGAACAAAAGAGGTCTAAAATGCCCCAAATATAAATCGGGACTTTTATTGATTTGAATGCTAGAGAAAAGGTTGGTCCGGAATCTAAGAAGCAATTGCCTCCAATTTGAACAAAAACCAACTTAATTAAGTCTTAAATTGCATAATTTTATTGTGAAGTTTCGAGATGTAAGTATGATGTCATCACGATGAAAATGTAGTTGGTCAAATTTTGAAGCAGCAGAAGGTTGGACTCCGCTCCTCGAATTTAGATGGGAGTTGGCTTTGTTGATGAGCCTCCATATTCTCAACAATCTCCTTGCTCTTCTTTATGTTGCGTATGGGTTTAGGTTAATGATACTTAAAAACCTTAAACACACCTTGTTTAGCCTCAAGACTTGCAAGGACCTCATTGCTACTTGGCTCAACAAGATCTTGAGAGCCGTTAGTAGCATACAATTGGTGTAGAACCGAGTGTTCCATGCAAGGAAGAAGCATAGTGAGGTGCACTACCACTTTATGAGAGGTTGACCTTAGGTATGTGAAGACGAGATAAGCAGGTCGCCAAAATCTTCACAAAGGCCTTGGGAGCACAAAAGTTACGATTTTGAGGTAAACAAGAGCATTGCACTTTTTGCTTGTCTTTGAGGGGAGAATGACCAACATACGTATCATGCTTCATGGTTGCTATATCTAGGCTACTTACAACATCTATGCTCCTCATAAAGAACAAGGCGTCCACAGGACACATCGTGCTTCATGGTTGCTATATCTAGGCTACTTACAACATCTATGCTCCTCATAAAGAACAAGGCGTCCACATGACGAGTGGCACTACCGAACGAGAGAACTAAAGTGAAGTATAAAGGGAAATGCACTGATTTTTCATGTATTGGTAAGGCATGGAGCCTATTCAATCTTGTGCAGATTTTCAAGGCTTTTTAAATCTATTTTAAGGTTTTTCTTTCTAGCATGGATGCCCACCCCCTGGAAAGCAGCAAGGTTTGATGCAAGAGCATCCGTCAACATTCTCTTGCTTCGCTTAGAGCATGGTCACGTGAGGTACAATTATCCGTAACTGATAACTGCACCTACTTTGCTCTATTTTAAAATTTTTCACTAGTGAGCCTTCAAACTGGTCATACATGTCTGATTTAGTCTCTCTCGCTGCTAGGTTAAGCACGCGACAACAGTCAACCTTCTCTGAGAGAGAGAGGGAGAGATAAAATCTATCAATAACGACCACAAAATTTTCCCTCCCTACTTAGCCGACTGCATCACTACCATCAATATTACTCTGCCAGGGGCCTCAAGTGAGCTACTTTGACAATTAGACTTCAATGCACAGACTATAGCATTTTGCAACTATTCTCAGCTGTATAAAGAGCAAGATTCTTGATGGTACACAAAGACGAAGGATGCCACTTACTGCTATACTGCTCCACCTGCTCGGTGGCTTAATGGGGAAGATAATGTTGCAAAGGCTTGAGAGGGAAGTAGATCCTCTCTAGAGAGCACAATGGAGAAGGAGAAGGAAACGTGTCGAGGAAAGAAATAGGGATGATCTAGCAGAAGGATATGATGTAGATCTTCAGCTTTAGGTAGAGGTGTTTAGTGAGGCTCATGGAGAAATGGATAACTTCAACTGGAGGAGAATGCAACAAGCTTGAGGAGAATGCAGTAAGCTTGCGGAGGGAAAGGAGGTTCAAAATTCTACTGCAGAGCTTTTGGGAGGGAAAAATGAAAGGAAGAAAAGAGAAGCAACTCTTGCAAGGTGAAGTGAAGAGAAGTGAGAGATGGCACAATAGAGAGAGAGGGAGGGAATGATCATCATGTTTTCGGATGGACCCCCTTTTAGGAGAGAGGTGGGGAGAAACTGACAGCCACAGAGAGAAAGGATTGGTTTTTACTCAACTATTTAGAGAAAAGTTCAATTTTTTTGTATTTATAAGAGATTTTCTCTTTATATTTTATAAAAGAGTACAAGTTTGACCACTTACTTTTAGGCCCTGCCATACCCACCATTTCCATGTGGCATCCACCCATTTTCCCCTTCCATAATCTCCTTTTTAATTGCATGGCAAATAAAGAGGCCCCCTTAGACCACATTTTTCTTCCTAATGTGGGATCCTTGGAAATGAGCAGATACGGCTTTGAATACTCAAAATTTTTTGCATCCAAGATGGCATCGACACTTGTGACAATGTTGCTTGGAGTATGATCTCAAAGACCAACAAGAAAGAGAACAAGAATTTAATGATTTCTGCAAAGTGAAAGGAGCTTCTGGTTGAGATACACACAAGCTACCCTTTCTTCATTGGACAAGTGTTAGAGCCTTGTAGCATACTAGCTAACTACACATGGAGCATTCCAACAACATTGGACCAGTTAGATAAGCTCATTATTCTAACAATATGGTTTGGTTACAAGGTCTGGGTAGTCTTGCCATTGACAAAACCCCCCCCCCCCCCCCCCCCCCCCCCCCTACCCACCCAAAATGGGCTTGGGAGAAAAGAGTGAGAGCCATGTAATGTGAGCTTACACCAATTTCAGAGACTTTGGGGAAAGTTTGTTTCTTGAAACATGAGTTCTTCCTAAGGATTTGTCTCCTGAAGACATGAGTTTTTCTTATCCGGATCTTCATATTAGCCTCCAATCTGGCTCTCTCCTTCCCTAGCCCTTGAGAGGTACAAGTGTTTCTGGGTGAGTTAAGTATGACGATGTCATTCTCGCTAGCAGAATTGTGGCCTACAAGCAGAAAGTCCTTAAACATTATTAAAAAAAAACTTCAATCTTCTGCAAAGGCATTACCGCAAAACAGAAACACAATGACAAAACTTCTTCAACTCTTTCTACTAAGAACATCTCATTTCTATTACTAGGAATTTTTACACGAGATTCTCATGTCACTATTGATGTATGTTTTAAAAGGGAATTAAATAATAATCTTGGCTTATGGTTAAAAGCAACAAGACATTGTTGAACAGAGACTTCTCAATCAAGAGGGGAAAACTTACCAAATGTCCCACAAAATTTACAAAGTTGTCCCTCAAGCAAAAGAAACTAACTAAGCTGTCCCTCAAGCAAAAGAAATTAAATGTTGCATCGATTTTTGATTGTTTATCTCCTATAGAGGCTCTTCTTGTGGGTCTAGGATTGCCCCCGATTAGGTCGGGCATGGATGTGGTTCCACCTCTAACACCGATATGGAGGAGAAGATAGCTACTTAGCATCGAGAGATCCCGAAGCTCTTGAGGAGCAACTAGAGGCTCACTGTGGTCGGTCTCTCTCTCTCTCTCTCTCATTCTCTCTCTCTCTCTCGCACACACACACGCACACGCACACGTGCGCACACATACACACACAGAGTGAAGGGACTCGAGGGTTGGAAGCCCATACAACTAAGGGACTAGAAGGGTACATGTCCAATTTTCCCTTTCTTAACACAATAAAAAATCAAGGCCTAGAATTTTGTAGTAAAACCTCCAAACGTTGCTATAGCAGTTGCCTCCGGCAGGAATAACCAAGACTTAAAAATGTGGACAAAACTTTTGAAGATCCTTTTCACCTATCAAAGCTTCTACACATAAAGTCCAAGCCTAAGAAAGGCTTTTCTGATTGTATCCAGGGCTTTCATGCCTTTCGTATGTTATGTTTCTTTTTTTGAAATTCAATTTCTTGCATCTGACTGGAAAAAAAATTCAAATACTTTAAATTAATTTGCAAGAATAAAGGCCTCACCTAAGTATGGATGGGTTGTCCAAAACAAATTTAGATAACCTTATTACCTATTTTGTAAGTAAATTTCACTAACTATTTCAGGATCATATGCAATGAAGTGGCTTGTACCATTTGTGAAAGTGAATGTGAAGCTTAAAGACTTGCTTTTTTGGATGAGCTTGCTGGCCCTTTGGCAAAATATTGTACTTGTGAGTACCATTATCTAGGAAATTTAGGAAATTTGGGACTTATTCAAGTCCCATTTTTCAAATTGCAAGAAGAAATTATCACTTTTTCAAGGAATTTGTTTGAATATACTTAGATGTTTTTTTGTAATTGTGATGGTTTACATGAGTTTGTCTTAGTTTGAACCCACTTGATAGAGCAGCCTCATGAAATCTAGAGTCACAAGGGCTACTTTCAGTGACAATTTTAGTCAAAATAGATTTAAACTTTATGAATGAGAGTTTATTTTATGTGAGTGCTTACATTATTTTTTTCTTAAAACCTAAACCTGAGGAGATATAGGGCTTGGTTTTTGTATACACTTAGAGTTTTCCTTGTGCTTCTACAGTACAATTTTATGTTTCTCTAGCACTTTCCAAGGTAAGTATGAAGAGTTGATTCCTTTGATGCTCTTCAACTAGATCTAGAGCAAGCTCAAACTTATCCACTTAGATGTCCAGATTTGATGTGCATGTGGCCGAAACCTCAATAAAACAATTATAGGTATATGGATGTGGTCAAAGCTTTATCTAAATAGGTATGTAAACAATAGGTATAAAGATGTGGTCAAAGATTTTATATAAATAGGTATGTAAACAATAGGTATATGGATGTGGTCAAATCTTTTATCTAAATAGGTCTAATGTAAACAATATCCAAACTTGATCTAGGTAGTGGAGGCTTGAACTTATGTTCGAACCTACCACCTAGACTTGGAGGAGGCTCAAAGCTATACACAAATTGTATGGTTCCAAACTTGAAATAGGTGGTGAAGGCTCGAACTTAAGTTCGAGCCTCAACACGAACTAGAGCCACGGGTCCTCAACAATTTGTTAATGGAGATGATGAATATGACCTACAAACCAATTACTACCTTACACCAACACCTTTGTTTCATAAGCTCGCTTGATAATAATACAATCAAATTCCATAAAAGTTAAGGTTTTTTTGAGGGACCTCATCTCTATTGGAGAGCATTGAGTGATGATGGAACTATCAATACCAAGCTATGTAGACACCGAGAAATAGTGGCTACTCAAAGCTATCTCCCTGAGGTTGGGCTATAGCCACAAGCCAGAAGTCTTTGAAGCTACTAATGATCACTGGCCACTAACCACTACACAATGAGCTTGTACTAACCTCAAAGCTAGGGTTGCTATTAATCTTATCATATTAGGACTTTTGTTGTTCCTCTACATCAAGCTTGGTGTCATGGCAACTATGGGAAGCGTGCCTAATGAAACTTGTAAAGCAAGAAAGCTACCACAGCCATGACACCATCAGCTAAGTCCTCGCCCATTATACCATCCTCCTCCTCCTCTCCCCTTTCTCGTCTTTGTTGGGGGACGTTGGTGTGATGGGCTGGCGATATCTGACCTCAAATCTCATGTCCTTGCCCTTTCATCGACATGAGTTCCAACAAGCATGACGTGAAGGCCAGCCATTCAATTGCTGTGGCACATATACTCCTCCCACTCCTAGCTCTATTGTTGGAGGTAGCATCTCCCTTGCGTTTTGTTGGCGGGTAAGGCAGCTATGGGGCGAGCTCGATTTCATTGCAACTAGGGTGAGCCTACCTCAGTATGAACCTTGCAGCTGTGGAGCGAGCTTGATTTCATCGCAGGTATGGTGAGCCTATGTTAGTATGAACCTTGGACATGATGACACTTGCATAGCAAGGATTTTGCAGGTTTTTCTCCACTGGATCACGCGCTGCCACTTCTGCCGCATGGCCTCCATCACAAAGGGCTCCAGTGAAGGTGGGTAGCGCTACATTTCCTACTTGCTATTGGGCGTTTTGGGCGATCAAATCTTGTGGCTATGCGTTAACATGAGCCACCCACTGTTAAGTATGGAGCCTGATTTACCCTTGTAATTTTCTGTGGTAAAAGCGCACATTTGTAAGGCCCCCATTATGAGGAGAAGCCATCGTGCGTGAAGGAAAATCACTCACCGGAAACCAAAATTTTCACGGACAAGAATCAGGGGCAACTTTAGAGGCCTCGGGGGTGGAGGCCCCCGAGACTTTTTTTTCACCGGAATATTCCTTTTCGCAAGAATATTATGGCCGAACGGCGGCCGAAAAGTGGTCGGAAAACAACTGGTCGGTTGGCCGGTGGTCGGAAGTCAATGGCCGGTTGCCGGTGGCTGAATTCAATGGCCGGTGGCCGAATTCAAAAGCGGACTTGTCTTCTCAAGGGCGGCCACACATGGGCGGATTGGAGGGTCCGATTTGGACTTATTCGCACAAGGGCGGCTACACATGGCTGTCTCTCATAAGAGAGGGCAACCCTTTTGGCCTATAAAAGGAGGCCATTTCTACACACATTTCATAGTGTGAAGTTGATGCAACAAGGTGAGTGTGAGCTGGTGAGAGTGAAGCAAGGTGGGAGCTCCATTAAGGGTATAATCCCTTTGTAAACTACTTCTTGTTTTGAAGTACTAAAGCCATTGAGTGGCTGCTTTCCCATGGACGTAGCCCACATTGGGTGAACCACGTATATCATGTGTACTCTCTCTCTCTTTCTCTCTCTACTCTATAATCTCGTGTATGTAAATCTGTCTCTCTCCATTAAGTAATCTACTCAATTATCTATTTAGCTCGTCTTCTTTCCTAACACCCACATGCACCCTTAGGTTGCAAGGGATACAAACGTGTGCAAGGAAGCGGCCATGGTGATAAAACCACACGTCATCAAATTCAAATTTCAAACTTGATGGAGCATCGTTAGTTTTAGCGTTTGCATGCTAACGTTTTCTAGTCGAAAAAGGTCAAGCTCCAAAGTCAAGCTGAAGGTTCCAACTCACGTCTTCTACATGGAAAAGGCCAAGGCTCCAAACTCTAGCTAAAGGCTCCAACTCAAGGTCGAGGGCGGATGAGGACTCACATGTAGCACTCTTGGCAACGCGTTGGATAGCCGCATCTGAAGGAGTACGAGCGGAAGTGCGACGCGAGAGAGAGTGCGAGAAGAAGAGCACGCGATATGATGAACTCGCTCTACTGTAATGTGTAGAGCATAGTGAGTTCTTATTAGGTTTTTACAAAAGAATATGTGTACATACCTGGCGGCCCGCCCACTTACCTGGGCGACCACATTGGGCTTTATACCCCAACAACCTCCCACTTAAAGTCCAATGTGGTACTTTAAGTGTGAGAGAAGCTACTATACAATAATATACAAGAGATGTAGAGAAGTGATGTACTACCCTACACCTAACTGCTTGCGAAAGTGCGCAAAGCTCTCTGAGGGAAGTCCTTTTGTAAGTAGATCAGCAGGATTTTCTGTGGTGTGAACTTTGACAATCTGAATTTGCTTATCCTCGAGCATTTCCCTGATGAAATGATACTTCACATCCACATGCTTTGTCTTTGAGTGATAAACTGGATTGCGAGCCAGTTGAATAGCACTCTGACTATCACAATATAACACGGGCATCTCTTCTTTGATTCCCAAATCTATTACTAATCGATTAAGCCAAATTGATTCTTTGCATGCCTTTGATGCTGCAACATATTCAGCCTCTGTAGTAGACCAAGTAACACAATCTTGTAATCTAGAACGCCATGATACTGCTCCACCAACCAATGTAAAGACATACCCTGACGTAGACCTTCGGTTGTCTAAGTCACCTGCATAATCTGAGTCCGTGAAACCCTTTACACTTAGCTCCTGACTCCCATAGCATATACACATACTCTTTGTAGCTCTCAGGTATCTCAATATTCCTTTCACTGCCTCCCAATGTTTCTTGCTTGGGTTTGACATGTATCGACTTACTACTCCCACTGCAAATGCAATGTCTGGGCAAGTAGCAATCATTGCATACATCAAACTACCCACTGCAGAAGCATATGGAATCTTATCCATTTCAGCATGTTCTTCCTCAGACACAGGACAATCTTGTTTGCTAAGTTTCACATATGGTGGCAATGGAACACTCAATGCCTTTCCCTTCTCCATATTGAAACATTGCAAAACCTTGTCAATATACTCTGTTTGAGATAACCAAATCAACTTCTTTGATCTGTCTCTCTCAATGCGCATACCAAGTATATGACTTGCCTTACCCATGTATTTCATGTCAAACATGTTTGCCATCTTTGACTTCAAAGCTGAAATTTCTTCCAAGTGCTTGCTAGCAATCAACATGTCATCCACATACAAAATAAGGATCAGCCAACTGCCATCCTTAGCCTTCTTTGTATATAGACAGTGATCGAACTCACTACGTTTGTAGCCATGAGAAAGCATAAACTTGTGGAACTTATGGTACCATGCCCTTGGTGATTGTTTTAAGCCATAAAGACTCTTTAACAACTGGCATACCAAATCTTCCTTGCCTTTCTCAACAAACCCTTCTGGCTGCTGCATGTAAATTTCCACATCTAAATCACCATGCAAGAATGCTTGACATCCATTTGGTGCAACACCAAATCTAATATGGCAACCAATGCAAGAAAGCATCTCAATGTAGTCATCTTGACCACCGGAGAGAAGACTTCATCAAAGTCAATGCCTTGTTCTTGCTTAAAGCCCTTGGCAACAAGCCTTGCTTTGTACTTTGGCTTACTATCATGAGCGGTGATCTTATACCTGTAAACCCATTTACAAGGTAGAGCCTTTTTGCCCTGTGGTAATTTAACTAGCATCCATGTTTGGTTTTTATGCAGAGTTGTCATCTGTGACTGCATGGCCAATTGCCAATTCCCGGAGTCCTTCATTTGCACTGCTTCCTTGTAACATGAAGGCTCATTGCAATCAGTCAACATGACATAGTTCATAGATGGAAAAAACCGATCAGGAGGTCACGTGATACGTCCAGATCTATGCAAAATAGGTGGCTCAGGCTCAGCCACAACCTGCGGTTCCAATCTATCTTGTCCTTGATCATCTTGAGCCTTGACATTTTGTCTTACACGTGCAGGTCCATCTTCTTGGAAGACAACTCTTCTAATCTCCTCAACCCTCTCTGGTTTAGAATGATATTTGGATTCATTAAAGTGAACATCATTGCTATGGATAACCTTTTTGGATTTGGGATCCCAAAGTCTGTACCCCATCTCAGCAGAATTACCATAGCCGAGAAAGATGCACTTTCTACTCTTTGGCTCAAGTTTGTTCCTAAATTCCTTTGGAACATGAGTATATGCCTCATAGCCAAAGACTCTGAGATGCTTGTATGAGGGTATTTTGCCTGACCATACCATCTCTGGCACTGAATCCTTCTTCAAAACCTTGCTAGGAGATCTATTTATAAGATGAACAGCTGTTGATACAGCTTCAGCCCAAAACCCATTTGGCAGCTGTGCATTAGACAACATACTTCTGACCTTCTCTTGTATGGTCCTATTCATCCTCTCAACAACACCATTTTGAGGAGGATTGTAAGGAGCAGTAAGTTCACGTTTTATACCTTTTGACTCACAAAAGTCTTGAAAGGCCTTTGAAACATACTCTCCACCATTGTCAGTGCGTAAGCATTTAAGCTTCTTGACACTCTGATTCTCCACAAGTGTCACAAACGTTTTGAAAAAACTAAACGCTTCATCCTTGTGCTTGAGAAAGTAAACCCATACTTTCCTCGAGTAATCATCTATAAATGTCATAAAGTAAGAAGCTCCCCCTAGAGATGGGTTAGGCATAGGTCCACACAAATCACTATGAACAAGTGCCAACTGTGTATCTCTTCTCCTGCTTCTATGCTTATGTGGCTGCTGTGTTTGCTTATCATACAGACAATGTTCACAGAATTCAAAATCATTAAATGAAAAGCCAAGCAAATAACCAGAACGAGACAAGATTTCCATTCCCTTCTTGGACATATGTCCTAACTGGCTATGCCACAAAGAAACGTTCGGCTGCTCGGTTACATTGATTACATTTTTAGAGACATTTGATACATAAATCATGTAAAGTCATCCAGCCTTTACTCCATGTTCTACTGTCATAGAATCCTTGGATATCTTCCACATGTTTTGTCCAAAAGTGGTGACGTAGCTAGCATCATCAAGTAAACCTGTGCGGATCAAGCTATTTGTAATTTCGGGAACATGTCTCACATTCTTCAGAGTGAAAGAAGAGCCATTTTGAAACTTCAATTGAACATCTCCAACACCTAAGATCTCACATGTCTGCCCATTGCCCAGCCTAACATGATCTTTAGTGGTCACATAAGAGGTAAACCACTCCTTGTTTGGAGACACATGAAGTGATGCCCCTGAATCTATAATCCAGTCACTCAGTGCATTTCCATCAGAAGCTGTAAGAAGAGCTGAGTCCATTGTATTTTTCAAGAAGTAGATGTCTCCTGACACTAGACTGTCATCCTCTGCAACAGTGTTTGTCACATTTATGTCTTGAATCTTCACTGAGGACTTGTTCTTCTCACCATGGTCTTCAGCTTTCTCTTTGCCTTTTTCTGCTTTCCATTCTCTGCAGTCTCTTTTCATGTGACCCTTCTTGCCAGAATGGTAGCATTCTATGTCACTCTTGCCTTTAGCACTGTGGGACTTGCTACGAGACTGATTCCTGTTTCCACCTTTGTACTTTTCTTTGGTCCTTCCCCTGACAACTAAGGCTGTTCCTTTGCCTTTGTCCATTGTCTTTCTATTGGTTTCTTTAGTAAGCAAACTTCCTTCTACACCTGCTATGTTCAAACCATCTGGAGGTGCAGAATTACTCAAAGCTGTGCGAAAAGTGTCCCAACTTTCCAGCAATGTGATCAACAGGAACATAGCTCTAACAGGTTCATCAAAGTTGACACCTTGAGCTGACAACTGACTGTAGATGGTGTTGAATTCATTCAGATGATTGGACATAGGTGTCCCTTCTTTCATCTTCAAGTCAACAAGCTTCTTAAGCCAGTATACCTGTGAAGCTGCACTCTGCTTCTCATAAAGATCACTCAGCTTTGTCCATGCTTCATAAGCCGACATCTCGTCTGCTACATTGAAGTAAACGCTTTCTGCCAAAGTCAGCATAATGGTAGAAAGTGCCAATTCATCCATTTCGCTCCATTCATCTTCGTCCATATCTTGTGGTTTTATCCCCTTGAGCTTTTCAGGTTTTATCTGCTTCTTTTGTACCAACACGTGCCAAATCTTCTTCTTCCACAATGGGAAATTGGTTCCATCCAGCTTCTTGATATTGTAAAGAGCAGTGTCCTGTGATCCAGCCATAGCTACGCTTCACAGTAGTTTACTTTCCTGGGAAAAATTCGGCAGAGTTTCCCTTGTAAACTGACCTCTGAACCAATATCAACCTGTCAAATGAACCAAGAAAGCTTCAGATTCTACAGAAATTTGGGTAGAGTCTCCTTTGTAAAATGGCTCTGGTGTACTTAAAAATAGACAAAAAAACAGCTAAAAAAAAGCACTCTCTCTGACACTGTAAGCTGCGGGTAAACCTGTCCTGCACCTGTACTGTCTCTCACTGTCCTGTCACTGTCCTGTAAGCATAGACTGTGACAATGCCTCAACGGCAGTAAAGCAAAGATGCAATCCCAACTGTCTAACTCACAGTCAATACATACTAGCTGCCTATCTAAGGGTGCTCGAGGGATCTCTCCAAGACCTGTATCACCGAAAGGATCTCAACATTCGAGAATCCCCCAGCTCAATAAAACCTCACTTGACCCTCAACAAAGGCTGCAGTAAATCTGACAGTACATAGACTTCTCACAAAATCATACATCCACAAATTTCCCACTATATGCTGTAACCGCTGTGGCGGTTGTTTGCTGCGTGACTCACAGCCAGCAAACCCTCAACACACATACATCATCTTTGACAATACATCCCATGTGGAAGTACCTGCAATGTCAGGATGAAATCTGGAATATCAAGCAGCAAACACAAGCTACCTGATGAACTAGTAGATGTCGCCTACAGTCTGTGTGTAGATGCGCCCGTGTCGTATGTGACACGCCTCCAAGAACTGTGAGCCATCCTTCGATGTGTAGACAACCACAAATCAACACTCTGGGAGTGCCGATATCCTCAACACCTGCAGTCGTAGGCCGAAACCCCAAATTTGCAGAGTCGGATCTGCACCCGCTGAGACCACGTAGTCGAAAATGGCCTGTGCAGAGCTTTGTCGAAGCCGAACGGTGGCCGAGATGACCTCTGAATGAAATTTTGAGAACACCAAGCCTGTCTAATCAAATTCAATACGAGCAGGTGACTTTGGCTACCTGCAAATGCTGCCCTGAGCCTCGATTTGAGCTCTGATACCAGTTGAAGGAGTACGAGAGAAAGTGCGATGCAAGAGAGAGTGCGAGAAGAAGAGCACGCGATATGGTGAACTCGCTCTACTGTAATGTGTAGAGCATAGTGAGTTCTTATTAGGTTTTTACAAAAGAATATGTGTACATACCTGGCGGCCCGCCCACTTACCTGGGCGACCACATTGGGCTTTATACCCCAACAACATCGTGGCTCATAAGTTTCATCTTTGCTGAGTTTGAATTCTAACTCAAGCTTTCAAGTATGTATGCACAATTTTGGAGAATGGAATTAATTAGAATCTCTTGAAATTCTCTCTCTCTCTCTCTCTCTCTCTCTCTCTCTCTCTCTCTCTCTCTCTCTCTCTCTCTCTTTCTTTCTATTCTCATAGTCATAGGTGACTCTCTCCCTCTTCTTCAAGAGGGAGAAGAGGTAGGAATTTAATGAAGAGGGGAAGAGGCTAAACATGTGCAAGTTGTGGTGAGGGGATTGGAAGCGCCGTAGTGCAGGTCACAAGATATCATTCGTGGAGATTTCCCTCCTTGTCTACTGCAATACATCCAGGTCTATTGTGGTGCATTTCTTTTGGTGTTGTGCTCGAAATGGAGAGGGAAGCTAAAGTGGGCTCTTTTTTAAGTGTCCCAATATGTCCAAGTTTTTCAACTATTGGTTTTTTTAAAAGTGTCCCAACATGTTCAAGTTTCTTACCTTGAGGCACTCTTGCAAAAATCAATTAGAAGTTCTCTACTTCAAAATCCCATAATGCTTGTACTTAGCATTTTACTTGTAACTCCAAAATGAGTTTGGTAGCTATAATGCATATCATCCATTGACCTAGGGAGTCTTGCATAATCTGCTAGAGTAGGGATCATTCTTTTCTCTTGTATGGAGTGTACACCATTATACCCAAGCTTGTACTAGTAGCTAAAACCAAAATTGTTCAAGTAACTATAACATCTTCTCACCTCATGAATCATGGAGTCTAATACACATTATCCAAGCTCTTCTTCTTTGTTTAAAAATGGAATGCACAGGTTCTATGGACTTGTATAGGCTAAACAATGTTTGAGTGTTCAAGTGGCTTCTCAACTCTTTTAGTTTTTGCAACTGAGTAGAAAATTTTGTGTGGGCATGGAATTGGTTTTCATGTATGCCCTTTGCATTTTCAAATAGCTTGTTAACATTATAAGTACAATTTTTGATATCATTCCAAGTGTGCAAACACATCACAAGTCATCTAGCTGACACTGTGACACCCAAAGGAGGTTGCAAGCTTTGAAACATTTGTCCCAAATTTATGAATTTTTCCCAAAGTTCCTAAATTTGTCTTATTATTGTGAAATTTCTCTTTGTAGAGAACCACAAGCATAGCTTTTGTGTAGGTTATTCTATCATGTATTCCTCTTTGCGCGCGCGCGCGCACACACACACACAGAGAGAGAGAGAGAGAGAGAGAGAGAGAGAGAGAGAGAGAGAGAGAGAGAGAGAGAGAGAGAGAGAGAGAGATTTTATTATTATCGTCCTCGGAGGTCAAATATGACCTATGGGACCAAAGTTACATGTGATGTAGTATGTGTATGGCTGATGAGTGACTCTCAATGCTCCAAAATTGTGGTGATGAGAGTCGCAATGGAGAGCCCACACTGTGGCTGAAAAGTGTGTAGGTCTAAGTCATGGCTGAAAATGTGAGAGAAGCAAGTTCGGATGTGACCAAAAGCTGTGAGAGAGAGAGAGAGAGAGAGAGAGAGAGAGAGAGAGAGAGAGAGAGAGAGAGAGAGAGAGAGAGAGAGAGAGGTGTAGACGTACAAATTAACCTCTCAAGGTGATCTCTATACTAAGGAGCTCTTTAATATAGGAGAAACACTAAAGATTGTAATGAAATAGAAATGTAGTTATTTATTGGAGCTGCTATGATAGGTAACAAAAGCATAAGTGGTCAATGGACTTTGCGAAAAGATAGGATATTTATGAGTATTTATGAATATTTTATTATTAAAGTGCTCTTTATGAGCTATGGTCACTTTATTTTCGGACGGACAATCTGTAATCATTTTGACCATTCAAGAAATTTATCAATAAGTACGTGCAAGAGAAAAATACTCACTTTTGTATGGGGAGAGATTGCACCCAGTATCTGTGTCCTCCTTCTCTCTTCTCATCTTTACTCTCTCATTGTGCCAGTGTAGCACTCCGCTCTAGGAGGTGCACATGCTCTCTCTCTCTCTCTCTCTCTCTCTCTCTCTCTCTCTCTCTCTCTCTCTCTCTCTCCAATGAGACTTGTTGTGGAGTATGTGCTCATGCAACTCATCAGGTATGTAGATGGATTGATTTTATTGCTTGTAGCATGCTATTTGTGTATATTTGTAGGCCCTTTGCACTCTCGTTTGTAGTAGTGGTATTAGAGTTGTGACTATGGTCTCTAGTTTGCAACAAACTTGGCTATGGATATCATGCCACAGAGATTTGGAATTTTACTTAGGGGATTTGTAATCTTATAAGATCATGAGTGTGCTCATATTATTAAGGGGCTTGTGGATTTAGATGATTGAATTAAAATAAATTTAGTGATTTCAAGTAATTATCTAGAGCTTCATATGCATGAGGATAAGAGAAATTAAGTGTTTTGCTGCATAGATCTATAGAAATAATCCGTTTTTCATCTGGAAAAAAAAGAGATTATCATACCTACAACGAAGATTGCATGACTTTATAGAGCAACAAATCATTCTATATGGCTGACTATCTAATAAATTTAAAGGTATTCCTAATGGCTTCAAAAAAATCAAAAGGTATTCTTAATTCAAAGATTCACTCAACAACAACAAAAACGATGTGCTAGTATATAGCATGTAGCAATGAGCAATGACGGATCATGTAGATTTGCAACAGTATTAGCTGGGAAGGACGAATACAACATTGAGAGAGAGAGAGAGAGAGAGAGAGAGAGAGAGAGAGAGAGAGAGAGAGAGAGAGAGAGCAAGGACACTTTCAAGAAAAGAAAACGGTAAAGGAAAAATAATGAGAAGAGAAACACCTCTTTATATGGACACAAACGGTGTTTTAACCTTCATCTGTCTTTTCATTTTCTAAACTCACCTTTCACTTGTACACTTAATATTGAGGTGGTCCGGGGCGGGCAACAAGAGAGGTAACCTCTAAACACCCCTCAAGGCACCCGTGCTTCTCAATTGGGACTGGGGCAACCACAACAAACCCATAGCCAACAAGTGAAGGGGCACCACCTAGTTAGAGAGCGAACTAGAATGCCGAAGAGGAGAATCCCTGAGCAATACAAGCAAGAAGGAAGGGTACACTAACACTAATATCAATGCTACAAATACACACACCAAACACCTAGAGAGAGAGAGAGAGAGAGAGAGAGAGAGAGAGAGAGAGAGAGAGAGAGATTTGTTCAAGAATTAAGATTCACTTTAAATGATTGATGCGGGTGTATAAACAACTTGGAGGAGAGTCAAGAGACACAATTAAGTTTGATGATGTTGCGATCTACACATTATCTTAGGGTTATGGGAACCCTCCCAAGCCGCAAAAAACAAACACAAGAGCTCTTGAGTCACATACAATCAAATACTACAAAAGAATAACAAAATGAAATCACGTCACCTTAAAGAAGTTGCCAAGCTTGAATTGGAGAGACTCAAGAGAGTTTTGAACCGCGGTAGCACCCAACTTATTGATTCAATTGATGTGCAAGAGTAGGTACAACTTTAATTGGAAGTTATGAATCACTCACTCGCTTTTGCAATGCTACAACTAGCTCAAAGAAGCTTTCCTATACACCAGAAGTAATGGTGTGTAGAGAGCTCACTCTCTCTCGCTACAACTAAGATGGAAAATGGTACGCTCAAAGTAGTGAGCAATAGTGTGTAGATCATTTTTACAAACATGGATATACTCTATTTATAGGTTTTTGGGAGCCTTGATTAGGATTAGACCTAATCAATTTTATTGTCAATACAGAAGATTATGAAATACTTTTGATTTTCAAAATGAGAGTGGGTCTTCCATATCCTTTAAGTCACATGGATGTGGGCTCTAGGGAAAGAATTATTGAGAGTAAAAGGAGAGAGAGGTGAGTAACTTGGAGGTGCCTACTCTAGTAGATAGTAGAGGGTGCAATTTACAAGAAGGGTTAGTTATTAGTGTTAGTAGTTTGTAGTTAGTAGGATGGGGTAAAATTTACATGACATATGTACTCAAGGTGCATTACATGATTTAGACAATGATAAAAAGTAAGAAAAGGATGAGAATATACACAATTTGATGGAAACCACAAGATGGAAAGGGAATTTTCCACCTATCTCCTCCAGTGAATGAAGCGGTTGTAGAACTCTACCGGTGTAGTTCTTATGACCATAGAAAAGCTGAATTTTCCATGATCAAACTGCTCCTTTGGTAGATCTTGAGCTTGGGTATTTACTGATTTTTTCTCTTTTTGTGAAAGGATGAAGAGGTTATGGAAATATGAATTTGATTCGAGAGAGAGAAATTGAGCTATATGTGTGTAGAGATGATAATTTTTTAGCTATGGAGTAAGGGAGAGATGGAAATGGTAAAGAAGATGAAACGAGGCATGAAAGGTGCAGGTTTTGGTGATGGAGGAGGAGGGTGAGTGTGTGAGTATGTATGGAAGTGTGGAAAAGGTAGAAAGGAACCTAACTCTAATTGAGTGTGTGAGGTAGACAGATTGAGATCCACAAAAAATGCAGAAACAATACGCAAATGAAGTCACACAATTGTCAAAAAATTTGAGCACATCTTTGGAATCAGCTATCAATTTTTTCATGTTGAACACTTCTTCATAATCGGATGGGAGCTAATTGTTAAAAAATTAGCAAAAACATGTGTTTTCTTCCCAAAAAAGTCATTGACTTGATTCCTTCAAGAGAATGACTCCTCATGCCTAGGAGAGTGACAAAGGACTACTAAGATATTAATATCCCCATGTGAAAAAGGATTTTCCACAAATATATGATATGTATGTGATGAAAAGAAACAAAGTAGTGTATAAATAAATCAAAATACCCAAAGTATAATAAAAAATAAAAAATAAAAAATAAAAAGCAAAAAAAGTAAAAGACGCAAGTGACATGATAGAGTCAAATGAGAGGACCTCCTTTGATATTATTTGTGGGGATAAAGAAAAAGTATGTGAAATGTGAAGAGATATGAGTGATAATAAGTGACGGCGGGGATATTAGTCATTCTTATGAAATAGTAAAATGTGAATATTTCTCACGTGGAGAAATTTTATTTATTACATTGGATTATATACAAGAAATATGATGGAGAGTGAAGATGAATGCCAGGAATTTTTGGTTTGATGAAACACACATATAATTGCAAGTATTTACGTAATTAATTAAAGATATTTATAAAGATAATTGAAATGCATGAAAAAACAATTATACATAGGTCCTTGGATAAAAATAGATTATATATACAAATAAGACATAATATAGATCCACTTCTTTTTTGGGCTCTCCTAGCTAATAATAAGCTAGAAAAGGATTTTAGATAAAATATGAGAAAAAAATCCCTAACACACACACGCCTATGTAGAGTGAAAACGTAGTGTTAAGGTGATTTTTCTTGGGTCAGGTGGCTCACTATGGCAGTTACAGAGAGCCAAAAAATGGCTATCATTAGCCCTCCCCAAGGATGATGGTACATTCATGTAACATCATGAGGCACCTTTTCCAAAGAAGAGGGTGGTTCTGAGTACTCTTCGATATCTGCTTCCTTGATAGGATTTTCATTGTGTGGTTTCTTGTCACACTCATGCTTCATGCAACAAAACTTACATGAGATAGTCGCTCTTTGACAGTCCTTCGGTTGATCCTTTGGTAGAAGGCAACTCAAATAGGGCTTCAGGCGATACCCGTTTACCTTCCTGGAGTGCTCTTTACCATTCAAGTCCATAAGTTGGTAATAACTTGAATTGAAAGCGTTCTTGACTATGTATGGCCCCTGCCATCTAGTTTCAAACTTGGCATTAAAACGATTATCAAGTCAATTGTCATACCTTAGCACAAGATCTCCTTCCTTGATGCCTTTGTCTGTCAGTTTCTTATCGAGCTTTTCTCTTTCTTGTATAGCTTTCCTCTTGTAGCACTCATAAGGTGCTTCTCTTTTCCACTCAAGTTCTACTAAGGTAAGAAGTCAATCCATCCATGCTTCTTGACTATCTTGTGCTGCTTTGCTATGAAGTCGCATTGTTGGAATGTTGAGCTCAATTGGCTGCAAAGACTCTTGACCATACACCAAGTGAAATGGTGTGAACTCTGTTGCCTCCCTATATGTGGTTCGATATGCCCACAAGCCACCATCCAAGAAGTCATCCCACAACTTTGTCTTATTTTGCACCATCTTTCTAATGATGCCTGCAATGATACCATTAGCCTTCTCCACCAAACCATTTGATTGTGGGTAGTAGGGTGTGCTATGACGATGTAGAATGTGAAGCTCTTCACAAACTTCTGTGAGTAAACCCTTCTCGAATCCTAGACCATTCCAAAACAATCTCCAGACGTGTGCCAAATCGACAACAAATATTAGTGTAGACAAACCTGCTCACTATTTTCCCATTTACCCTTGCCACACTTTGAGCCTCTACCCACCTAGTCATGAACTTTACCATTTTTTGTTCTACAAAGAGGACCCACAGCATCAATGCCCCACTTTTCAAAGGATCCATTTGCAATCACTATTTGCCTCGGGCCATGTACCAACCTTCTACTTCCATTTACTTGACAATTGTGATAGCTTTTACACCAATTTTGGACGTCCACATGCAAGCTTGGCCAAACATACTCTGCAAGCAAAATCTTCTTCACAATTAATTCTTGGGCAAAATGACCACCACATACCTCTTCATGCAAACCTTTTAGAATGGCTTGAATTTCCTCGATAGTTGGTACTCTTCTGCATACTTGATCCTTCCCTCTTTGATAGAGGGAGCTTTGTAGGAAGAGATAGAAACTTGCCTTCTTCATGAGTCTCCCATTAGGGAAAATTTGGACTCACAAAGGGGCCTCATAAGGAGTTTGACTTCCTCTCTCATGTCCAAAACGGGCGTGCGGTGAAATTTTTGTAAATCAACTCTAAACTTGGCGGAGATTTGACAGTTAGAATCTACTTTTCAAGCTCTTTCTATTGATATATAGCACGCCATGAGATTCCTCATATTTTGAAAGATTCTATTTTTGATTCTCTTGTGATGTGACAACTCCGTTTAGAATCTAGAGAATAAAAAATAGAATCTTTCAAAATATGAGGAATCTCGTGGCATGCTATATATCAATAGAAAGAGCTTGAAGAGTAGATTCTAACTGCCAAATCTCCGCCAAGTTTAGAGTTGGTTTGCAAAAATTTTACCGCACGCCCATTTTGGACATGAGAGAGGAAGTCAAACTCCTTATAAGGCCCCTTTGTGAGTCCAAATTTACCCTAATGTCTTCTAAGATTTTGTGAATTCTTGTGGAAACTCTCTCTCCAAAATGTAGCCAATAATGGGAGCCAATGATTCCAATCCTGGTATCTTGGTTGCTTGGTAGCTGCTGCCATCATGATGACATGCACTTCTTTCTCAACACATGTAACTGCTTTTTGTGCAAGTAAATCAGCATCTTCATTCTGTTTCATAGGAATATGATACAATTGCACTTCTTCAAATTGATTAAAGAACCTACGAATGGAGTGAAATTTTGTCCTTAGGCTTCCATTCTTGCATGCCCAAATGCCTAATATTTGCTTCACAATGAGAAGTGCATCCCCCTTTACCATGAGACGTTGTATACCTTGACTAATGCACATCTTCAGACCATGAAGTAGTATGTCATACTTTGCTTCATTGTTGCTAGTTGAACTTGGTAGATTGACCTTCTCTTTCATGACTACCTCTCCACTTGGGTTGAGCAACACTAGCCCTTCCCCTGCTTTTCCTATGGCTCATTGAAAAGCTCCATCAAAGAATAAGGTAAAAGCATTAGGAAAACTTTTTGGTGGTGGCAATGGTAGGGTATTTACTTCACAAACCTTAATCTCCTTTTCATGCACCCTACAAGTGAGAATCTTTGTCAATTGTGCACGCACACTATCTTCTACCTTGAAAGAGTATTGGAACTCTTGCAACTCTATAATCCACTTAGAGATCCTAGTACTAAGATTCATTTGAGATGACACCCAAGGGAGAAAATATTCTGTAGTGAGAATTACAAAAGGTTTTGGTAGCAAGTAGGATCTAAACTTTCTCATCGCAAACATGAGAGAAAGCATCATGAGTTCTGGTTCTATGTAGCCTCTCTCCAAAGCATTCATGACCCTACTATCAAAGTAGATGGGTCGCATCTTGGTACTGTGGGGATCTTGTTGTAGCAAAACAACACCAATTGTTTTTTTTCCAACACTAGAGCTAACTAAGAATGTGTACTTCCAACAGGGAGGCATAAGTGTTGGTAGTTCTGACAGAATGACTTTGATGTTACAAAATTATTCTTCAAGCTCATCAGACCAAACAAACTCTACTTGTCGTGTCAATTTCTACAAGGGGTGAAGTAACTCCGTGGCTAAGTGAATGAAGTGTGACATATACTTCACCTTTTGAATGAATGAGATGACCTCCTTAAGACTCTTGGGTGATGGTAACTCAATAAGAGCCTTTGCCTTTGAAGGATCCACTTCGATGCCTTTGTAAGAAACTTTATGACCAAGCAAGATCACTTCATCCTCACTTATGTGGCACTTGTTGGGGTTGTCGGGGTTGAGTTGACCTCCCATGTCATAGATTTTCTTCAAACCCTCTTCTACCTTTTGTAGATGCAATGATTTTGAGCTATAAATGCATAAATCATCAATAAATACCCTAATGGGCTTTCCAAAGAATGCTTGAAACACCATGTTCATGAAGCGTTGAAAAGTTGCAGCAGCATTTGTCAGGCCAAATGGCCTGACTTTGAAAGCATAACAACCCCAAGGAGTGATAAAGGTTGTTTTCAACTGATCCTCCAATGTGATACCTATTTGAAAGTAGCCTGGATAGCCATCGCACACAGTGTACTTCTCGTGACAAGCTACCTCATTTAGTATCTCATCCTGAAATGGGAGGGGAAAGTGATCTCTTTTTGTTGCCTCATTTAGTGGATGGTAATCCACACACACCCTCCACTTGCCGTTCTTCTTGGGAGTGACAACAAAACGGGAGAGGCCCACTATGAATTCTCCATTGGATAAATGAGACATGATGCTAGAAGCTTTCTTACCTCCTTGAGTAAAGCCTGCTTCTTTATGACTCCTAGCCTTCATAGCTTTTGAGCCTTAGGTGTGGCCTCTGGTAGCCACTTCCCTTGGTCGACATAATATAAAAATCCACTGCCTTCTTAATACCAAAGGCCTCCACAAAGACATTTTACAAATACCTACGCACCTAGCCTTGCTATTGTTTGCCATCTTGACTTTGATTTCAGGTGTCTCATGGATGTGCATGCCTAGTCTTTGCATGAGTCCCTCTGTCATGATGCAAATTTGTGCACCCCCATCCACTAGACCTTTCCTAACCAATCTTCCTTTGATGTAACAATCTAGCACATGTGTAATATCCTCATTCATTTCAGTTTGTGCAATTTTTACAATAGGCACACTCTCTTTTATCTTTCTCCTAGTGCTAACTGCATTCATTAAATCCTTTCTAACTTGTGGACATAATGCTAGAAACTGAGGCCATGAGATATCAGGACCGTTATCTCTCATGTCTTGCAATAGTTTATACGGAGCCATACCATGTCCAAGAGGAAAGTCTTGGAGGTTGATACAACGTCGAGTCCTTTTGGCTTCCCTTGTCTCTTTCACCTTATTCTCTTGTCCATGGTCACTTTGTGACGTGACTCCTTCTTTCTCCTTACCTTTTCCACGGCCATGCTTGATGCAATTTTCTTCCATGTCAATCTCATTTGAATTTGTCACCTCTACCACATGCACATTTGGATCTAGCAAAGATGGAACTCCTTCCACTCCTGGTGGATGTGGTCTTGCTCCATTTGGCCTTTGTAGAAGACGTGGTTGTTGACTAGTTCCTTCACCTGCATTCATCATTGGGTAATTCAAGTTGGGTCTCCCTAGCTCCCCACAGGGCCAAGGACAATTATACATCCCATGTCTAAACTCTCCGCAATTCCAACATTGCAAAACTCTCCTAGGTTGTGGCTCTCACTCCTTGACTTTCTTTGTTTGTCCCTTGGGACCTACAGCTTGTGCAAGGTGGATTGACAAGGTGCTTAAGGATTTATTTAAATTTTCAATTAATTTTGCTGTTACCTCAGGAATCTCTCTAGATATTTATGGTTCCAATTTTCCCTTAGGTCTAGGACCCTCTATTGGAACCTCTCCTCTTAGACACTTGAGTTTCCTATACTTCTTAGCATCCCTAGTTTAGCTACATCAAAGGTAGCAGGTGCTTGTCTCGATTTTTATCTTGAGTGTGGGAAAAGAGACCGGCTATGAACCTTTACTTCTTTAAGAACTCTGCACCATCACCAAGGCTAGCAACATTTCTCACCCATATAGCCCAAAGACAAAGAAACTCTTGTTTATACATGTAGTAGTCATCTAAGTCTTTTTTTTTTGTGAGAAAGGATGTCTTGACATAGCTTTTGAGTGTTTTGGGGGTCAAAGAAATATCTCTTGAAATGATCAATAACTTCCTTATAGGTTTCCTTAATATCCTGAGATGGAGAGTCAAACCAAGTGCTAGCATCTTTTCTAAGGACTACTTCAAATATTTCTAAGCATTCAATATTTCCTATCACTCTCTTTATGCGGCATGCCATTTTGAAATTAGCTAGAAATAGCTCGGCATCCTAGCCAGGCTCTCCAAAAAAGAGTGGATATCTTGACATTTGGCGTTGGGCCTCCATTAAATCAATTTCAAAGTGACATCACATTTTTGTTTTTCTTTCTTAAAAAGACTTACAACAATAATGTTTTCTAAATTGCAATCTATTTGACAAAAAAATAAAAATATGCACATCAAATGATCTATGATAATCAACAAGTGGCAGGATGACAGGGTTTGGTGACGCAAGAATTTCTCCTACTCTTTGGGCACCAAACATGAATACCATACGTTGTTGAAAATGGATTTTCCTACTAATTGCAATGTTTATTCTAATGTGTGGAGTGAAATGAAAGGGAAAAACTTGTATTGCTGGGCCATTATCCATGGCCTATGCATGTCCTAATGCTTAAAATAACACAAAAATATAGAAGTCTAAGATAATATCGTACCTAGTGAGAGGCAAAATAAAAGGATTTATCGAAGCATTTATCTCGGCCAACCTAAGAGGACTAAAATCCTACAAATTATACGATGAAATTGCAACTTAGTACAAACAATTATGTGTATCTTTTGCCTTGCAATGGGAATGAAAGGATCATACAAACTCTCATGATTCATGTAATCTACTTGATTACTCTAAAGGTTAAGTATTCACAACAACATACACAAGCCCTCCTCAATGGGGGCATCAACATTGAGGCGTTCCAGGGCGGTGCATGCAACAAGAGAGGCGACCTATGAACACCCCTCAAGGCTCCTGTGCTGCTTCATTGGGGCTAGGGCAACCACAAACAAGAGAAACCACAACAAACCCACAACCAAAAAAAAGTGAAGGGGCACCACCTAGTTAGAGAGAGAACTAGGACGCTGAAGAGGAGAATCTGTGAGCAATACAAGCGAGAAGGGAGGGTACACTAACATTAATATCAATGCTACGAATACACACACCAAACACCTAGAGAGAGAGAGAGAGAGAGAGAGAGAGAGAGAGAGAGAGAGATTTGTGTAAGAATTAAGATTCACTTTGAATGATTGAGGCGGGTGTATAAACAACTTGGAAGAGAGTCAAGAGACACAATTAAGTTTGATGATGTTGTGATATATACATTATCTTAGGGTTATGGGAATCCTCTCACCATACAACCCTCATATAATGTTTTCGCAAGCAACAAAAAACAAACACACGAGCTCTTGAGTCACATACAAGCAAATACTACAGAAGAATCTCAAAATGAAAACGCGTCACCTAAACCAAATGAGATGAGGTTTCCAAGCATGAATTGGAGAGACTCAAGAGAGTTTTGAACCACTGTAGCATCCAATTTATTGATTGAATTGATGTGCAAGAGTATGTACAACATTGATTGGAAGTTACGTATCACTCACTCCCTTGCAATGCTACAACTAGCTCAAAGAAGTTTTCTTATACACCAAAAGTAATGGTAGGTAGAGAGCTCACTCTCTCTCCCTATAACTAAGATGCAAATGGTACGCCTCAAAGTACTGAGAAATAGTGTGGAGATCATTTTTAAAAAGAGGAATATGATCTATTTATAGGTTTCTGGGAGCCTTGATTAGGATTAGACCTAATCAATTTTATTGTCAATACAAAAGATTATGAAATATTTTTGATTTTCAAAATGGAAGTGGGTCTTGCTTATCCCTTAAGTCACATGGATGTGGGATCAAGGGAAAGAATTATTGAGATTAAAAGGAGAGAGAGGTGAGTAACTTGGAGGTGCCTACTCTAATAGGATAGTAGAGAGTGAAATTTACAAGAAAGGTTAGACATTAGTGTTAGTAGTTTGTAGTTAGTAGGATTGGGGGTAAAATTGCATGGCATATGCACTCAAGGTGCACTGCATGATCTATACAATGATAAAAATTAGAAAAGGATGAGAATATACACAATTTGATGGAAACCACAAGATGGAAAGGGAATTTTCCACCTAACTCCTCTAATGAATGAAGCGGTTGTAGAACTCTGTCGGTGTAGTTCTTGTAACCATAGAAAAGTTGAATTTTCCATGATCAAACTGCTCCTCTAGTAGATCTTGAGCTTGGTTATTTGCTGTTTTTTTTTCTTTTTGTGAAAGGATGAAGAGGTTACTACCGAATTCGATTCTAGAGAGAGAAATTGAGCTATATGTGTGTAGAGATGATAGTGTTTTAGCTATGGAGTAAGGGAGAGATAGAAATGGTGAAGAAGATGAAAGGAGGCATCAAAGGTGCAAGTTTTGGTGATGGAGGAGGAGGGTGAGTGTATGAGTATGTGTGGAAGTGTGGAAAAGATAGAAACGAACCTAGCTCTAATTGAATGTGTGAGGTAGACAGATTGAGATCCACAAAAAATGCAAAACAATACGCAAATGAAGTCACACAAATGCAAGAAAATTTGAGCGCATCTTTGGAATCAGGTGTCAACTTTTTTATGTTGAACACTACTTCATAATCGGATGGGAACTAATTGTTAAAAATTTATAAAAAACATGTGTTTTCTGCTCAAAAAAGTCATTGACTTGGTCCGTTCTTTGTTTTGATTCCCTTTAGCCTTCAAGTGAGTGACTCCTCATGCGTAGGAGAGTGACAAAGGACTACTAAGAAATTAATATCCCCATGTGGAAAAGGATTTTCCACAAATATATGGTATGTATGTGATGAAAAGAAACAAAGTAGTGTATAAATAAATCAAAATACCCAAAGTTAATAAAATAAAAAATAAAAAATAAAAAACAAAAAAGTAGAAGACACAAGTGACATGATAGAGTCAAATAAGAGGCCTCTCCCTTGATATTATTTGTGGGGATAAAGAAAAAATATGAAGTGTGAAGAGATTTGAGTGATAATAAGTGACGACGGAAATATAAGTCATTCTTATGAAATAGTAAAATGTGAATATTTCTCACGTGGAGAAATTTAGTTATTACATTGGATTATATACAAGAAATATGATGAAGAATAAGGATACATGGCATGAATTTTTGGTTTGGTAAATTATACATATAATTGCAAGTATTTATGTAATTAATTAAAAATATTTATAAAAATAATTGAAATGCATGAGAAAAGAATTATACATAGGCCCTTGGATAAAAATAGATAATATACATAAATAGGCCATAATATAGATCCACTTCTTTTTTTGGCTCTCCTAGCTAATAATAAGTTAGAAAAGGATTTTAGATAAAATATGAGAAAAAAATCCCTAACACACACACACGCCTATGTAGAGTGAAAAGGTAGTGTTAAGGTGATTTTTCTTGGGTTAGGTGGCTCACTATGGCAATTACAGAGAGCCTAAAAATGGCTATCAATATGTTTTGAAAGATTTTTTTTTTTTTTGAGATTGGGGAGACCTAATAGATCCTCAAGAATAAGGTGAAGTTGTTGGAGATGTAGGAAACCAAGAGCCCTCAATCGAGAGGGAAGTTGAGAAACCAAAAAAATCATTAGTGGAACATTGATTAGCGTTGGCATAGTTTGCTAAGAGCCATTTACTGATTGTAGCAGAATCTTCAGCACCTCTGCCTAACTGTGGTGGCAAACACCATGTTCCATGCATTTCCTTAGGACTCATCGTCCACAAACCCCCAGGAGCATGTGAGCCAACGGTAGTATGGCTGGGCGAGGTGTAGAGGAGCACTCACAACGTCCTATGGCACCCTTTGCTCAATGAACAATGACCATCTCCAATGATAGCAATGTGGAATCCCCCATTCGATAACGATTCCAACCACCATGCAAGTGGATGCGACCAGAGCCGCCCACCCTAACCAAGTGGCTCGTGTTACTTACTCTTCCACCCCCAACGACACCCACTTTAAGCCTTACCACTTTATGCTGATAGTCCTTTTTCTTTTTCTTTCTCTCTCTCTCTCTCTCTCTCTGTCTCTCTCTCTCTCACACACACACACATACACATACACATACACATACACATGTTTTCTTTCTCTCTCTCTCTCTCTCTCTCTCACACACACACACACACACACACACACACACACACACACACACACACACACACACACACACACATACACATGTTGTCTCTCTCTCGACATTAAAAAAATATTCTTCTTCTCAACTCTACCTCATAGCCACCACCCATGACCGGACTCTCTATCTCTCTCCCTCGTGTGACGCCACATAGAATCTGTGTGTGTGTGTGTGTGTGTGTGTGTGTGTGTGTGTGTGTGTGTTGTCTTCTCGATGTAGCCATGCAAGCTTACTGCTATACATTATAGCCGCCCCTTGCATGCAATTCTCAGGATGGCTATAGATATCAAGTTCGCTCTCCACCCAACTAGCACACTTAACTGATTATTTTTATTTTTATTCTTTTATTTTTGTTCAAGCCAGCATGTAGTCACACCTTATATCCCCCCTTCTTCATCCAACAACTCAACTCCTTGTCCTCCTCCCACCTTCAGTCCTTCTCTTCCTCTTATACTTATGACTATGCTCCTCACCTCACATTCCCAGTTCATGTCGAGATAAAGGATCCCATGCTCCTCCTTATTTAGGGCATAGAGGGATTCAAACTACTCTTTTGGGAGTAGAGACCTACTTCTATTGGCCCATTATGAAAGTAGACATACAAGTGGTTTGGATTATCCATGAGCTATAGAAAATCCACTACATGGACTATACATGTATAATCTAAGTTACTGCAACTATTAATGTAAGCACGAAGGCAAAAGAGCACACAAAACAATCAGCCATACATACATGCTCTCAAAGTAAAGTTTTCAAGAGAAAATGATTCTCGTAGGGAAGGAAGAGGGTTGAGAGACGACTTACTTGCCAAGCACAAGCTAACATCTAGGGCTACACATCATCAAAGGTCCAAGATGAGCTTCAAAAATCCACCATGGTGAAAGAGAATACAAAATATTCAGCCATATATACCTACCTCCACTAAGCAAACACTGACTTTACAAAAGAAGATGAGGCTTGTAGAGGTGGAATTGAGAGCCAAAGATGCTCAAGGGAGAGAGTTGAGACCGTATCAAAGGAAGTATCAAAGGGTTCCATCACCATCCTCTTGATTTGCTTGTACCCCACCGCTCGCCTGAGGATCGGACATAGCCCCTTGCACATCTTCCTCTCCTCTTACTTCACATAATGTGGCCTAGTTTGCAACATCTTCCACAAGGTCTCAAGCTACCCCTCATGCACATTGAACCAAACATAGCTCATCATTGTTCCAAAGAATGCCACACTTGGTAGACAATACAAGATTACCTTGCTAGGACATCGCTCTTGCTTACCGGCACTACCAACAGTGGACTCCTTTGCTCAGGCTAACCATCCCCCATAACCCCCCAACCATGGCATCCACAAGCTTGTCGTGCCTTTTCTAGCTCTTAGGTCAGACTACACCAATGCGCCCCAGAGCGTAAGTCCAAATTCAGACTGTCCACAAGCGCGAGCCTCACCATGCCTTTTCCTGCTCAAGTTCTCTCACGCAGTTTTCTACACAATCGAGGCTTTGAAAGTTGAGCTCTTAGGCATGTGTACTCACACATGGACAACACGATGCATACATATCCTGGTTTGTAGTGGCATCAAAAAATGCAATTAAGATAAGAACTAGCTCGGAAACCTCCACCTCAATCTAACAAACCTGCAATGCAACACACACAAACAAGGTACCTGTGGAGGAGAAAAATGACTAAGGTAGAAAGAGACATGACATTTGAGAGAGAGAGAGAGAGAGAGAGAGAGAGAGAGAGAGAGAGAGAGAGAGAGAGAGAGAGAGAGAGAGAGAGAGAGAGAGATCAGTGAAAGGCTCTCCATGCTGAAAAAAAGCTCCTCATATAAGTGACCAAGGGTGGCCTAGCATAAAACTAACATGCACCAATGGATAGACTGGTGATACACACACAACTGTAATTGATATTAATACTATCACTACTCCAACACATGAGGCCAGTGGAAAATAACTAATAAACCACTGAGCATGCATGAGGGAAATCTAGACCTCCTCTTGAAAAAGAAAGATGTGCAATGAGGATAATCAAATCTAGGATTGCTGCACCAAGTGCATGGAGAAAAAATGTAGCAAAGGTGGAAGATCCTCCGGGTATCTAACATGAAGACCTATTGTTGTTGGCTCTTTGACTATGGCTGCCAGCTAGTCATGCCAAAAACAAAGATCTGGGTGCCTCAAAAATGCTAAGGTTGCCCCCTCTACAAGCTGCCCATGCCAAGCAAAAACTCTAGGGCATGTTGCCTAATGACCTCTGATTGCAAGCCTCTTGGGAAACCCAAGGGAGGTTGCCCCCCCCCCCCCCCCCCTCTCCCTCCCCCCCCCACCCCACCCCTTTGGGGTGAAATGTGATGCCTAAGGGATCCTCCCTTGCTCACCTATAAAGGGCTAGATCCAACATGCCTCACCCATCCCTCAACTCCCACGATTGGATATAAATTGCAATAAAAAGGGATGTGGGGGCAAAAAATAAGGGGGCATGAGAAATAGTCATGTGAGCATCAAAGTTTATTGGATATCTAGGGCATTAGGAGCCTACATGGCCATGGAACAAATCCAGAACCCAGAGCTAAGAATGGCTAAACACATCCAAACACATCCAAACATGAGAAAGCTACCTCACACTAGTTGAGCATGACCACAAAATAGCCCTCATTCTCTAACACTGGTCCTTGGGAGATACTAGGAGACCGATTGAACGAATACCAATAAGATGCCCAAACTCTAACATTTACACTATCTCTACAACACACCCTCACGTGAGCCTTTGTTCCAGCAATTTGAACCCCCAGCTAGATTTTTCACAACGTCACATCTTTCTGAATAACATGATATAATGAAAATACAATCAAAAGTAAAAGATGAACAAGCTTGAATGAAGTGGGTAGAGAAATCCCACAATCAATTACCAAATCTCTCACATAGGCAATTTTTGTGAATCTTTTGCACATTAGACGAAACCATTTGGCTAGGCTTGTCCCGTGATACTTTTATGAATGATAGCTCTTGGCATTGTTACTACTCCTTAAATGCAACAAAACATTGTTATTTCAAAATGGAGCTTTCTTGGTAGAACTTACCCTTGTTTTGAGCACTATTTCAGTCTAATATTGGATCATGATCTATAGTTTGGTGTTGCAGCTCCAACACAATAAGTAACATCCCTGAAATCGCCCACATTGGCAACATACACACTCGCACCATCAATAATTATGGTTGTCAATGCGGTCGAACCACTAATATTGAGCTATGTTGATTGATGTAGGATTTTTGTATTAGTATGTAAATATCCATTTGTGATTGCTAAGAAAGGGTCAACTTTCCCAGAGAGAAGATACCATTTGGATTTATCTAAAAGACACAATAGTAGCTCCGACATTTGTAAAGATTGTTTCATATTATACCAGGTAGCTCTGAAATTAAATGGCTAAAATACCCTTGCAAGGGGGTTTTTCCCTTCAAGAGAAAAGCTAGATAAATGCTTCTCTTCAAAAGAATGGTAGTAGATTTGAAAAAATAGTTGTACGACCATCCACTTTGTGTGGAAAGAAACGGGGAGTTGAAGGGGACAGCGTTGAGGGCCATGAAAGGGTTGCAGAGCCGCTACAGAGGTCGAGGGGCTGCAGGAGGCGGAGTTTACCAAGGTTGGAAGGCCACGGGGTGGCGCAATTGAACAAGGCAAGGAGGAGCCGTCTTTGGTAAGGAGCACGAGAAGGGGGCAATTTTTCCCAGGGATTAAGGGCGCCCATAGTTGGCATGCCAAGAAAGAAGCCGCGACGGCTGCAGCTTATCGAATCAAAGAGGAGGTGTTGGGGAGAGGCGAAGGCATAAAAGCGTATGTTGAAGGCATGGCTGACTCGAGGATGGCGTGAGACGGGTTCATCGGATACTATAAAAGAAGGGTGGTTTCTCGCTTTTGAAGAGACTCATCTGGTCTGATTTTCCTACTCCTACTCTTGGTGCAAATGTTATACCATGTTCTCTTCTGTTCTCATAACTATGCGGGTGTGTCGATTGTGTGTGTTCTATATATAATTGCGGTACTTGCTTTGAGGATACAAGTTAGTAGGAAAGCTCGAGTTTGTTCAACCAATGATCTGGAGGTGTCTGAGGGCATCGGGGGTTGCTTATATGTGATTAAATGGTGTTATGCTCCCAAGTCAAGATAACAGAGTGCGTGCTTTGTGGTCGAGTGTATGCAACTAGGAATGATTGGGCTCGGGCTTGGACAATAGTTGTTTGCAGGTTGTGTTGTGTGTTTGCTAGGGGATAGGGGTGTTGAGATCACTGAGCGATATAGAGGCATCGAGTTTATGTGCTGGTGGTTTTCCATTTCCCCCTTTCCATCTTGTGGTGCCCCCACTCAGGATCCACTGATTGCTTCCTAACAAGGTGTTCTTTAGTCAAGATGAAGCAGGAGTTTGGGCCAGTGTTCAAAGGATATGAGGATGCAGATGATTGGCTTGCCGATTTTGAGCTGTTCATGCTGAGAGTATTGCGGATGCCAGGTGATGAAGCGAAGCTCCAAACTCTACCTTTGGTGCTGCGAGGTAAAGCAAAAGTTTGGTTCGATGGCTTAGAAGATGTGCACAAGCAGACTTGGATCGGGTTTCGAGAGCAATTCTTACAAAGGTATCGAAAGGTGGTGTCGGCTTCGGAAGCAGATGCAAAGATTAAAGGTTTGCAGCAGGACGTAAGTGCCAATTTTGATGCTTTTGTTGATAAATTTGAAGCTTATTGGGGGGATTTGGCGACTACTACCCAAACAACCAATGCGGGATATTTGAAGCTCGAAAGATTTCTATCATGCTTGCATCCCTATGTTCATGAGAGAGTCAATTATGAAGATCCAAGCACTTAGATGAAGCTGTCAGAATTGCCATAGCAAAGAGTCGAAAGATGAAGAAGAAGATGGAGGCAGGTTTGCTACAGTCGGCAGTTACGATAGCAAGTGGATCTAAGCCCAAGCAGATTAATGAGCATCAAGAGGTAAAAGCTCCTTTTTTTGTTGATATGCATTTGATCAAAGCACATGAAGCTGATGCCAGGCTAGAAGAGGTAGAAGAAGTGCCAGCCAGGGCTCAAAAGGTGCAGAGAGGTATGTTCAGGGTGCCACCCAGTTTGCTTGCTCAAGAGAACAAGGTGATAAAGGATTTCAAAGACAAAGTGTTGATTCCAAAACCAACAACGGAGAAGGTAGAAGTGGTCCAAGAATTAGCAAGCTCAAAAGAGGAGTTCGATAGTTCCCATAGCTCTAGCAGCAGTTTGGACACATATAGCATGTGGGAGAGAGAATCGCTGTCTTCTAGGTATGAAACTTATGATGTCTTTCATGTAGATGAAGCTGAGAAAGATGTATGCGAGTTTCCAGCCAGCTAGCTGAAGATCGAAGAAAGCATAGTGCAGGTGTGGAAATGTCTTGTGATGCTGAGTCCCTATTGGAGGAAGAGGTATGGTTGGATTGTGCATCTAGTTTGGTTGAAGAGGAGGTTTTCGAGGACGACTTGCAGGAGCTAGAAGCAGAAGCTATGGTAGATCCAGTTGATTTGTCTATGCAGGGGGTGGGGCAACCTTACCTTGGTGAGCATGTCGATGTGTGCTTTGAAGTTCCAGAGTTAATGTGTGGCCGTGGAGAGTTAGCTCCAACAGATGACTCTATGGATGCTCATATACGTGCAGCCTATGAGCGAGAGGATCCATGCAAAGAGGAAGGTGCCAACCTTGCAGGTGATCGGGTGTTTGAAGAACAGGTTGTTGCTCTAGCAGGTCATGCTCTTGAAGATAAAAGATGATTTTGGAGCCGTTTACAGAGGGTTTGGATACAGGTTGGCAAAGGGATCAGTTTTGCTTGGCTATGTAACAAGTGGATGCAAATGGCAGAGTTTGGCTACTTTATGCTATGCTATTGATAGTTATGCTTTCCAGGGTGTACTATGCAGGTTTCAATGCTCATGTGATAAAGATGACGATATGGAGGGTTCTATAGCGGATGGCATGGTAGCAGTTTATGGTACTGGTGCTTTGAGGTATCGAAAGTATTCTTACGATTGGCAGAAAGACTTATGGATACAGAGTGACGAAGCTCCATGCTATAAAGAGCAAGAAGGGTGGCGTGTCTATTGGCTGACAAGTGCAAAGGAAGACTGGAATGTGCATGTTTGACAGCGTTGAGGGCCATGAAAGGGTTGCAGAGCCGCTACAGAGGTCGAGGGACTGTAGGAGGCGGAGTTTACCAAGGTTGGAAGGCCACGGGGTGGCGCAATTGAACAAGGCAAGGAGGAGCGATCTTTGGTAAAGAGCACGAGAAGGGGGCAATTTTTCCCAGGGATTGAAGGGCGCCCATAGCTGGCATGCCAAGAAAGAAGCCGCGAGGGCTGCAGCTTATTGAATCAAAGAGGAGATGTTGGGGAGAGACGAAGGCATAAAAGCATATGTTGAAGGCATGGCTGACTCGAGGATGGCGTGAGACGGGTTCATCGGATCCTATAAAAGAAGGGTGGTTTCTCGCTTTTGAGGAGACTCATCTGGTTGGATTTTCATAGTTTCCGTACTCCTCCTCTTGGTGCAAATGTTATACCATGTTCTCTTCTGTTCTCATGACTATGCGGGTGTGTCGATTGTATGTGTTCTATATATGATTGCGGTACTTGCTTTGAGGATACAAGTTAGTAGGAAAGCTCGAGTTTGTTCGACCAATGATCCTGAGGTGTCTGAGGGCATCAGGGTTGCTTATATGTGATTAAATGGTGTTATGCTCCCAAGTCAAGATAACAGAGTGCGTGCTTTGTGGTCGAGTGTATGCAACTAGGAATGATTGGGCTCGGGCTTGGACAATAGTTGTTTGTAGATTGTGTATCTGGATGTGTGTTTGCTAGAGAATAGGGGTGTTGAGATCACTGAGCGATATAGAGGCATCGAGTTTATGTACTGGTGGTTTTTCCATTTCCCCCTTTCCAACGTGAAAAACATTGTGAATCTTTGAAGTGTCTGGCAACTTCATTCTGAAGGATACATCATTTATCTTCTATTGAATATGAAAAGGCCCATAATATCTCATACTGAGCTTTGGAAAAATCTTATCCTTTCCCTTTATTTTTGTGAGGTGTGCCTTCTCAAATGATAAGAGCCATCTTCCTTCAACTACAAGTCATGCCGATGTTTATAAGCTACATTCTTATGCCGTTGTGAGCGGGATGGAAACACACAGAACGTCTCTATAATCACCCGACACACACTCTTGGGATGATACACACACACACACACACACACACACACACACACACACACACACACACACACATACACACACATACACACACACACACACTATGGGGCACCACTCGGCTTACACAACCCACCTGGCCGAGACAGGGAACACACCGATGGAGTGAGAGGAGAGAGACTACCCATTTGCCCACTCCAGAGAGAGAGAGAGAGAGAGAGACACACACACCCCCAGAAAACTCAGCTCAAAAGAGAAGAATTTCTGATGTTTAGATACGATCAATCTTGGGCCAATACCAATGGGACAAATAGCTCACACAATATGGGTAAAATATGCCAGATATAATCACACATTGGAATAGAGGCTTCGCTTATAGGAGAAAATTACACAGCCAAAATAGCAAAAAAAATAGTGAATAATTTGGCAAAATGGACAGTGCCATCATGTCCGGAACGGCCCAAAACCCCAGTCTACAATGTCAAAGTGCTCAAATCCGACCTCGGATGAGCAGTTTATGGCCAAAACAGCTCCAAAAATAGCAAAAACTCACTTGCGGCTGTTGTTCCTCTTCTCTCCATATTTTTTCTGGTCTTCTCTCCGGTTTTTCAGTTCCCACACTTAGCTTTATTACTTGGGCACCTTTGGCCTTTTAGTTGACCTCAAACGGACCCCGAACATGCCAAAAAGTGGCCTCGCAGTGCGTCACCCTGCTGCATCCATCATTTGTGTCATCAATTCTTAATTCTTTGATAATTCAACCTTGGTTTGCATCAGCCCTTCAATCACTTCATGAGGCCCTTCACTTTCATCTTCGACCTCATTTGCAAATGCAACTAAACCAGACTCATGGGTTTCTTTGTCCATCGGAAGAAATGAACATCAACATCCTCATCACTGCTGGTGGTACTATCATTGTCCTCGTCAGACACTGTGGAATAGTCTTCATCACTAGACTCATCCTCATCTTCATAAAGCTCCTCCAATACTTTCCTTGTGTCCATATTATATAGCTTCTTGGCACCTGTCTTTCCGTAGAGGCTAATCGTACCACGTATCCAATCTTGAACAGCTCCCATTGCACGTAGCCATGGTTTGCCCAGTATAATAGGATATGCTCCCAACCCCGCTGGCATCACATGGAAATCAACCATTGCCTTTGCATCATATGCCTCCACTTCTAAGCTCTTTACAACACCCAAAAATTTTACTTTCTGATGGTTTGCCAATGTGATCCGAAAGCCTGACACCCCAGTCACTGTAAGACCCATCTTTTCAACACATGAGTCTGTTATAACACATATTTGGGCTCCACCATCCACATAACCTTGTCCCAACTTTTTTCTTTTGTGTCACACATCTACTATTGGACAAATGTATGGTAGCTCGTCCATGGCCAACACCTTTACTGAACCTCTCTCTAGCTCTTTCTCCATTGGGTTAACCATCCTCTTCCATTGTCTCTTTAGCTTATGCACCATCTCTATAAGCTGCCCAAAAGTAATATCTGCCTTCTTGCTTGTCAAATACTCCTTCAAGTTATAGCTTGATTGCCCATCCCCTAGTGGAAAATATGAAACATGAAACTTGCGACGAGCCCTCCTTTTCCTCTTGTCCTTGACATCCTCACCTTCATGGCAAGAATTACTAGGACCTCGGGCACTTCTTCCTTCTTTGTCCTCTGTGTTCCTCTTCTCAATAGGCATCACCAATGTATCCTCCAGCTTTGCTGCCTTCTCCAATGTGACCACACTTATCACTTTTGTCTTTCCCTTTTCCTCCTGGGTTAATCCACTGGTTCCTTCTTCTCCCTTAATTTCAATGCCATAATCATTTGACCTAGTTAGCACCTGTCTTGGCAATGGATACATGTCTCCCCCCATCCTTGGTGGCCTATCACATTGTGGTCTGATGTGTCCCAACTCTCCGCAATTATAACATGTGGGCGTCTGCCTCCAGAACCTACCATTGCTTTGTCCAACACCATTCCTAGGTCTTTCTTCACCTCCTGGCTGATTTGCAAACCTCCCCCAACCTCGATTATTTCCCACATTACCCAGCATGTTTAGGCTGAGATTCTTCATTAAATCTATCACTTGCCTCATGTCTTGCCTTAGCCCATCATCTTGCACTGCTAAAACTAGAAGAAGACGGAGGTGTAGGGATTCTTGAACAAGGGCATTGACACATGATCAGGGTCACTTTTAACGCAAGACTCGGCAGAACTCTTTCCAGTAGCTGCCCAAGTATGTAGAGACCAGGAAGTCCTAGTTCTTGAGAAGGTATTCCTCAATTGTGAGTGAAAAGGTGTGGAAGATGAATTGGCGTGCTCTTTCAAAGAGTTTGTGTGTGTGTGTGTGTGTGTGTGTGTGTGTGTGTGTGTGTGAGAGAGAGAGAGAGAGAGAGAGAGAGAGAGACAGAGAGAGAGAGAGAGAGAGAGAGAGAGAGAGGACTTCATTTTTGTTCTTGCCAAAAGATGGGGCTGAGGGGATTGTGAAGGTGGTGCATAAGAGATGATTGTGAATCCGTTCCATGGAAGTAAAGATATTGTATCCATAAGAGGTGATTGCGAAGGTGTTGAATGGAAGTGGTGATTATTGGTCATGTTAACATTACCTCATGATCTTCATCACCTCCCCCGCCCTCCTTGGCCATGAAGTCCTCATGATAAGGGTCTCCTCTTTTGTAGCTTGCCCTGAAAACTTTGAAAGAGTCCACAGTCCTTTGAAAATTCTCAAAAAGAGTCCACATCGATTGACGCGGTGTCGTGCCGTGGAACGTACATAGTGTGAAATAAAACAGTCACCTCACTCTTGACACTTCTTGATGTATGCAAATAAAAGCAATCATGTACATATTGTGATATATGTTGAAGCGTCTACTGCGGTCATTATCATGTACATACCTATCCGAGGAGTCGTGGCCCTGGATCTGGCGCATTTGCATGATTTTCCACTTGATAAGATGCTTAATTTGGTTTTACAATGTATATAAATGGTGGCGCACTCATCTCGCCTATAAAGATTGATGCCGGCAAAAATAGTAGCTAGCAGGCCCTGTTGCAGAATTGCATGGAAAGTGACCCAAAATGGTATATTGATGGAAAATGATGTTTATCTATGATTTTTATGCTTATGCGAGTGATCCCACAAATTCAGGGATTTTTTAAACTCCGTTTGGGATTTTTCGCATCAAAAATGGCATTTTTTGGGTAAAAAATGAGCTGAAAATGACTTAGTTTTGGTCCAAAGTGGCAAAATGGCCCAAAAATTGACACATCAGCTGAAAATGCTGTGGGGAAGAGAGACAAGGGGGCTTTTTACAAAAAAATCCAGCAATTTTCTCTACTATGTAATAGCTTCCATGATTGCCCAATCTATGTGTGCTGCAATCCCGCCTCTTCGCAATCTTGTATCTGAGCTTGTGAGGGAGTGAATTAGGGTTTCCCCTTATCAAAATGGTGTTTGGACTTCAATATAGAAGCTCTTATATCTCTGCAAAATCAGAAAATGGTCGCCAAGAAGGTGGAAGCTTGAGCATTCCTTTCAACTGTTTGATGCTATGACTATGTAATTGGGGGCGAGGCTACATGATACCATGAGAGAGGTTTGGGTTTTGATTGAGAATTGTGCTTGTATGAGCATTGAGGTTTCATGGATGAAACATTAGTGGTTTTCAATGGTATTTATAAGTGAAATTGAATGTGATTTGATGATCCTCTCATCATACCCTCGACTACGAAAACAAGCAATTTCCAAGCACGATAGGAAAGAGGGTTTGTGACTTTGCTGTCACGAACACTCTTAGATTCTCTGTCACCCTTAGAAAGAGGGTTGGTGATTCTCCAAAAACGCTTCCTTGCAAAGGGTTTGTGACTCTCATCACGAACTCTCACAGCCAGAGGTTCTGCACCTTCCCAGCTAGACCGCACACTTTCTGACATTTCTGGTGAACCCGACGCGAAGCAGCTGGGGTGGGGGTTCAAATACTTGTTTGAAAGGTTTAATTACAAATAATTAAAGCTATGGATCAACAAGATAAACAAGACATGCGTTTTGATCAAGGCACAATGCAAATGTTTCAAGCATTCGCCATGGTTATGCAACAACAACAGGCTGTAGAAAGAAGGGAGGTGTCAGCAACCAAAGCCCTTCAAGCTATTGTGAACAAAATGGACCAATTTGTAGGGAAAGATGTCACAAAGTTTCTTCGTGGTTATGTAAAGGACATGGAGCTACAATGGGTTCTAGAGGTAGATATGATTCGTAGTTTTGAGCTTGTTGTGGTCCCCAACATTAGAGACCATGTAAGGGAAATCAGGGGGGAGCATGGAGAAGGTTGGGAGCAATTCAAATTAGCCCTAAAGGAGGAATACTTCATGGAGGACTCTGAAAGGGTTACAAAAAGGACCTTCTTGGAATGGGTTGCAAAGCCAAAAGAAGGACTTTCCATCACTGAACTGTTGAGAGAGTTTGAGCGACGCTATGCTCAACTGTCAGGAATAGAGAGGGCTACTTTGGATAGTGAAAAGACCGAATTGTTCCTTCAAGCTGCAGGTCATGAGCTCCAAGAAAAGCTAGAGCTACTCCTTGAAGACAAGAATACAGAACAAGGTCTAAAGGCTGAGTGGAAAGAGGTTGAAGACGCAGTCTCATTGCTTGCTAAGAGGCAACGTCGTAGGGACAAAATGGTGGTGAATGGTACTACCTCTCCTCCTAGCACGTCAGAGATTCCACCAAATCTACTGTTGTGAGTCCAAAAGGTGATAATTCAATGCTTGATGAGCTTGTTAAGGGCATGCGAGAAATGAAGTTAAAGCTAACAAGGCTTGAAGAGAAAGGACAACCTACTGCATGATAAAAATCCCAAAGCAAAGAAGGATTTGTGCATAGATGCATATGGTGTGATGGCACGGACCATGGCAGAAGGGATTGTGATAGCTTTAGTGATGCCTTAAAAAGAGATCTTGTGTTTTTTAAGGATGGCAAGCTCCATCTGCGAGAGGCAGGTATGCCATTAGGAACTAACTTTGGAAAAGGAGGTTTGCGGAAGTTAGTGGAGGATATGGCAACTAGTCATGCTATTTCTGCAGTGGAGGCTGCTACCTATGGAGAAAAGATAGAGCTAATTCCAAAGAAAGTGTTAAAGTATACTCCAGATGATTTTGAGGAGGTTGATAGCTTGCGGCCATATGCAGTAGCCTCAACCGAAAAAGGGAAGGTAACTAAACAGGTATTACATGAAGCTGGTGATTGCATACGCCATCCAACAGGTTGGGATGACTCTGTGGACTCTTTATGAGTGCATGCCTATCTTGAAAAATGCTATAACAATGAAGCAATTGTGGAAGAGAAGCGCAGGCGTGAGAATGGAGATGCAGGTCCTTCTACTTCAAAGAGGGTTACAAGAGCTGGTGGAAGAAAGGATCCAGGACCTTCTTATGATGCTCCACCACATGTGCCTCCTCCTCCTGAGATTCCTATGGAGGAGGCATCTACAGGGAAGAAGAAAGAGCAAGGAAAAGCTAAAGCAAAAGGCCCTGCATACAAACTACAATCTGACATTGAAGCTGCCACAAACTTAAAGCAAGTATTGGAGGAAAGGATTTTGAATAGCAAAGTTGACTTTACCTTGGGTGAGGTTCTTGGCATTGCTAAACGCGAGTTTCATGAAGAAATTATAGATATCATAAAAAGAAGGAGGCAAACTCTCATTGAGTCTATTCCTCCACAGTCTGAGGGTGAAGGGGAGTCACGTAAAGCACATGGAATACATATCCAAGAGAGTGACTGTGATGAAAATGTGGTAGGATGCTACCAGTCTTCTCGAAGAGATGCACATGCTCGATTTGCTGATGATGATGATGATGATGATGATGAAGCCTCCTATAAAAGACACTTCTCCAAAAGTCATTGGGCAAGAGCTACAACAGAAACCTTAGTCAAGGTGGGTGATATTGAGGAGCCATATGTTGCATGGATAGATCATGGCTTTGAGATCAATCTTATGTCCAAGAGTCTTTACATGAAGGGTAAGTGGCCGATAGACACAGACCATGGGTGGATGATTAGAGCTGCAAATAACTCATCAGGAGAGTTGTATGGGGCTTGTCCAAATGTGAAAGTGAAGATTGGTAATGTGAAGGATGAGCAAAATTTCTTTGTGCAGGAGATGTCTACCTATCCTCTTATCCTTGGGCAGCCATACATCACAGCCGTTTGCATGGAAACAAAGGTCTTGGATGATGGTTCTGCTTATGCTAGGGTAAAGAGCAGAGATGGGAAGCGAGCTATGCAATTTTTGACTGTGTGTGAGAATCACGAGAGGAATCGCAATAGTCTTCGTGAGTATCCTCTACCAAAAGAGAACAAAGAGTTCAAAGAGTAAAGGGAGACAAGGGGTTTTGGCCATGTACCATTGTGAAGCGGGATTGCAATAGTACAAGAAGAAAAAGATTCTCGCCTGACCCAAAGCAAGAAGAAGCTTTTTCAACAGGTTTCCAAGAATTAACAGAGCATGGGTCAGTATGTTTTATGAAGCTTGATGATATGAAAAGAAGTGCACAACAATATGTATATAGTGTACAGAAATACATGAAAGAAAATGGTTTCAGAGAGGATAGTGAATACATTTCAGGTTTCTTTGAACAAGTTTCTCATGTAGATACTATGCTTGAGCTTGAAGCTATAATGGATTCTAGCATGCAAGATGGAACCCACATTTTGGAAGTATGCTCTATGGAAATGTATGATCTGATTGAGGCTTTTGAAGATCAGAAAGATTTCAATGCTAATGAAGGACTGGAAGTGCGTGTGGAGGCCAAGTACAAAATGGTGGCAAAGAAAGTGAGACCAATGGCCTTATCTTTACCATCAGATTGCAGGAAAAATCTAGAGCAAGCTTCTTTACAGCCGAGTCTCAGGGATCCAAAAAGAACTGGACACAAGTTCACAATGGAATCCCTAAAAGAGATAAAAGTTGGTTGTGAAGAGTTTTTAACAGAATAAGAGAAGAAGAGTTTTAAAGAAATGCTTTCAAGACATGGTAAGGCTTTTGCTTTCCAGCCACATGAGATAGGGTGTGTTGATCCTAATGTTGTTGCACCTATGGTGATCTTCACTATCCCTCATGTATCTTGGAATCTATGCCCAATTCCGGTTCCAAAAGCACATTTGCCAAAGTTAATAGAACTACTCAATGAAAAGATTAGCATGGGTATCTTGGAGCCTTCTTGTGCGCCATATTCAAACAGGTGGTTCACTGTGCCTAAGAAGAATGGAGCTTTGTGGTTCATACAAGATATGAAACCTGTAAACAAGGTTACCATTAGGAATGTGGGTACAGGACCTATAGTGGATGAATTTACAGAGGCGTTTGCAGGAAGGTCAATTTACTCAATGGGAGATCTCTATTCAGGGTACGATCAACTTCAGCTAGATGTTGAGAGTAGAGATCTAACAACTATGAAAACACTTTTGGGATTGGTAAGGATGTGTACCTTACCTCAAAGAGCAACAAATTCAGTTGCACACATGATGAATTGGATGAACATGGTTCTACGTGACTTCATACCTCAAATCACAATGCTATTTCTTGATGATGTGCCCATCAAAGGATGTGAAGACAAAGATAAAGATGAAGCTATGGATTCAAGGGGGTGCCGTAAGTTTGTTGCAAACCATATCAAAGATTGTGAGAAGATTCTGTCAAAGCTTGAAGAAGTTAATCTTACCCTGTCAGGGAAAAAATCTGTATTTGGTGTTAATGAAGTGTTGATTGTGGGGCATATGTGTGGTCCTTATGGTAGAAGACCTTGTCCAAAAAAGATGGATGCAATCAAAAACATGAAAGAAATATGTACAACTATAATTGAAGTTCGAAGATTTCTTGGTGCTTGCCTCTTCTATCTTATTTGGATACCACATTATGCACATGTAGCAGATCCCATTTATAGGTTGTTGAGAAAGAATAAAAAATTTTGATGGGAAAAAGAGCACACAAAAGCCATGAGAAAGCTAAAGAAGCTACTTCTTTCATTGCCAACCTTGAGAAAGGTAGACTATGCATGTGAGAGACCTGTCATTGTGGCAGTGGACACGAGTCCTACAGGGATAGGATGGGCAGTAGGGCAAGATGATGATGAAGGAAAAAGGTATGTGGTGAGATTTGGAGCCATGATTTCGAGTTCTCGCCAATGCGATTATGCACAAGTAAAAAGGGAACTATGGGGGGTGGTTACGAACTATGGGGGGTGGTTACAGCATTGAGGTGTGGCAAGGAGTACTTGATAGGGGCATCAGTGGTTGTGGAAACTGATTGTTTGCCTCTTCTTGGAATGATCACAAACTGTTCGACTCCTGATATTGCAATGCTGCAATGTATAGCCTACATAAAGTCCTTGAATCCTGAGTTCAATCATATTGTAGGGAAAGACAATCCAATGGTAGATATACTATCTAGGGCAAGGTATGAAGATGAACAGGACATGATTATTGAGGGAGATGATGTTGGCACAAAGTTTTACACTATTGATCATGCAAAGAGTAGTCATGCATGTTTTGTGTCTTCACTTGAGTCCTTTTTAGAGGAACTATATGAGGATGAATGGCTCTTGATAGGTCGCTACTTAAGTACTCTACAGAAGCAAGATGATTGGACTGAGCAAGAATTTAAGAGGATAAGAAGAAAAGCATATGGATACTTCTTGAGGGATGGCTACCTATGGAAGCATCCTAAAAGAAGAGATGGAACACCATTGCGCGTAGTATGCGATAAGGTTACTCAGCAACAAATCATCAAGGAGTTCCATGAAAGTTTATGGGCAGGACATCGAGGTGTATGGGCAACATTTGCCAAGGTAAAAGAAAGGTATTGGTGGAAAGGGATGTGGTTGAGTTTGTGGAGTCTTGTGTGACATGCCAAATGTATTCAAATGTACGGTATCGTGATGGACTACATCCTACTTATCCATTAGCCATGCGTTGTGGATTTGGTTACAATGCCTTTGGGACTTTGGGAAATGAGGTATTTGGTGCTTGCAAGATAAGATTTGTCTAATCAAGTTGAAGGACAAAGAGTACACAAGCTGTATGTAAATTTCTTCTTGAAGATGTGATATGTCGCTATGGGTGTGTGGGAAAGATAATTGCAGATAGAGAGAATTGGATGCTGATGAAGCAAGGAAATTCTTCTCTAGAATGGGCATCAAACTAGCTTTAACTTTTGCTTATAACCCAGAGTGAAATGGCAAAAGTGAAAGAGGACATCCTCCAATAATAAAAGCTTTAGCTAAGTCTTGTGAAGGTAACATTGGGGAGTGGCCAAGGTTACTGCCATTTGCATTGTGGGCTGACTGTACAACACATAGTTCAGTCACTGGCTATATGCCTGTTGAATTGATGTATGGTCAAAAACTTGTGATGCCAATTGAAGATGTAGTTCTTACATTGAATGTATTGCCATGGGAAGATGGAATGAGTAGAGAAGACCTTCTTGCATTGTGCATACGACAACTAGAAAGAAGGTCTGAAGACATTGAGCTTGCAAAAGCTCAACTAAAGAATGCAAGGTTGAAAAACAAAGACAGATTTGACAAGATGCATAGGCTCAGACCGAAAGACATTGAAGAAGGTGATTGGGTGTTGGTGTATGATAGTAGCCTTGAAAACCAGCACTCTACAATAAGGAAGCTTGCAAAGAGATGGTTTGGTCCTTATGTTGTCAAACATGTGCATGGAAATGCAACTTACACCTTGCGTGAACGGGATGGGACAGAACTGAAAATTCCCATTGCAGGAAAAAGAATTAAATTATTCAAAAGAAGAGGGGATTATGATCCATTTGATGCACAACCAAGTGAAGAGGATGATGAAGCCAACTATATGCAAACTAAGGATGAAAGTGAGAATATGGCATCTGACCATGAGTTTTAATGCTCTACAAATGTTGTTGTGGCACATACCGGAGGATGTGCAAGTTCAGAGGGGGTGGATGTCGTGCCATAGCACATACCTAGTGTGAAATAAAACATTCACCTCACTCTTGACACTTCTCGATGTATGCAAATAAAAGCATTCATGTACATATTGTGATATATGTTGAAGCGTCTGCTGCGGTCCTTATCTTGTACATACCTATCCAGGGAGTCGTGGCCCTGGATGTGACGCATTTGCATGCTTTTCCACTTGATAAGATGCTTAATTCAGTTTTACAATGTATATATTCCAAGTGTTTTATGGTGGCACACTCATCTCGCCTATAAAGATTGATGCGGACAAAAATTGCCAAAAATAGCAGCTAGTAGGCGTCGTTACAGAATTGCATGAAAAGTGATCCAAAATGGTATATTGATGGAAAATGATGTTTATCTATTATTTTTATGCTTATGCAAGTGATCCCACAAATTAAGGGATTTTTCTGACTCCGTTTGGGATTTTTCGCATCAAAAATTGTATTTTTTGGATAAAAAATGAGCTGAAAATGACCTAGTTTTGGTCCAAAGTAGCAAAATGGCCCAAAAATTGACACATCAGCTGAAAATGCCATGGGGAAGAGAGAGATAAGGGAGCTTTTTACAGAAAAAACCAGCAATTTTTCTCTACTGTGTAATAGCTTCCATGGTTGTCCAATCTATGTGTGTTGCAGTCCCGCCTCTTCGCAATCTTGTATCTGAGCTTGTGAGGGAGTGAATTAGGGTTTCCCCTTATCAAAATGGTGTTTGGGCTTCAATATAGAATCTCTTAAATCTCTGCAAAATCAGAAAATGGTCGCCAAGAAGGTGGAAGCTTGAGCATTCCTTTCAACTGTTTGATGCTACGACTATGTAATTGTGGGCGAGGCTACATGATACCATGAAAGAGGTTTTGGGAGAGATCCTCTGGAAGACAATCATGGGAATGAAAGAAAATCGAGCTTCACGAGATGATTTGCATTCAGTTGGAAAGATACCAGAGCTATGGCCTCTTCACCAATGCAACAGGCCAAACAAAGCTTCCAAGAGCGCCATGGGTATTGCTAAAAAGCAAGGAATGACAAGTCAAAAGGGTGATTTCAGAGTTCACGACGCCAACATGATGCATGCGGTGTCTCAAGACAGCGTTCACCCGTGATGATCAACTGTCAGGATTGAAATCACACGACTGGCATAAGTTCTTGCAATTTATTCTTCCAATTGCAATCAAGGGGTGTTTAACGAAGGAAGTGCGGTCTTGCATATACAAGATTTTAGAGCTAGTGCGGTGGATCTCTTCCAAGGAGATACGAGAGGAATCCATTGCAGTCGCAAGGGCTAACTCCATTGATGAAGTTTGCATGATTGAGAAGTATCTACCCACGAGCTATCTAACTATCCAAATGCACTTGCTCGTCCATGTAGTAGATGAGGTTGCAGTGGGCAGGTACAGTCCATAGCCGTTGAATGTTCTTTCTAGAGTGGTTCATGAAAACACTTAAGGGTTTTGTTCGCCAAAAAGCGCGTCCAGAGGGGAGCATGGCAGAAGGATGGCTGGTGCAAGAGTCTCCTGTCTTGACGATCGAATTTCTATCCGTTTCTGACCCAGAAATGCCTCGACTATGGAGCGATGAGGAGGATGCAAGATTGGTGGGAGTGGAGCCGCAGGGGCAAGGGGTGCCGAAGAAAATGGACGACGCCATGCGAGAAAAGATCATGAAGTTCTGTATACTAAATTCAGAGCCAATGTAAAAATGGCTTGAAAGGTACGAAGAAGAGAAATAGAGATGCAATAAGGAGCGACACGATTTCATGAGAAGCTGAACGACTAGAGGCTTACCCTTGCTAGACCATCTCGCTCCTCTACCTGAATTCCCTACAATGGCATGGTTGGACAAGACAGTGAGAGCAGCTCGACAGATCGGAGAACCCATATCTCCAGAAGAGGAAGAGCTAGCTATTGGATGTGACTGGAGGTATCATACATACATGGCACTGTGGTCGCATGGAAGGCATTTTAGAATACAAAAAATTGACATCAGAAGAAACACGTTTGACAATGGGGTAATGGTTAGTTTCATGCAAAAGAGTGGGGCCAGTGCCAAAGACACGAACGAGAGCACTAGCAACCTGAATTACTGTGGTCTGGTGTTAGATATCTTGAAAGTCAGCTTCAGACGGTTTGAGATGTTTTTGTTGGATGTGAAGTGGTTCAAGGTGATTACTTCTGGTCACAATGCAACGGTACGCTGAGATGGAAACAAGCTTGTGCAGATAGATTCTACAAAGGTTTGGACAGATGCGAGTGACATGTTTGCTCTCCTCTACCATTGCGAGCAAGTGGTCTTCGTACCGGACCCTCGAGAGAGACAATGGTGGTTTGTGGTTCAGGTTGCTCTAAGAAATAAACAAGTATTTGAAGGGCAAGATCTCCTGGAGGAAAGTCGGTTAGATGACGCAGATACTACTATGACATTAGATGAGATGGACGAAGGTATGGCAGAGAAAGCTGACAGATATACGAGGGATGACGCAGACGAGACAAATATGAAACTTGTAGATGAAGATTCAATGGATGAAGACAATCCGCCAGAACGAGTTGGGACAGAGTTATGTCTGCAGTTAAAGATAGACGATGATACGGTACAAGATCTTATCGATGATGCCTTACTAGTCGAGGTCTGTAAGTGTTTGTGTGAAGACGTTGATTTAAAATTAAGCTCTTTCTTAATTTAAACAAAGGTGTTCTGATGCTTTCTTTTACTTTCTTTGTGCAAGACTCTAGTATGGCAGACCAGTTCGGTTCTATGAGTGCGGATGCGTACGACGCCTGCGAGGTCTCCCATCAAGGCCGCTTCGACACCTAGGGGTAGGCCAGAGGCGGGTACGTCAGCATCTCCACAGCACATGCGCACTCGCCGATCTTGGTGATCGTGAGGTGGAGGTGGTGGTTGCTATGGAGGAAGGTCCACAGATGCTTCGACCCCTCCTCGCTCACGATCCCTGTCCTACCCAGGCACATCTCTCGACACACCTCTTAGCACACCTCGGACACCTTGGGGGGCACATGATCCTAGTGCGTCTAAGGTCTATACTGTACGGCCAGATGGACAGGTTGACATGGACTAAGATCCGACAGCGGGTTCGTCAGTTCGTGGAGGTGCAGTTTTCTAGTACCATCATGACATCTTGGACTCATCAAGATCGCAACAAAATAGACGAGACCATCATGAGAGAGTATCGGCCTACTCCGGGTTCAGAGACGCTTCCGAGGAGGTGGATCATGAATGTTACACGGGACACCATGAAACATCGTCGAGATGCAGCTCGTCGGGCTTTCAGGCAGGGCTCGCCGAAGCCTTCGTGCATCTCACACGAGTCGTGGCAACAAATCAGGGAGGAGGAGGAGACAGCGGACACGAGGTTCAGACAGCAGTGTCTCACCACGGAGGTACGTAGGGAGACTAGGGACACATCTCATCTTGCAGCGGAGGCTTCGACACCTTTCGCTATGAGTTTATGAGTTTCCAATCCAATCCTAGCTATGTCGTTTTTTTTCAAGAGCGATGAATCATGTATTCTTAATTACTTTGGTTTTTGTATAAACATAGAATCTTGCAATGCATCGAGCCCTGACACACCAGGAGGAGACAGATGGATATCAGAGAGGCATTTATGAAGTATTGAATGATCTTGCTGCCCGTCGCAGGAGAGACTGTAGACTGGGAGGCTTTAGAGTCTCACTGATCGATTGAGGTGAGACGTTTGATCGAGACAAATAATCTGTGTGAGTTGACTTAATTAATTAAGTATATGTGAAGTAATATCATACTAATTTTGTGACTTGTTCCTTTATGTGCAAATTGTGACGCGCAAGTCATTAGTGGATTTCTGTATATGTTTTGTGAAACACAGACACATCTCTGTGTTTCTTTCTTGTATAGACATGGTTATGGTTATTGTTTATTGTTTATGGTTATGGTTATGGTTATCATTATGGTTTTGATCAATGGCTATGGTTATGGTTTTGCACAAAGTTTGTTTCATTTTTTCCATCAAGTTGTGCCTTAAATCTCATGTGAGATCGTACATGGATCATCTAGGAGACGTATATATGGTTTTTTTAAAAAAGTTTATGTTAAAACGAAATTAATCGTGGTTCTCGCTAGGGAACTCTGTCGAAATTTTTGCGGGAGCACGGTTTATTTTGGTGTTGCTCGCTTTCTTGGGCAGACGACACGCAGTCTGGCTGTGGCTGTGTCCATCTTTTCACTGGGCACAGGCTAGGTTGCCCATCCTCTGCCCAAGATTTTTTTTTTTGATATAGTCGTCAAAATATGCATCGCTACAGGCGTCAAAATATGCGTCGAAAACTAGGACTATCGACGTAGATATCGACGCGTATTTCGACTGTTTCATAAGGACGAGGATTTTGACGCAATTTTCGACGGTTTGCGTCGAAATCTGCGTCGAAGGTACCTGTTTTTGTTGTAGTGTCAAGTGATCATTAGCTTTACAGTAATAGCAATGCATCTTCTTTTTGCCCTTATCACCAGAATTTCCAAACGAATTGCTTACAACAGAAGCATTAGGAACATAAGTTTTGCCACTTGCAGCAAAACCATAAGAAGTGGCTGCATTGCTGTTCCCACCCTTTCTTTGAGAAGCAATAAAAGCCTGTTCAACTGCACGCTGCCTAGTCCTGTTTTTTTTGAAAAGTGACTCTTGTAACAACAATGTGCATAATGCATCAAACTTGACAACTTCACGATTTCCTTGGGTCATAAATCTCCAAGTACTAGCAAAAGTTTGGTACGAATCTAGTAAGGCATCAAGAACAGTATGCACAAGGGAACTGTCTGAAATGACTTCATTTGCAAAAATAAGTTGCTCATTGATATCCTTGACACCAGCAAGGAAAGTGTCCATATCATCTTCCTCATGCATAATCTTCGATTTGAGCTCTTTATGCAGCAAAGCAATTTTAGCCTCATTGCGGCTTGCATAAAGACGTACTTGCTAGAATATCCCAAGCCTGTTTTGCAGATTTTGCTGGAGGAGTAATGGTGTGCTTCAGAGACAACGCAATCAACGCATGAGGTTGCGCATCCTTTACATCATCCCAACGAGCTTGTTCCATCGTAGGCAAAACAACTCTAATAGCTGCAATCCTTGCCACAAGACCTGCAACATCCTCAACATTGCCTACATCCTCAGAATAAGGACGTACATCAATTCCCTACACAGTATTCCAGACGCCTTTTGACACAAGAAGTAAGCCCACATAGGATAATTCTCCCCATCCAATCTGTCCTTAGCAGCAAACATCTTGAACACATCTATGTTGTTGTCAACAACACATCTGTGTTGTTGTCAACCATGGCAAATGCTGCACCTGATGTGAAAACTGTTCGAAAGGAGGAGAAATGAAGCGGGAACAACACGTGCTATATATCACAAACCGTAGAAGACTCTTAGGCACCTATTATGCAAAAAACAACACTGACATAAATTCTGCACAAAATGACAAAATAGCCTGTGCAGTACTGTCTGTAGTGGAAACGGACGCCGAAATGAGCCCAAATAAAAAAATCTGAGCAGACTAAGCTCTACGAGCGCTCCCAAAATTTTTGTCGACCTACGAACGCTTGCCAAAGCTCACTGAAATAGGAGCTCACTGAAATAGGAGAAAGTGAGCCGGTGTATGCTGGAGTTGCTGGCGACTAAGCCCGGGAGGAAGCAACCTGCTTTGATACCAATTGTTGGAATGAGGGTTACAGGAAAACACACACAGCTTGGAGAAGACGAAGGAAGATTAAGGCACACAATAGAGAGTGTATTACTTAGTGTGCAATGGAAAGATAGACAGCCCTAGAGTGATGGACGTATATACAATGCACGGGGGGAAAAACCTCCTAAAGAGGGAAAAAATGCCCCGTCGGTCCTAGTGTGTTCACATGGCATCACCACCACATGTATATGGTAACAGATTTTTCAATAATTCACTTTGACACTAATGCAACGACATATGTTTGAACTATCTCCAAATCCTTTGTGATCACTTGAGGGCACCCTTCGAGGAAAAGAAGGGAGTGTTGTGAAAACATCTTTGCAATAAGTTGGTCATAGTTAGGAAGAGACAACCCTTGAATCTCACCTCTAGCAGTGATGTCTTCAAGCATTGTTACCAAAGGATGAGATCCAATGGAAAACAATAACATCACTAAGGGTCTGTCTTGCTTAATTGATCTTTTGACCTCGAATCCACCAACAACTCTTTCATTGAACAGGAGCTCAAATTCGCTACTGGCACCTAGGGTGTTGACTAGGTGACACATATGTGGCCCAAAGCCTAGTACTTTCATGACTTCTTCAATAAATGACCACGTGATCCTATCATATGCCTTGTCAAGATCTAGCTGTAGTAGAACACACTCTTGTTTAGAGAAAGTGGCATACTCGATGTCGATCATGGCCGCTAGAATGTTGTTGTAGATTGACCTTCCTTCGATAAAACCATGATGATGGGGGGTGATAACTTTGTCTAAGAAGGGAGAGAGCCTTAGTGCCACAGATTTGGCTATAATTTTATAGGCCATTGCAATCATAGTAATGGGGTGCCAATGTTTCCCTTAACGTGTTGATTCACATGGTTCCATCTTGGAGCAAAAACTTGTTTGGGGTTTCAGCTTGGAGCAAAAACTTGTTTGGGGATAGGTTTGATGAGGCCTCTTTTAATGCTTGAGTCTAGGACTCCCTTGGTTAGGGCTTGGTTAGACAACCTAGTGATAAGAGACTTGAGATCATCCTAGATTTTTTTGAAAAACCCCGTAGTCAAACTATCCTACCCCGGGGCATTCTCTTTACCAAGAGCTTGCAGTGCTTGAGAGAATTCCTCCTCGGTGAACTCCCTCTTCAAAAGTCTTGTAGAAAACTAGGAAATGTTATCCTCCCAAAAAAAATTGTCCAGAATGTAAAGACTTTGAAGTGAAAGAATTTATGCTAGTAGTACGCTTACACCTTAAAGTGGATTTTAAGTGGAAGGGTTCTACAAAGAATATATTTTTCTCATGAGGGTATTTGCATTATTTAAGAACCGAGTCCTCTATGTGACCACAATCATATTGTTGAATAATTACAAACACTATTGAAGCTGTGGAGAGAGAACTTTTATTCATGACAAAAAACTTGCCTAGAGGAATGCCAAAAAATTGCAAACGTAAACAGCAACATGATCCCTAAGTTCATACATATTAACCAACATGGTTCAATGATTTGTGCTCCCAAATCCATAAACTACATACATATTGATCAACATGTTCCTTATATATGCATTTTCTCATGTCATTGCTTGATTTTCCACATTCGGAAGATGCAAGCATATATGATTGCATTTGGAGAAATACCCTCACCTACGTCCCCTTGCATCCAAGAAAAACAGCCCACACCTTTGCTTACCCAGTCAACAACTTGACACTCTACCAACCACAACTTGGGTACATATATAACTCTATCCATCAAAATTGTACGTACTCCTGTGGGGGATGTAAGTGCAGACTGAGTACCTTGCATGCTCAACCAAGGCTCTTGTGATAGACATTGGCTTGACTTGGGGAGAGCCAATGAGGGCTCAGCAAGAGCAAATGGCAAGAGGGCTCGCCCAAGAGAGAGAGGGGGCTGATTTTTGCAAGGCATTATCACACACACACTCACACAATCTCATGTGTGAAGAAAGAGAAGACCATCTCTTCCCAAGCTTTAATGGAGAGCTCATCACCTACTCCAAGCTTGTGAGATAGAAGCCTACATTGACACACTCTTGGCTTGTGGATGCAAATCCAACCAAGAGCCAAGCTTCAATGCATGCTCATCTCCTCTACCAAGCTAATTACTAAGCTAAAGCTATGCTAATATGAGTGATTATGTGAGGAGATGTACATCTTTCTCGTAAGATACTCCTTCTTCCTCTCAATCTACTTTCATACCCTGCTAGCTCTCACCATCTTCAAAGGTGTGTGAGGTTTTGGGTCTAAGAACGGGGATAATTAAAGTTGTGTTTGTTAAGTGTTTTGCTTAGTGCATGAAGCTTTCATCTTCATTGCACTAGCTAGTCTTGAAGGAACACAAAGAATTGTATTGTACAATGTCTCTCTTGATGGGAGAAACCATAATACAAAGCCTTTTGGAGGGGGGACCGGCTCCATGCAAATCCGGTCCTCATCTATTGTCAATAGCTTAATTTCTCTCTCTTTTGAAAGTATTGTTGATGCTATCTAACTAGGTGTTATGCTTTTTGTTGCTCTCTCCACCCAAGCACTCTTGTAATTCTCATTAGGAATCTATTCTAATGAAATGCCCACTATGTTGATGCTAATTTCTGCTACACATAAGTTTTTAGACCATTAAATGTTACATTGGTATCATTGCTCAAGGTTTCTCTTTTCTTGCTCAAGAAGGGAGGTCCTCAAGCTAGCTACAAATGGTTGGTATTATTAATTGCCTGTGAGTAAGTAGAATAGGGATTTTTCAGCCTTACAGTGCGCCTGCCTTCGTGCAATTAACGGGGCATCACCGTCGAGAGCTATGGTCTTAATAGTGGAGTCCTACAGGGCTTGCCTACGGCTTAACCACTATTAAGCTATTAGAAGCTTGACAGGAGCCGGTGCTGTTTTGGTGTCAAAAGACCCTCTCTTCTATTCCTTGCAATTTATGGTATTTGAGCCACGGGTACAATAGCTTGAGTGCTTTTTCTAAAGGGGTAAAGAGGAGTAGCAACTAGGGCTTGAAGTGCCAAAGTACACCCTAAAAGTTTACACCTAAAGGTTGTTAGAATGGCTGACAATAGTAAAGAGAGTGAAATTAATGTTGATAACTTTGATTTTGCTCATGAGCAAGCTACTAATGATGCTTCAATGCTTGTTAACTATCTTGTTTCTAGGCTTCAATAAGCCATGGGCAATCCATCTCTCCAAAGCGAAGTGCAACAGCAGCTCCGTGCTCACGGGATTCTCCAAGCTCATCACCATGACGAGAGAACACCTAGGAAGCCTCCTTGTGAGACTACCAAAAGAGGTCTCTCTCCAATTTGGGAAGAAGAAGAGAATCCGTACGAAGGGCTCAAGAATTTACTTCTTGATGATGCATCTCCTTCCCAAAGGAGAACTCAAGAGCCTCCACCGAAGGAACGAGAAAGAAGTGAGTCTCCCGCCACCTCGGCGGAGATGGCTCCACGAAGACGGAGGGCTAAATGCTCTCCATCACCACCAAAGCGGAGAAGACCATCATACTCTTCTCCACGCCATAATTCAAAGAGGGATGATAAAAATCAAGAGAAGAAAAAGGCGAGAAAGAGGACACCCTCTTCTCCATCTTCTTCATCCTCTTCCTCTTATGAAAGCTATGGTGAAGATGACAAAGATCAAGACAAGAAAAAGGCGAGAAAGAGGTCACCCTCTTCTCCACCTTCTTCAAATTCTTCACCTTCTGAAGAAAGTGATGGTGCAACCTTTGAACCATCAAAAAGAAGAGGCCATAGGAAATCCTATGCCGCATTGAAGAGGTCGTCCAAGCTGAAGAAATTCAAAGAGGGAGGGAGGAGCATCTCTTTCCTTACCTATGATGGCACCTTTGGTGCTATGGACAAAGTCTTGGCCTTTATCCAGCAATTCGATGTGGCGTTTGGAGATGAGGGCTTCACGGAGTCTTCTAAGCTACGCCATGTAGCTATGCACTTTCAAAAGTCTGCCAGACAATGGTGGTCTAGCCTACGAGCCAACGGTGAAGCTCCACGAACATGGAAAGCTTTAAGAGCTTCCATTATGAAGCAATTTTTGGCCACTGATGCCAAAGACAAAGTACTCACCGAATGGCGAAGCTTAAATCTCTCTCCCAATGAATCCATCCACAAATATGTAGACAAGTTTTGGGACCTACAACTCAAAGCCACTGTCTTCAAAAAGTTGGATTTTGGAGAGAAAAACCAACAATTTTGTGCGGGCTTAACCGAAGAAATGGCGGAGTATGTCAACTCCCAAAGGCCACGTACCATATCGGCGGTAATACACCACACTATGGTGGCCTCTCGAATCAATTTCCAAATGGGGGCTAAAAGAAATAATAAGCCCCCGAAAAACAAGGGTTCCAATGAGCCTAAGGGGAAGGACAATGTCCAAAAGTCTCCTAAGGGCAACTCCAACAAAGCTAAAGAGAAGGGAGTTTACAAAGGTAAGAATAAACTCTCTCCTGAAGAGCTCGAGCGTTATCGTAAGGATAACCGGTGTTTCAAGTGCGGCGAACAAGGGCATGCGTACTGCGCTTGTCTCCAAAAGAACAACCGCCAAGATCCTCCTAGAGCTTCCTTGGTTGAAATCCAAGAGGAGGAGACTCACCAAACTCACCACAAAGGATCTCCTCTATGCCATGCTTGGGAAAAGGTAAGAGAACATGATGCTTTTATTCTCTTTGACCCTGGTTCTACTCACAATTTTATATCTATGGAGTTAGCCACCAAGCTAGGCATACAATCCTACGAGATGGGAGATGTCCTACCCGTAGACAGTGCCTTCAAGGGGCAAGAAGCTTCAGTCACTCCCTTAATTGGGAAATTGAGGCTTCATGTCCAAGGCTATGTGGACAAAGAGGACTTCTTTATCCCTCCTCTCAAGCATGAGGATGTAATCCTAGGGGCACCATGGTTTGATCACCTGGCTGCCGATGTTAAATTTCCTGAAAGGAGAATCTCCTTTATGTTCAGGGAAAAAGACATGTATATAGATGCTAAGGAAATGGGTAACACTATCCCCATTGTACATACACCAGCTTTCAACAAGTCAATAAAGAGCTCTATTTCCGTGTACATGATTTTTGTTAAAGACTCTCAAAATGAACCTAATGCTTTAGCAAAAGAAAATAAAAGCAACCAAAAGGAATTAGAGTTATCCAATTTTCTCAAGGGGTTTCAAGATGTTTTTATTGACGACATCCCTTGTGAGCTACCTCCTAAACGAGGTAATGATGACCATGCAATTGAACTTCTTCCAGGAAGTTCACCGCCTAACAAACCTCCTTATAGAGTTTCTCAAGCTCAACAAGAGGAGATTATGCGGCAAGTGCATGAGTTAGTTGAGAAGGGCATGGTTAGGCCTAGCTCATCTCCATTTTGCTCACCGGTGCTATTAGTGCAAAAGAAAGATGGCACATATCGTATGTGTGTCGACTATAGAGCACTAAATAGGATCACTATCAAGAATAGGTTTCCCGTTCCACGGGTAGAAGACCTATTTGATAAGCTACAAGGATCGACCACTTCAGTAGGATTGACCTAAAAAGTGGCTATCATCAAATAAGGATGGTTGATCAAGACATTGTAAAGACCGCATTTCGCACCGCATTTGGTCTTTACGAATACATTGTCATGTCTTTTGGCTTGACCAATGCACCAGCTACATTCAACCCCTTGATGGAGAAGCTGTTCAGGCCTCATCGAACCTTCACTGGAGTGTTCTTTGATGATATTATCATCTACTCTAATTCATTAGATGAACACAAGCAACACCTCCAGGTAATATTTCAAGTTTTGAGAGAGAATAAACTTTATGTTAATCGAAAGAAAAGTGAATTTTTCTTGCAAGAGATTCAGTATTTAGGTCATATTATCTCTCAAGATGGCATCCAAATGGATCCATCTAAGTTAGAGGTAATAAAAGGATGGCCTAAACCAAGGAATCTTCATGAACTAAGAAGCTTTATAGGTATGTGTGCATACTATAGATGCTTCATAGAAAAGTTCTCACAAATTGCGGGACCATTACATGACCTAACAAAGAAAAGCGTTAGGTATACATGGTCTGCTAAGGAGAACAATGCTTTTGAAAAGCTTAAACAAAAGCTTATCTCTCAACCTGTGCTTACACTACCGGACCTCTCAAAACCATTTGAGGTCCAATGTGATGCTTGTGGTGATTGCCTTGGAGCTGTTTTGCTCCAAAAAGGGCATGCCATAGGCTATGAGAGTTGAAGGCTCGACCCTGTTGAGCAAGCATGCCTTAGACTCATGGAAGCACTATTTATTGGGGACTCCTTTCATTCTGCGAACGGATCACCAAAGTCTTAAGTACTTCATGACGCAGACCAAGCTCTCCGACAAACAAATGAGGTGGGCAAATTTCCTTTCGCAATTTCATTTTCATATTGCTCACATTGCTGGCAAGCATAATCAAGTAGCTGATGCACTCTCAAGACGGCCGAGAGTGAATGCGGTTTCCATAGCAACTCACAATGGTCTATCTTCAATGATAGATGAGTATGCTATTGATCCCGATTTTAGAGATGTGATTTCAGCCCTTGCATTAGGGAATAAAGAAGAACCATTTACCTTACAAGATGGTTATCTTCTCTATGGCAATAGACTATGCGTTACTAACTCACTACGTGAGAAAGTAATGTATGAATCTCATGCTCCACCTTATGCGGGGCATAGAGGAATTCAGTCTACCATAAAGGGAATTGAAACATATTTCTATTGGCCTACCATGAAAGTGAACATACAAGAGTATGTTTCTAAATGTGTGGTATGCCAAAAGACAAAATTTGATAGAGGGAAGCAACTTGGATTGCTTCAACCCTTGCCAATCCCTAATTCACCATGGGAGAGCATATCCATGGATTTTATCTTTGGATTGCCTAAGTCTATCCATGGGAATACGGGAATATGGACGATAGTAGACAGGTTCAATAAACAAGCTCATTTTATACCTGTCAAAAAGACTATCAAAGCCCATCAAATGGCAACCCTCTTCATTTCACAAATTTTCAAGTACCATGGCTTGCCAATGTCCATAGTGTCGGATGGAGATCCTAGAATGACCAGTAATTTCTGGAAGGGTCTCTTTGAGAATTTAGGGACAAGCCTAAACTTCTCTTCGGCCTATCATCCACAAACGGATGGCCAAAGTGAAATAGCTAACCTAACCATTCTCAATCTACTAAAAGCCTATGTAACGGAAGTAGATCAAAGATCCCAGCGGGAGAATTACTTACCCTTAGTGGAGTATGCTTACAATAACACTGTACATACTTCCACGGGAAAATTACCTTTCGAGGTAATTGAGGGAAGATCAAAAAGTCCCTTGCTACTTAAAGTACATGGGAAGATCTTCACTCTGCAGATGAGTATAGCCGAGACCTACAAGAATATTTCCAAAAGATTAAGGATGCTATCTCTATCTCACAGCAAAGGCAAAAGGCTGCTGTTGACAAGCACAGAAGAGCCCAAGCCTTTAAAGAAAATGATTGGGTCTTGTTAAAGTTTCCCAAGGCTCGATTAAGGCACACGACGGGCAAGAATCCTACGGGCCACCAAAAGTACTATGCTAAACTAGCAAAAAGGTACTATGGTCCCTTCCAGATTCTTAGGCCAATCAATGAGATGGCCTATCAACTCAAGTTACCCAATCATTGGCTCATACACAATGCTTTCCATGTGAGCCTATTAAAGCCTTAGAAAGGAGAGCCACCTCAAGAACCAACTATTGAAGACCCACCGGAGATCGAGGACCAAGAGGAGGTGCTGCAGCCCGAGTCCATTCTCTGACATGAAGACAAGGTATTAAGAGGCGGTAAGACTATCCGACGATATCTTATTAAGTTTAAGAATTATCCTTTTGAAGATGCTAGATGGATGCAAGGCATACAATTAAAGGATAACCTAAACCTTGTCAATGCTTACAATGCTTCCCAAGAGTAAGAAAATGTATAAAATGTTAAAAATGAACAAAGTTTTTGTCTTATAAGAATCTCTTTTTCGTTATTGTGCACAAAAATGAAGTAGTATGCATGCTTAGATCAAGTTTGCATAGACGACGTCTCCCAAACACCAAGTAGAGCTTGTCACTCTATTATGGAAGACTGATAGGACTAATGTGCAGACATGCTTGCGGTAGCCTAAGGCTCTCAAGCGCCAAATGGACTAGTCATCCATTGTGGAATGATGTCGTAGGGTAACATAGGGATCCTCTAACCGCTAAGAAAAGGACTCATGAATATGCTTTATCTTCTCTACACCATAGTCAAGGACGACTATGATTTCAAGAGAGAGGTAATGTCATAATAATCAATATCTAATTCTCCTAAATGATTTTCTCATATTAAACTGATCATTTAACGTGGGAAAGTGCCAGGGGAGAAAAGGCTAGAATATTGGTTAAGCTAGTAGATCGGCCACAGTAGGGATCCAAAGGGGGGGCCATTTGCAAAAGAGCCATGTGTCCTAAGGTTCAGCCCATTAAGACTTCCAGAATGCTAAGGTTCCAAAATTCAAAGGTTGTGTCCAAAGGGTTAAAGCTTAGGGGGAATTGGATGCTTTGTGTGCTCTCCAAAGTCAATGCATATCCCTACATGGGAGGGGGCGAGCCCTTCTTCTAGGGGATGAGAGAGAAAGTCACACACACACACACACACACACACACACACACACACACACACACACACACACAGGCTCCCTTTACACAAAGGGAATGAGGGACACATGTCAGCTCCCTAGGCCAAATGCCCACAAGGTGTGCCCAGTTTCTATTGGATGAGAGAGAAAGTCACACACACACACACACACACACACACACACAGGCTCCCTTTACACAAAGGGAATGAGGGACACATGTCAGCTCCCTAGGCCAAATGTCCACAAGGTGTGCCCAGTTTCTATTGGATGACCCTTGAAGTGGACCAATGAGAATTAAGCTAGAGTAAATCTAGTTTAATTAATTTAATAACATTTAATAAAAGAAACCAATGAGAATTAAGTCTCCTAGAAGACTATTGGGCAGTCTCCCAAGGGGTCCAATGAGCATTCAGGAGCCCAATGGCTTGCCTGATTCCTATTGGCCAGGAGGCAAAGGGATCCAATGACAGTTTAGTTTAAATATTTAATTACCTAAAGCTCTCACAAAAGGGGAAAGGGGGACACATGTCAGAAGGCTATCACTTATGTTGCTTAATAGTCATTGGCTTGACTTGGGGAGAGCCAATGAGGGCTCAGCAAGAGCAAATGGCAAGAGGGCTCGCCCAAGAGAGAGAGGGGGGGCTGATTTTTGCAAGGCATTATTACACACACACTCACACAATCTCATGTGTGAAGAAAGAGAAGACTATCTCTTCCCAAGATTTAATGGAGAGCTCATCACCTACTCTAAGCTTGTGAGATAGAAGCCTACATAGACACACTCTTGGCTTGTGGATGCAAATCCAACCAAGAGCCAAGCTTCAATGCATGCTCATCTCATCTACCAAGTTAATTACTAAGCTAAAGCTATGCTAATATGAGTGATTATGTGAGGAGATGTACATCTTTCTCGTAAGATACTCCTTCTTCCTCTCAATCTACTCTCATACCCTGCTAGCTCTCACCATCTTCGAAGGTGTGTGAGGCTTTGGGTCTGAGAACGGGGATAATTAAAGTTGTGTTTGTTAAGTGTTTTGATTAGTGCATGAAGCATTCATCTTCATTGCACTAGCTAGTCTTGAAGGAACACAAAGAATTGTATTGTACAATGTCTCTCTTGATGGGAGAAACCATAATACAAAGCCTTTTGGAGGGGGGACCGGCTCCATGCAAATCCGGTCCTCAACTATTGTCAATAGCTTAATTTCTCTCTCTTTTGAAAGTATTGTTGATGCTATCTAACTAGGTGTTATGCTTTTTGTTGCTCTCTCCACCCAAGCACTCTTGTAATTCTCATTAGGAATCTATTCTAATGAAATGCCCACTATGTTCATGCTAATTTCCGCTACACATAAGTGTTTAGACCATTAAATGTTACATAAAATCACAAAGGAAGATGTCTGCAAAGGAAGATGATACTTGGGGCCGATGATAAATTTTTAGCGCTTCTGCCACAGCGCGCTTGCCTTTCAAAATTTCAAGATTCAAAAAATCAATGCCTTTTGCTAGTGCCACGTAGGCACTGGCACTGAAAATTAACTACCTAGGATACTTGGGGTCTGAGTGGGTGGGATTTGTAGCTTGTATCGTTGAAACCTACCATTTGAGTGGAGGCAAGAACCCCACAACATCTTTGGCAAGGGCTCTCTTGGACGATTGGGCTCCCATGGTCATGATAGAGGGGGGCATCTTCTACATGTAATTTGAAGAAAAGTATTGGGAAGGGCATTACTTCCACATCAATTTTCTTGTTGCTAGTAGGGTGAGGTTGCTCTTTGGATACTTTTGTGCAAGGTACCTTCATAATTTTTTATCCTCTTTCAAAACGTTCATTATTTTTACCACACCCTGTGTTGTGTTAAGGTGTTGATGGGGTCATTGGCTTCACATTATCTGTAGTTGTGCATAGGGTAAAGGGGCCAATAGCGAAACGCCTAACTTGGGGAGCTTCAATCTTCTTCCTTCGAGCTCAGCTTTGAGCACAGAGTAGCTCATTTCATTCTTCTTGCCATGAGGTTTCACAATTTTTCTTTACCGAGTTTGTCCAATTTCGGATCCGCGAATTACGGTGTGAGCGGGATGAAAACACACACAGCACCTCTATATCGACCCGACACACACTCTTGGGAAGATACACACACACACACACTATGGGGCACCACTCGGCTTACACAACCAGCCTGGCCGAGACAGGGAACACACCTCTGGAGTGAGAGGAGAGAGACTATCCACTTGCCCACTCCACACAGACACACACAGACACACACACACAAACACACACACACACCCAAAAAACTCAGCTCAAAAGAGGAGAATTTTTGATGTTTAGATACAATTGAGCTTGGGCCAACACCAATGGGGCAAATAGCTCACACAGTATGGGTAAAATAAGCCAGATATAATCACAAACTGGAGCAGAAACTTCGCTCATAGGAGAAACTTACAAAGCCAAAACAGCAGAAAAATATGGAGGAATTTGGCAAAATGGACAGCGCCATCACGTCCGGAACGTCCCAAAACCCCATTCTACAATGTCAAAGTGCTCAAATCCGACCTCGGATCTGAGCAGTTTACGGCCAAAACAGGCTCCAAAATGAGCAAAAACACACCTGCGGCTGTTCCTCCTCTCTTCTCCACGTTTTTTCTGGTCTTCTCTCAGTATTTTCAGTTCCCACACTTAGCTTTATTAGTTGCGCACCCGTGGCCTTTTAGATGACCTCAAACGGACCCCGAACAGGCCAAAAACTGACCTCGCAGTGCATACTTGTCACCTTTTTGCATCATCCGCACACCTGGCACTTAGTTTTTTCAAATAATGCATCCCTCAACCACGTGAAGTGGCCCCAAAAAGTGGTCTTCATGATGACCTTTCTGCATAAGTATCACAAGAAAACACCCACGTCGTGTCCATACTTCTCCGCGTGCAAGTATTGACCCCTTTCGACCTCCTGACGCCACTCGATGCCATCTGACGCACCTGCTTACCTCATGTCGTCGGCCCACGGATAGCTTCCTCGAGAAGTTTTACGCAGTACCAACTCCTCCTTATTGTAGAAAAAACACAGTGGTACTGGTAATAGTGAAAATCGATGCACTATGTACACCCTGTCCTACCTGTACACATGTGGGCCCCACGTAACCACCTGGCTCTAAAAAATGGGCAATTCTTTATTTGATGCACCATGCATGTATATGTACATATGCGCAATCCCTTGCTCCAAAAAACTCCTGACAACGGCACGATGTTTGGAATCACGTGCATCAAAATTGGGGGCCAAAGAGAACACCCTCCAAGGCCTAAAAGAGTAATATGCAGCCACGGAAGCTTGAGCCCACATCAGACCAATAAGATGATGCTATTTCAAATTATCTAGTCGTTCAACCTCTCCTTTTTCGTACTACTATTGGTCCCAAATTACCTAATAACCGGGGTGTGATCCGTCATAGCACTGGGGGTTGTAACGCTAGTGGCCCCTTTACCCTATACTATTTGGAATGGAAGTATATAAATAATCACACTCCTATAAAGCTTTTTTGTTCCAAATGCCTTGTAGAGAATATCTATCTCTCTCTCACTCACACACACACACACAGAGCACAAAATAAATACTAAGCGGGTTCGCTCATAGTGATAGCCTATCAATATTACATTAACTAGTACAATGCCGCTGCCTCCGACGGTGCTATGTGGACTTTCTTAGCTTAGACATGCCTCCACTATCTACATGCAATGCCTTAGGACAAGTTGGAAAAGTGGCTATGAAAGATATGGTTGTCATAGAGAGAGATCACACATGCCTTAAAAGTGCAAGTGTACGCGATTGCATTGGGAGAGATGCCTTCTCTGTGCATGTGCTAAAAAAATCCCACAATGCATTCCAAGAGACAATGGCATCCCTGATAGAAATCTCCTCAAGCACTTTTTGTGCTTTATGAATTGCACCACATTTGGCATACATGTCGTATAAATAGCATGGAGCTCCCTTCCCCATTATATATACTATAGAGGAAGCTAAAGGTCCCTCCTTCCACCACTATGGATGGTCAAGTTGCCACCTACACTCTGAGATGGGATGGTGAGCAAGGAGCTGCCGCCTCAATGGCCGATGATATGTGTGGTGAGCTCGGGGGGTGCACTATTGAATCATGTTGATGTATAACGTGAGTTCAAAAGGAGGGGTTTTAAAATACAAATATTTTAGGCAATTTAACAGAGATACATTATAATGAGGAGTTTTTATATCCAATTTTGAAAAAAAAAGGGGTCATTTTATTCATTCAGACATGTTAAAAGTAGGGTTTGTTTAATACCTAGCGAATGCACGTTATATAGGGGGGTACTAAACGGCGAACTCCCCAAGGTGGTGAGCACAGAGCTCCAACAGCCAAGGTGGGGATAGGGATGCAAATTTGAAGGCAATGTGCAGCGAGTTATGGAGCTGGGGATGAACTTCTTGAAGTTGGTAGCGTAGATGAGTGATGCAACAACCAAGAGGGTTATAGGAGCCAAGAGGCTGATAGGAGCTGGCAAGAGCCATGGTTATGGGGATTTCCATAAGGGTTAAGACACTTTCAGCTTTGAAAGGGTTCCTTTTTTAGCATGGGGATTGATATGTAATAGCATGGGGATCACCATGCTTTAGAGACCACCTCTTCAAACAAAACCTGATGTTGCGCATATGCAACACATACAACAAATTCAGCTGGTCACCATTAGCAAGTTCCTTGGGGAAGCAGGCAATGTCATTGATCTAGCAGGCCAAGTCAAGGTGGCTTGATTCTTGTACCTCTCTAAACTGTAGATCTTCAAGCTTCTCTTGCTCCAACTCCATGCCCAAGTCAAACTCTCCCATGGCTATGATGGTGGGGAGATTGGATGCTACCATGTGCATTGCAATGTCGTCCTCTAGGCTTGAGATAATGCCGCTAATTCTATGCCCCTCTCTAAAAACTACCTTATGTGCTTGGTCCGCTTGCAGAAGTCAAATCTGAAGGCTCCTTGGTTGGCCTGTTGCATTTACTCCCACTATTTGCAGGACCCCATAACTACAATAAGCAGGTTCTTTTCATGGAATATGTTATTGATTGAGATATAAGTATGCATGGGCTTCTACTGGATTAAGGTGGACTGGCTGAGTTGCGATAGGCTTGCATGCTTCTGTATAGAGCGTTGTAGGCATCATCCACAATGGTGTACCTTTGCATGAGCTTGAGGAGGGCAGTGGAATGCATTTTGTTTGCAACATTAGGCCACATGTAGGTTCCCAGAGAGGAAATGCCAACAGTGCATCTTGTCGATGTTTGACTCTAATACCCCTCCAATAATGCTTCTCTCTCTCTCTCTCTCTCTCTCTCTCATCTAATGGGTGCAAATTGTGGTGTGTGGCACACACCCATGACCCACTCACAATGCACACTCAAAAACACACACCCCACGCTCATTCACACAACACTTCTTTCCCCCACCTCTCTCTCTCTCTCTCTCTCTCTCTCTCTCTCTCTCCATGGACCATCCCTAGCGCTTCCTCTACATAGCCCCTCACCTCACTGCTTAGCATCTCCCTAAGAAAGAGCATTTTTGTATTAAGGAAATAGTGCATATCTCAAGCGGATACACATTTGAGAGCTCCAAAGTACATCTCACTGCCTCTCTTTGTCTCTCAACACACACACACACACTGACATGTAGAAATTCAAACTCCCATCCGGATCTCTTCCACCACATTGCTTGCAAAACAAAGAATATCCATCTGCATATGATCAGTGACAGGTTGCACTCTTGAGCTTTCAATGGAAATCTTGTTGTGTGACTCCCCATTTAATGAGTCTCATCAATATATTTTTGTTGCAGCATGGTGAAATAAGGTGAATGTCTCGTACATGCTCCACAATGGAGACGGACGATGCAATGGAAGAGGGTAGAAATGGTAGGCATCCACATGAAGATGATACCATGTATGGCTAAGCCTTTAGAGACGAAAGCAGTTCCCACTAGGAATTTCTCTCTCTCTCTCTCTCTCTCTCTCTCTCTCTCTCTCTCTCTCTCATATATTGTTAACGTAGTTCATGCAACTCGCTCATCCCTCTCGACAACTTCTTCATTCACTCACTCAACCGATTACCTTAACAGCAAAACCAAAACCCCTGGTTTTCATACCAAGAGTCATTATACAATGCATTAAGTTAAGCAATCATGACTTCCAACCTGGCAGTGGCACATGTTGCAGTGTTTGGTTGGAGATAAATAGCACTGCTGGCAGACTGCAGTAGCCAGTAGGATTCAGAGAGATCTAGATAGATAGATAATTGAATTATCGTCTTCGGAGGTCAGATTTGACCCATGGGACCGAAATCAAAACATTACAAAGGGGTTCTTCTAAACGGGAGGATCATGAGATACATCTCACTTAAGGACCGAGGGTCCAAAGAGGTGTCAAAAGGAAAAGCTAAAATGAACAAAACTAAGAAGGGGAAGGTGAGGAGGGAGCTGGCTTGGGAGTTCGAAACTCTTGGATAATGGCGTTACCTACTCGATAGACTGTCCATTTCCCTGTTGTGCGTGCTTCTCGCATCTTCTCGAGTTTTACCTTCTTTTGTTTGAGTTGGGCGGGTGTAAGATCTTCTACAAAGCAAATTTTAGTATCCTTGAGAATCCTTGATTGCTCAAGGAGTTTGATTCGATCCGCCTTGGTCTTGAAAGTGAGGATTGCGTGATTGGTGCGATGCTCATGTGTAAGAGAGGTGATTGTTGCTGGATCCCAATTGTACCAACTAGATTATTGCTTGGATACGGGAAAAGCACTCATGAAACTTGAGATCCCCCTCCCCTTTCTAGTCACTTGAGAGCCCGCCGATGCGAACATTGAGGGAGATGTCCTCTTGTCTTTGTCGCTTGCGTAGAGTGGATGCCACATGGTCTTCAACCTTGCAAAAGATTACCTCCTGCACTTAAGTTTTGACCTCCTTTGTGAGTATGGTCTCCACCTCCGTCTTTGTTTTATTGAACTTGACTTCACCTCTTCCATCTCTTTTTTCTTGCAGTTTTCCATTGCAACAAGCCGTGTCTCGATGGCAGCAAGTCTTCGCTTCAACTCTTCATTCTCCTTTAGGATTTTTCAACTTTGTTTTGAAGGCCAATGATGTTGTCCTGCTTCAGGGGTGTTGCTATTACCCTTGCGAAAGTGAGCTTGCCACGGGATGAAGCCCGAGTGGCCATGGCTACTATTTTAGAAGACCCAAGGGTGGGCTGCAGTAGTCTCTGGGTGGGAAAGTTCTCTTATTAATTAATAATAGACTGTGTGTGGTTAAGATTGAACATAGGGGAGTGACGGGGACAAGCCGTGGCGAGAACGGGGGGAATGGGAGGGAGCCCGTGAGGAGATGCAGGGACGCGACAGTTGGAGAGGCAGTGGTGGAACAAGGCTGCGCGCGGAAGTGCTGGAGCAGGGTGGCACGACAATGCTGGAGCAGGGCCGTGCTAGCTAGAGCCGGGACCCCCCATAGAGTAGCCCCTCGCCCAGGGGGAGGTCGACGAAGGGCTGGTGTTGCTGCTACTGCTACGATTTCCACAGGCAAACTGGAGAGAGAGAGAGAGAGAGAGAGAGAGAGAGAGAGAGAGATAACTATAGAGAGAGAGAGAGAGAGAGAGAGAGAGAGAGAGAGAGAGATCTGCACGAAAAGGATAGGAGTATGAGCCGACACCTCCTTACATAATTTGTAGCAGGGTAGTATAAATGCCGCTCAAATTACTCATCGCGTTGTTATTTCATCAACATCGATGGCATTAGTTACGTCCAACTGAGAAACGAAATACCCCTTGTCCCCACAGCTATTTCACCCTTGCTTAAGAAGCATATTCCCTCTATCCCAGAAATGATTATGGAGCGAATTACATTACCTTCCAAAAGATTTAAGTAATGATGCAGGTGATGAGGGGAAAGGAGGTAGTTGCCACAAACTCATGGCAATCCTGCTAGGATCTCTTTCATCGGTTGCTGTCGTGTTCTTAGCACTTGGATTTGTAGCATACTGCATAACAGGCATAAGCAAGAATGAAAAAGTTCAAACTCAAAGCATCACAAGGGGAGAGAGAGAGAGAGAGAGAGAGAGAGAGAGAGAGAGAGAGAACTTTAAAGGCTAATAAATATTGCATTGCATAGCTAGAAAGGGCAAATGATTAATTGGAATTCATGTCACATTTAATGCTTCTTACAGGCTATCTTCCTTGAACACCTCATGACTCTAGCTTCCTCTGAATTGCATGCTTTGATGGAATTGAAGGCTCGCCTTGCAAACTTTGCCCCACTTCTTCGAGCTTGGGATGCCAATTATAAATCACATCATATTTGTTGAAACTCTTCATTTGCTGGGATATCTTGCACTATAAGTGGAGTACTCTATAACCGCTAACATTGCCACGGAAAAACAAAGAAAAATGGAGAGATAAAAAATTGCGTGCGTGGCAATAACCACGGTTCACAATGCAGTAGTGATTTGGAAGTAATAGGCGTGGTAATAGCAACGGAAATATACCTACTGCTATTACTGCATCTGTTGCTATTGTTATACTACGCTAATTATCGCTAAACGGCCATTCAAAAATAAAGTTGCTCATTTGGGCCACCCAATATTGGGTGGCCCAATGAGCACCTTTATTTTTGACCTGCATAAAACAATAAAACATCAATTGTTTTTTGAAAGAGTATACAAAAAATCCAAAGAATTGAAATTGACTTTACTTTACCTTGACAATTTAATGTCCAGAAGATCAACTATTTTAAAAAGTTACAAATAAAATGTAAATAGTTCTATATACATTGTGCCACATTGGGACATTACAAAAGTTTGGACAAATATTTTTCTATTTAATCCTCCTCGTTCTCGTCGTCGTCCAAAGGCACGTACGTTTGATTACCTTGACTATACATAAACCCAAACCAAATTAAACAATTATAAACAACTTAAAATAATTGATACAAAATTACTTGTTTAAACTTACCATTTGTAGTGATCCAATCGTTGCGTCGAGTTTCTTGCGAGAGATGTGGTTGTTCTCGAACAACCATCGTCAAGTATCAAATTCTGTATGGCGCTCCCGATACTTGACCATCTCTCTGGTTGGTCAAGTAAGAGTGATATTTTTCTAATTTAGCAAATAACAATAACAAATCATCAACTACAATCTTTAATATAATCACAGATTTAGGTTATAATTTAATCAATCTTACATATTTGTCCTTCCAGACTGCCTTGCCCCTCCTGAGCCATAGTGTGTGGGTGTTTGCCTGGCACAAGCTTCACGTTGTTGTCTGTAGGATGAGCCCATCGCAGCCTAATCGCTCTTTTCTTGCATTGCCTACTCCCACTCCGTGTTTGGTATGTTGCCACCGCGATAGCTCCTCTCTGGATCTCTTACTTGGCTGGCTACTGTGCGCCGTACACTGGACTGCTTGTTTTTCAAAAACGTTTTTATGTAGCCCTCCAACCATTGTTGTAAAAGAGTTGATCGGGGGCATTTGGAAATCTAGCATGTAGCGTGTCCTCAATGTAGTGTGCATGATTGGAAGTTGGTCTCTAAACTTTACAAAACAGTTCTTATATATTGAATGTATAAGAATTTGAAGATGACATCGAAATATCATGCCCTGTGCTGTACCATGTGCAATGTGTTTCCTAAACCATGTTGTCACTCCCGTCCTTACACTACATCAGCATGGTCCATGTTCATAATTTGAAAGTCAAGGATCATTGTATGATCTTGAACAATAAGTTCAACCCCTTGAACTACCATGTCCCATACTTCTTTATCATTTCCAGACATCTGTTCTACCACATACTTGTGGGAGAAAGGAGTCTGTGTAAGCTTCAATTTCTTGGATAGCTTATAGTTCAAGAAGTTATGAATTGCACCATCATCCACCAAAATACGAACATGTTGTCTGTATATAGTATTATGCATGTGAATCAACTCATGGGGGCCAAAGGTGTGAAGCAGACACACAACACTTGTGATTTTCTTCCATATGAAGACCCTCTACATCACAATATTTAGGAGGTGAATCTAATGTGAGGTGTTGCACAGTGTGCATGGCCTTTTATTTGCCTTGCAAAAGAGGACAATCGTTCTTGTTATGGTGGTCCAAAAGACTTTTGAAATACAAACCGTGTTTCTTTGCATGCTCAAAATCGAAAGTGCAAAGCGTATATGCATGAGGGAAAAGTAGTTATGAAACCTACATGAGAGGTACAGAGTAAAATGGATCAATTACTTGGTATTTTTCATGCTCATCATGTCATTCTGCTTTTGCAACAAAAATTAGATGCTCTACATCTCACCAATACAATTCTATTGAGACCATATATGTAAATTAACTTTGATGTTCTCTCAGCTAGCAAACATTAACAAAGTTGCTGGGAAGAGGAAAAGAAACTTGTAGTAGTTTTACTTAAAGAATATAGGAAGGAACAAAAAAAAATCAAATTACTAGCCTTGTCAAATCATGCACAGATGGAGTCCATTACTGAGATAGAAGAAGTGGACATATAACTAAATTCTGCAAGTCCAAAATAAGGAGCAAAGACCAAGCACACCTAGTTGAGGAGGAAGAACAACCAATTGAAGCTCCTAATGATTCTCCCTGAAGCAGTCACTTATCAAAAGCTTCCTATATCATGTGCGTTCAAGAGGTTATTAATAATACCTCAATATACATACTATATTTACACTACGTGCCTGTTAAAAAAAAACCCCACCCCCCTCTGTATGTATATATTTTGATACATTTTGATCTTTTAATAATCCTCTCCGGTTAACTCACGTGATAGCATACACATTCTAAAAAGTGACCGCCCCGGGTGATTCTCCAAAATTTTCTCTTCTTGGAGTAACCCATGAGGACAATGACGATGGGCCTTTGATCTATTGCAAGTGTCACAAGTGCCTACATACTCGTTGACAAGCTTCCACATTTGAGGCCACCAAAAGTCATTGAAGTACCTCCAAGCGTGTTGGTCCTGGTGGAATATAGAGAAGACCCTTATAGTAAATTAGCCCATCAATTTCTTGAAAGTCCTCATTAACCCCTTGTCCTTGTAGTTGTTGTCTAATCTTTTGAGCAAGTGGGTCCTTGGCAATTTGCGTCTTCACCTTAGAAATAAAAGTAGAATCTTTAGGAGCTTGGCTTATGGTGGCGTTTAGCTTAAGCTGCTCAGGTTTCAAAATCACTGATTCTTGTTGATCAAATGTTGCGTTGCCTTCTCTAGGTGCAAAGTAGGATCTTCTTGATAAGGCATCTGGCTTACCTTGTTGATAGCCAGGCCTATAAGATATAATAAAATCAAATCTTGATAGGATACCACTCCACCTGGCTTGGTGACGATTCAAAATGTGGGATTCCATGAAGTATTCCAAATTCTTGTGATTTATACAAACAGTGATCTTATGAGGAGCTCCTTCACGTAGGTGATGCCAAGTGTCGAAGGAGTTGATGATTGCTAAGAGCTCTTTGTCATGGATTTCATAATTGATTTTTGCAGCTGAGAACTTGCAGGAATGAAAAGCCACTAGATGTACTCGACCATCCTCACCTACTTGGGATAGAAGAGCGCCAAGGGCAAAATCTGAAGCTTCTGTTTCTAGGATGAAGGCTTTGTAGGATATGCATGAATTAGAATGGGTGCGATCGTGAAAGCTTTCTTGAGAGTCTAAAAAGCTTTTGCGGCCTCGAAGTCCCAAACAAACTTATTATGGATTGTCAACCTTGTGAGTGTTGTAACCACCTTGGATTATCCCTCGATAAAGATACGATAGAAATTTACAAATTAGAGGAAACATTGAACATCTCTTACCGAGGTGGGTGTTTCCCAATCAAGGATGGTTTGAACCTTCTTTGGATCCATGGAGATTCCGTTTTTAGAGATAACATGACCAAGAAATTCCACCTTAGATTGATGAAAAGAGAACTTCTCCAACTTTGCATATAACCCTGATGCACAAAGTTTTTCAAGCACTAACCGTACATGGTGCTCATGCTCTTCTTGATCCTTGGAATATAACAAGATATCCTCTAAGTATATCACCACAAAATAATCCAAATACTTCCAAAAGATGTCGTACATTAAATGTTGAAAAACTGTTGGGGCATTTGTGAGACCAAATGGCATGACGGTATATTCAAAGTGTCCATACCTTGTGCAAAAGGTTGTCTTCCATTCATCACCTTCTTTGATTCTGATTGAAACCCTGCGGGATTTAGTATGGATTTCCGTATGGTATCATGTGAATGTACAAGAGGGGGGTTTTTAGAGGTCAAACATAAGCGTATACAATAGGGGTAGCCCCCCATTATTTCATGCTCGTACCGTATGCATAAGGGAGGGGGGACCTACCCCGCGGCGGGACGGCGGGGGGGAGGGGAGGGATATTAAGTGCTTATTCCATAAGACACATGCGCTAACAAGCCAATTAAAGAATCCTTCACATGAGGGTGTTGTTCTTGGTATCTCAAAGTGTTAATTTACTCCACTAGCAAGCTAAGATAGCTATACCAATGAGAAGATATGGTACCTCCCTATCCTCTCCCTTAGCTCAACATCTTTAATACTTGTTCAACAAGCTTCTAGTTTTGTTGGGATCGATGCTACCATAAACTTGACTAATCTAATTTTATGTAGCCACTAGGAATCAATATTTGGACATTCAGACCCTCATTAGCCTCTTCAACATCATCATCATCAATACCACCATCAGCATAGCCTTTGTCTCCACATTTGTACCCTCATTTTATTTATTGTTGTCTTCTTGCACATCATCCAAGTCACTCTTCTCTTCTTCTTCTTCATATGCAAACTCAATAGCAACACCAATGGCATGATCAAGAGTGATTAAATTTTTGGAGTCTCAAAAGATTCCCTCTAATATATACACAATGGACCCAGTAGGGGATACCACATGGGAAAATTTTAAAAAATGCTCATTAGGGGAAGCGTGGGAAGAATAAGACGTTAATGAAAGAGCGGAGGCATTCCATGTGGATGCCATGCTTTTATCTTCCATATTTGAGAACTCTCTCTCTCTCTCTCTCTCTCTCTCTCTCTCTCTCTCTCTCTCTCTCTCTCTCTCTCTCTCTCTCTCTCTCTCTCGTGCATCACAAAGCTAAGGCAGAGAGGCTTCACAGGGAAGAGGCGAGTGGAGATGATGCTAGTGCTGGATGAGAGGGTGCTCTATGAGGATCTCTCTCTCTCTCTCTCTCTCTCTCTCTCTCTCCACCCCCCATGCACTCGAGGGTGCTCTTGCTTTGACTTTGTCATGCACTGGCTGTGTGGTCGCTCAGGGAAGTGCTATGAATGCATCAAGTCTTGTCTTCCCCTGCATGAAACCTTTGTTCTTTTGCAAATTCTTTGTCCATGAAGCATGCCATTGCACCTGAATCTAGTAATGCTTTACTTGAAGCAGAGATAGAGGTGATAACGAAGGAGTGTGCAGAAAGGTGATGATCTTGGAGGTGAGCCATTTAAACTTGAGCCTTTAAAAGAAATTGGGCCTTTGGTACCTGCACTTTCAGCCCCTCCCATAATATTGATGGACACATCATCTCAATGTGATCCAAGTGCTGAGCCATCCTTGCGAGCTCCTGTTGTCTTGGCCTTGACAAATTATGGACAACCAAGCTCTCCTGGTATTTCTGACACTATAGCTTTAAATATGCAAACCCTAAATTTTAGTGTTGGGCACTCTGCTAATCATGTGTTGGAGTTAGGCACAGGGGGGTTTTCAATTGGCTTGTATGTTGTACACAGATTTGATACTATTTTGTGTAATTTTTCATATCTGAAGTTGTTACATGGTCTGCCTATTGAATGAACCTATTGTTATTATGTTTTCCACCACCTTTGCCAGGTTTATTTTTGCTGGAGGATAGCTTCTCTCATAGTTTCTATTCTGTTAAAGTCTTTTGGCACTCTCGGGCGTTGCTTCATTCTTTAGTCTGGTGGTACATCATGTCAAAAAGTTATGTGGCTTGAGGCTTGCTAGCTTCTTTAGTCAGATGCTTGTGATGATTGTTTGTAGCAAGAGACAGAAGGCAATATTAGGAATCTCGATAATTTTCAGATGTTATAGGAAAATGCCAACTCTTTGTATTTATATTGCTTTTAAGAGATGTAATTGATTGCCGTTACCCCCCCCCCCCCCCCCCCCCCTAGTGTGAAGGCCAACGTGCACAAACTCTGCCTAGTGGATCACTCAAAGTCATTAATGGGAGAGGAAAGCGGTTTAGGAAGGCTAATCATACCTATACAATGGATGAAAAACTATGCAAGAAAAAGCAAGTAATCTTCATTTGGTGCTTGAAGTTGTTTCTTGATACGATCACAAAGAGTTGATGTGCAATGTTTGTCTTTTGCACTTGGCTTTAATTTCTTACACCCATGTAAATGCCTGTTGATCAATACATTATAGATTAGCTGCATGGTTTGGTTCTACTTGTTTTCTATTAGAGAAAATTGTCCTTTATAATAGTAGAATGTATCAAAAGCTTTAAAGGGGACTCATTCCTCTCAGGGAACCTAGAGTATCCAAGCCTACGTTGTAGACTCATTTGTGGAGCAAGAATGTGTCTTGATTTTGTGTGTAGAACAGTCAAAAGTAGCATAAAGTGGAGAAAAAAGTTTGAAACCTTTTCTTTAATGGGATGGACATTAGCACACTGAAAAACAATGATGCCTTTTGTTAAACTCCTATATATGCCGCTGTATATTTCAGTCACAGGTAGATGCCCTGTTTTTTAGAAGTATTTAGAAGGAAGATGTGAGTTTTACGCAAGCATGGTGACATATGTGCTGGTCACTTAGTTTGTGTTGTATGCGGTTGGTAAACTTTCTAGATGATGGTGGCCAAGCAATTCTCTTGGTGTAGATGTCTATGTCAACCGGTTTTGCCTAATCACCGAGCTTCTAAAATTGTTATGCTACTAGTATACATAAAATAGTGGGTCATTACATTGCGTACAAAATTCGTATGAGGGGGGATGGCTCATTACGAGAACGTCCGTATCTTGTTCGTATGTAGGGGGTAGGTTAGCATGTAAGATACCGTACATAGGGGGTTTCTCTAATTTTGATGCACGCAGGTGACATCCCCCCATTACTAATAGTGAATCCTCCAGGCTTGAAACATGCTCCTTCAATGTTACTTCTATGGGGTGAGTTTCATGCCTGACATCCCCTGAAGCAAGGTGACGACCATCAATGAATTCTATATTTGCTAGATTAGACTTATCCACAAGTGGTATGCCTTGTTCTTTTGCAAATTCTTTGTCCATGAAGCATGCCGTTGCGCCTGAATCTAGTAATGCTACACAATCCATGTGCCTACCCGGCATATGGATCTTGACTGGTAGCATAAAACTTGAAGTGGAATCAGTGGGAAGAAAGAGGCCTTATTTTTTGCTTGTCTTTTGTCCAATCGGTCGGTCTCTATTGAGGTTGGACGTCCATGTTTTCCAAACACGTTGAGGCCATTGCACCATGAACCTTCATCTTTCTCTTCCTTGGACAATGTTGAACAAAGTGCCCCTGCTCTCCCAATACATACATAAGACATTATTGTGTTGCCTTTGCTTCTCCTAGACTGAGAGAAGTTGAAACCGTGCTGAATCAATTTGCATGGGCTCAATGCTTGATTCATGGCCCTGTTGAGGTCTGTAGCCATCATGTGTTACTTCTGTTTTGGATCGCAATTGTGCCCAAAGACGCCCCTCTTGTCATCTCTCAAATAGTCACTTATCACATTCTATTGCTTGAGAGATGAAATCGCTTAGTGTGTGAACCTTTGGCATAGTCAATAAAAGATCTTTTACGTCATCCTTTGATCCCCACTGAAATTGGCTAATGAAATATTCCTCATGCCAAGTTAAATCACAAGTGAGTTGTTGATGTTCGGATGCATAGACGGATGCAGGTCTTGATCCTTGGTGGAGACCCTTTCTCTATCAATATCCCCAAAGGTTGCAAAGAACTCCCACACAAAAGCTTCAAAGTCATGAAGGAGAGGAGCTTCTTTTTCAAGTAAGGGAGCAAACCAAGAGAGAGCCGTACCCGAGAGGAGGGTCCCAATAAGGCCTACTTGAGAGGCATCATCTGGATAACGTTCTCGTTGCATTCGAATGAAGAGACGCACTTGTTGGAGAAAACCTCTAACTTTGATCTAGGCCCATCAAATTTTTCAGGCATGACGACCTTCGGCTCCTTCTTATGTTGAGAATAGCTAGATCTTGCAGTTTGTGCTTGATGTGTGCTTGTCTCTTGAAGCTCTTGAATTTGATGTTGAAGATCTTGCAACGCCGGTCCCAAGATTAGGGGTTGCCTTGCTTGAAGTTGAACGTTACTCTCGCAAAGTTCTTGTAACTGAGCTTGAATGCTTTGCAATGCGTTGATGACACCTTCCATCGTCGTCTCCATGATGACTTGAGAAGATTAAGAGATGGGAGTCTTGCCAAAATGTTATGAGCGCGTACAAAGCTAGAAGAGAGCAAGAGGAGGTGCTCACAATGTACAATAACTTGGGACTTGATGATAAGCTTAATCTTGAATACAAGCTTAATAATTTATTAAGAGATCTAGATACAAGACTTGAACATAAGACAAGAACTAGAAGAGGGCTTTTTTCATAGGAGCCTCACAACTAGTGTTGGCAAGACTGAAGGGCTTGTGGCCCAAGACCCCTATTTATACTAGTGCTTGAGGAGGTTACTTGAGAAGGTTAGAACTTTCTAGGTTCTACTTGAGGAGGTTAGAAATTTCTAGGTTCTTCTTGAGGAGGTTAGAACCTTCTTGATCCTTCTACTTTTTCTAGAACCTTCTAGATCCTTCTTCAACTTTCTAGAGCTTTCCAAAAACTTCTAGATTCTTTTGGAATCTTTTCCAAGCTTCTAAAAACTTCTAGAGCCTTGTAGGCGATGACAGAAGCAATGATGCAGGCAACGATTGACTCTCAAGCATCCATGACACTTACATAAGTTTTATATAGTTTCTGATCAAATACGTAAATCGATAGAATCAAAAAATAGGTTCTATTTGTACTAGATGCTTATCTCCGAAAAGATTTAAACTCCGAAAAAATAAAAACCATAAGATCTTTGATAAGTAGAAGGCATGAATATGGGTGTTGGTAAAGATATGGCTCCTTTGTTATGACAACCTCCTGTAAGGGTAAAAATTCACTGATTACTTCTAGTTTTTTTTTTTTAAAGAGTGATGTTACAAAGGAAATGCTGCCACAATTTCCACAATTTAGGAAACATATCTATAATATGGAGAAAAATCACAAGTAATTAACACTTTGGTTGATTCTCAAGATGATAATAGGTTCTTGGGTGTATATATCACAGTATGTAACATTTGGTGGACTCATAAAAGATATACTGGTATACTCACAAGTGATTATAAATCGGGGCAAAAGATAGGGCTCTTATTAGAACCAAATGTTTCTAATCCTTTCTGATAAACAGGGTTACAGACAGACAGCTCGGATGAGCATCACTTGGGACACATTTAAGTTACAACAGATTCAAGACAAGCTTATGGCTGCACATAGTAGGCAAAAGAAAACCAAGCCAATAGCAATTAGGGACCCTATCTCCAAACCATGTAAACCCATCAAACTTTTCAAAGACCGTAATAGACCCTACTTGCATAGATGAGCTAAAGAAAACATAATATATATTTAGGAGTGTAATAGGGTTCTGGGATGTGACAACGATAACAAGCAGTGGTTTTTGCCCTTATACATGTAACCCATTTAGTATGAATTAGTTCTTATTAATTTTATTGGTGGTTGGTTGGTAGGTAAATATCCCCGCTCTCATCTGATAGGATTTTTGGCTAAAACTCCTACTTTGTCATGTATCAAAGTATCATGTGATGGATTGTTTATGTATCAAGAAACTCACCAGTTTCTTTTTTAGTGTTGTTATTTACACTATGTTTTTCAAACAGTATTTAGGTCTTTTAGTATATATTCTGAATGATGGGATTTTAAATTCAAACACACATACACACACAACATCACCAGAATAAATAAATGAGGGAGACATACTATCAAATGAGTTTTGAGAGAGAGAGAGAGAGAGAGAGAGAGAGAGAGAGAGAGAGAGAGAGAGAGAGAGAAGAAGAAGAAGAAGAAGAAGAAGAGAGAATTTTAACGTTGTAGGAAACTATCCCAAGAGGCCTTAACACTAGGTTGGTAATGGGACACTTTTATGTCCTCGGACACTTTTATGTCCTGTTAAGTGACCATTTTCCCTGAATTATGTCAAGAGTTTCAAAATGGATTTTGAGGTGCTATCTATCTAGAAAGTTGTCTCATGAGCTGAAAAAAACTCGACATTTTTTTGGAATATCAATTCCATCTTTAACATTGTCCTTGCACAATATTTCACAACCTAAACTGTGTGAAAAAACGGGTCTTGTTTTTGTCTTTTTTCAACTTTTTGCAACTATACCACTCTAGAATTCATGTTTGTGAGGTCTATAGTGCTAGAGAACTATCTTTAGTAGTCCTAAGCATGTCCCGATGCTTCTAGGGAGAAACAAATATTAAAGTTGTAAGTTATGACCAAATTACAAAAATTGTCAAATCCTGTTTTTTAGCCAATTTTAGCTCTTCTATGATTTTTTTGGTGGATTTCATGATATCCAAATGCATTTTTGATTTTCTATGTCGCATATTGTAACATAAAGCTAATATTCCTTGAGTTTTGGGGCACCTAATACCCTATTTTGCATAGTACACAACGATGGTTGATTTTTTCAATTATAGAAGAAAACGAAACATTCTAGTATATCAAGTATAGCCTTTTCAATATTTTAGTTTCTTGTGACAACTACATGCATTTGTAGGTAGTAACCATATCTAGTCATAAGGATCAAATTTGGCTAGATATTGAATAGTTTCTATGGGATTCTACAACTCATAATGTTGAACCCAGTTTTTTCATGTTTGCTGTATTTAACACTTCATCTTTGTCCCCAAGATTCCCCTTGGTAAGAAATGTATTATTCTTTTGACATGCTCCATGGCTCCTTATGAACATAAAGGACAATAGGGAACTAAGAAAACATGCATATATTATTTGTATTGAGCGTGGCTATAGAAACTTTGATGATAGGTTTGCAGAATGGTAAAAATTCAACTTTTTTGTACCTATTTATTTTGGCAAAACAAAAAAATAGTGAGTGAGAAGCAATCATATGTTCTGATCACCAATCCATTGAAGTTAACTAGGGAATTTATCTCAAGTCCTACAAAAATCCATAATCTTATTTTTATGCAACAAAACGTAAGAAATGACTGTTTTGATGAAAATGCACTGGTCCATCAACTTTGGAGGCTTGGTGTGACCAAAAGATGAGAAATTTTACAAGTTTCTTATTTTTTCCATGTGTAGTAGGCCTTGAACTGTAACCTCATGAAAGGATTTTACAAAATGAGTGGATCTACTATGGTTTTGGAGGTTTTTTTCAAAACCCTGAAAGGACACTTTTATGTCCTGTTAGGTTACCAACCTAGTGTTAAAGGTCTATCTGACAAGGAGAGTTGAACTCAGAGAGAGAGAGAGAGAGAGAGAGAGAGAGAGAGAGAGAGAGAGAAAGAGAGAGAGTCGACATTGCATCCTTAAATATTAGATTGACCTATGGGACTAAATTCAACATGTAGCATGCTTGAAGACTATAGATATAACGGTCGCAACTGACAAATATAATCCATGGAGGTTCTAGGAGAGAAAGAAATGTAGGGAATGGTCTAGGATAAAATCTCTAAAAGAAAATTTGATGTGATCAAAAGATGCGCAATAAAGTAGGGTTACGGGTATAATACTCATACTTTCAAATTTTAAAGGGACATAATGTGTTTACAAAAGGAGGCTCTCCTACACTGCCTCAGTGTCCGGTCTCACATTTAAGAGAGTAGGAGCTAAGCCAACGAGTTAAGCTAAATGGTTCTTATTGTAGAGATTGTGCATAAGAGAATAGGCCCAAGAATGTAAATGGTTGAATACAATCTGCTCTCTCAAAGAGAATCATGCTTTTGTAATATGGGGAGAGGGAGATAGAGATGAATGAAATGCATGATTTTAGGTCATAGCCTCAATTTTTTAACCACATCCTGCAGTTTAGCATAATGACCAAAACTCCTGCAAAAGTAAACAACTACGCAAAGTTTATTTTTCTTTCATTTCTACCACAATTAAAGATGCAAATTCCGTGAAAGTGTACATGAACAAATAGTATGCACCTTATCGTACTATGCTGCTTATGCATTGTTGTGATTAGGTGATGATGTAAACTATTACCATGCTTGTGCACAAAAGAAAGCCAACTAATCTCTTTAAAACTTGAATCTTTATTGATATATTGAAAACTATGAACCCTAATCTTTTCACAACTCTACTCTTCGACATGAAAAGTTTTATATATTACACAGTATAATCGCCTTCACTTTTAAAAACGTGCTGTCTTACCAAGTTTGTTCTTCTCGACTTGGTAGCACTTTTCTCAACCCTAGGTAGACCAAGGAAAAGACGTCCTTCTTAGTATATAGGAGATTACGATGTGCACTACTACCAAGCCTTGCTCAGAAGAAGATGCAAGGATAGAAGCAAGTAAGAGAGTAGAGCAGAGAAATTAAATTCAATTGTGTTCCTATTGTTGAAACCAATTCCAGAACCCACTCCATTCTCAAAAGAAGTTTTAGTAGCTTTTGTCTCTTCACACCATGTTCACTTATCTAATCTGTATAAGTTTCATAGCATTGTTGGACCAAGATAGACCAGAAGGACTCTCTCTCTCTCTCTCTCTCTCTCTCTCTCTCAATAGAAGTACAAGACTTTTGAATGTGTTGAACAAGTGTTAGCTCCTCATGAAAAATAATGTCTATGAGAAGCTCCCAAGCTTGGTATCAAAGAATTGGAGCACCTTACATATATTCATGTTTGTTAGAATCTATCAAGAGGTTATGTCATGCATCACTTTTAGAAATGCAATAGACTACACATGTAGAAAGAGAGTATTGATAGTGTTCCACTTGGAAGATAAGATAGCCCTACAAAAATAGAGGCTATGTTTCTTTGGCCGCAGCAACACGCAAGTCACATACTAGTACAAACAAAATGTTGTGCCAAATTTGTTAAACAAATACAAATAGAATGTTGCAAAATTTCTCAAAAATCTCAAGATTGCATAGTCAAATTGCTCACAATTGTGATTAAGGTTTTGTGATGATATTTAACACTCATATATAAATTAATTGACCATAATATATAATGACATATTGGTTTAAGTTAATGTTACATTAAATAGAATGTTGATGCATGTTGTTAGTCATTTAGGAATTCTTGATACCTATAACAAGGGGAAGGGATCACTAAAATCTGTCTTCTCACAGAAGCATGCCAAGTACGAACTAAATGTTTTTCGGAATGGTGGTAGGTAAGAGGTTCCTTCCTGAATTACTTTGCATACTATAGATGTAGTAGTAGATTCTATATGGCTCAAAAAAATCTACGATGCTATCATTATAAAGATAACACAATTGTAACTTATTTGTATGACAATGTGAATTAGGTCTCCCCCATCTCGGAAAAATAAAAAGTCTTTCAAAACATATTAAATGCGTAAGTGAAGGGTGAGTTTAGGAAATAAGACAAATGAAGGTGGAAAGTCAAAAGACATATAAAGATGAAAAGTCAAAAGACTTTCTGTGTGTATATTAAGAGGTGGTCTACTTCACATTGTATGTTTGTGTTTCTCTTCTCCTTTATTTTTCCTTTAGCATTTTCTTCACTTTAAACTGTCCTCTCTCTCTCTCTCTCTCTCTCTCTCTCTCAAAGTTGTATCATCCCTTCTCACGTTCAATTGATATTGTTGCAAATCTACGTACTTCGTCATTGCCCGTTTTTGTGTGCTATAGAGTAGCGCATCGTTTTTGTTGTTATTGAGGGAATATTCGAATTAAGAATACCTTTTAATTTCTTTGAAGCCATTAGGAATATTTTGTTTTAAAATGCTAATGGTACATTTCTTGTTGTTTAAGTGGGACCCTTCGTAATATAATAGAAATTTATAATTTATGTATATAATGGACTATATGATTCTATATTACAACACAAAAAAAAGACATGCTATTGCAGGCGTTGATTTAACATACTCCCCATAAATCTCTTCCCCTCTTAACTTCAACATCCTTAGTGACTCTAGTCACCTTGTTATTTCACCTTTCATCTAACAACTTGATATGGCTTGACCTTTCTTGCATTCTATTATTTTAGAATGCCAAAGTGAAGCTTCACCTCAATGTTGTCTTTGGATCACGTGGATCACCTAGAAAAGAGGAGGGGAGTGGAGCTCTAAAAGATTTAGAAGGCATGGCACATGTGAAGATTAAATAAAATCCTCTCAATTGAGCGACTTGCATCCAACATTATCTTCAAATCTTTTTGTCTTTAGATACCACTAGTATGGTCGATATGCTTCGCTCACCTCTCTCTTTCTCTTTCTGCTCGTTGTGTGCTCGAAGGCTGCAGGGGACACTACCGACTAAAGCTCCTGCTGACACGTGTCTGGGGAGAGAAGCCGGAATCCCTTCCCCCATTATAATTGTATTTAGATACCATTAGTGTTGTCCCTTGGTTCTATTGAATCTACTCTATGATAATTTATAATCTGTATAACCTCCATCCTTTGATCAGAGATACAACCTCGTGAGATTCCCACCACACAAATAAAAAATTGTAGAAGATGCCTCTCCATGATACTATGTGTCACTGGATCTTAAATGAACCCCGGGTGATTGGATCTACGGTGTGGGTTTAAGCGCACAAATCTCAAGGGCACAAAGCACTCAAATTCACAACATTATAATAAAGCTGGTTCTAGTTTACTTCCTCCATGTCCTTGTTTACTTTTGGAATCCTTCACAGATCACGATTCAGAGGTCACAGATCATGACAATGTGTATGTTGTACTACTTTTTCTTTTGTTTATTTGGGCAAAAAACCGCGGTCCAATATATTTTAAGAGGTTGAAATCGTAAAATCCCAGATAGATTTGGAGCTTGCCTTGAAGAAAACCGGAAATTTTACAGAAGTTCTAGTGTAATTACCGACAGCTTCAAATTTTGTCCTGAAAACGGGTGTTTGCCTCTATTTTCTTGGGTTAGAGAAAACGTATTTTTCTAGGCCTGATATGAGATGTGAAGGTTTTTTAAGAGAATCAAATAGTAGACAATGGGTCGGAACTCAGAAGAATCTAAGAAGATGCTCATGTTTACATCATTATTTTAGGTCACGTGCTTGTGCCGAACAGCTTATTTGCACAGTTGTTGGAATCATAGTTCTTACTATATACACCAGCTCAACTTTTGCTTTACTTCCCTTCATCTCTTCTCTGATCTGCTTCTTCTTCCTCATCCTTGTCTTCTTCTTCCTCATCTCTTTCTGCAAGAAATACTCGTTGTAATCATCTACGATTTATTGGCCATATCAATCACCTTCTGCAAGCACTAATTAATAAGGCCCTCCTCTAATTACTTGCCCACCATGAAGAAAACTTGTGTCATCAAGTGCACTGTCAGATACCTCAATGAGAACTTCCTTGAGAATATATCCCATATGTTCAACGACATATTTGCAAACTCGGTGAACCTCTAGCTCATCAGCGAAGTGGTTGATCCAGGCATGTGCATTTTTTGCTATTTAGCATTTTAATTGGCCCATACACACATCCATACATTGCACAACCATATTGGCTTGTAAGCTGACGTCAATGCTGGCACTTTTATGTGAGCACACATGACCTCACGTACACGTGACCTCATTACACTTTCACAATCAGATTGTTTTCATACTATTGCTGTTGTAAGATTGAATTCTTGGTTTTGCGGCAAACTATGGATGCTGGAATTCATGATATCACATGGTTAGCTTATTTATATGGATGTAGTTATATAGATTTGTAATTTGTTTTCCCATGAGATGCTCTATTAATGAAGCCATTTTTACAATTTTTTTTTGCTTATTGAGCCTTAAACCTCTTGTGAGGATCTCCTAGGAGATTGCATGTCATGGCCCTTTTGAAAAGATAAGCAAAATCTATACTATATATAATGCAGCTTAAAATTTTCAAGTAAGGAGAGGCTATCCACATGTCACTCATTGGATCACTTGACAAAAAGCCTTACAAAACATAAAACATATGCTCTAAAATGTAAAAGTAAAAGGTAAGATTGAAAATGCAAAAGTGAAGGGTAACATTGTAAGAAATGACAAGCTTTAGCTTTTTAGATTGTAAAGTCAAATGACTTTCCACTCTACATAGAAGAAATGTTCCAGTTTAAATGCACATAACAAAAAGGAATATTTGATATGTAAACAAATGCCTTTTGAACGATCCACCCTTTGGCCATACATGCCTCTGATTGAGACCATAGCCGCACAAAATCTTTGAGAGTCTTTAAAAACCTCTCTAAAAAGAACATCCATCGTGCGTGCACTACTCCACATAGCGATCTCCTCCACCACGTGAACCAAGAGGTGAATTTGAGAGTCTTTAAAAACCTCTCTAAAAAGAACATCCATCGTGCGTGCAGTACTCCACATATAGCGATTTCTTCCACCACATGAACCAAGAGGTGAATTTGACTAAGAAGGACCGATCGAGGATATGCATCTTCAATGGCACACAGAGTTTCTATTGCAAGTGTTTGAGAAGCAGGGATAGCATCTATTTCGATTTCCTTGGAGCTCACAAAATCTACAGGAAAACACATAAGGATACACTAAGTGCTAGTTGAAATTATTGTGTACATAAAAAAGGTGTAGTTGAGTGGAGTCTTGTGGTGTACCTTACTAGCTCTCCTAGTTTGAAAATAGTGTCCCTGACCTTCTTGTCCCGACATATACACATACTCACCGGCAGAATGACCTATAATGTAAATTAGGGGAAGGGAAAGTGAGTGATAGTCATACACACAAACAATAGATAGAATAGAGAGTATGAAGATTACCTGAAGCATCTTGTGCCAATCATGGGACTTCAACCCATAAAATTGAACGCTTCCACCCTTCTTCGCTTTTGTGAAAGCTCCCTTTAGTGACCTCATGTATCCTATGGTGTGCAAATAGAGGCAATGGTACCCTTCACCTTGTCTAATTCTTCTTTGGCTAGCATCCATGTTAGTGCCTGATCTGTCAAGGCATTTGGGGTATTCAGGATATTATATTTTGAACTGTAACTAAGACCTTTAACTTTTGAACCTTAGGGATATGTGGACATTAGTACTTATATTTTTGGGTATTTGTGAATGTGCCTTATGGTATCTGATGGTGTGAGGCAGTTTCAGGAGAACTAACGAGGCAGTTCTCTTCCTCTTGATCTCGTATTGTTGTTTTTACTCTGTAATGGGGTGATGATGATGAATATACTCTGATGGTAGTCTCTTTTCCTCTTCCTTATGGTGTTCTTTGCTTATTTACTTTGTAGTATTGTGTATGAATACTCAGTTTACTGTTCCTGATTCCTGTAAATTGCATGTTTCCTGCATTGAATACCTGTTAGGGCTATGTGCCCCTAACATTTGGCGATCCTGATTTCGGTTCGAATTTTGCCTGAACCATGTGGGCCTAAGGAATGTAGCAGGGAACTGAACTGCTGGTTGACATCGACCACTTGCGGGAATTTTCGAATTGGGCAACCCCGCAGGAAGCGTCTGACGAGTATGCAACGCAATTCTTGAAGGAGTTCTTTCCACAATTACCAAGGGAAGTCAGAATTCTAATCGCTGACAAGGTAGTTACAACATGTTTACCCTTTGGAGCATGCAATTTACCTTCATGTTAGAATTTGTATAAAAGGCAGGGGTTAGCACAATATTTTACACAAAGAAGTAGAAGCAATGCATGAGTGGATCAGGGCAAGGGTCCAATGTACCACAACATTCATATGGAACAAGGCTTATATTAAGAAGGGAGTTCTCTGCAAGAGGAAGACAAGGAGAAGAGTCAGCTAATGATGACCAAGAAGAACCAGTAGGGGAACTTGCTACAGGGGCAGAAATTGTTGGGGAGGGGACTGAACTGCATGAACCTGAAAACAGGCTGCAGGAAACCCTACCTGCAAACCAAGAAGGCCAACAAACAACTCATCCCACATCAGACCCACTTTTGGGACCATTGGTCAATGTATTGTTAGCCCACACAGTTTTGAAGTCTCTGTGCAGTTTCTGTGCAAATTATGTGCAGTTTGTTGCAGAATGCAGTTTCAGTCTTTCAGCTTACATACTACAGTTTCAGGTATTTCAGTTTGCAATGCAGTTTAAGCAGTTTCAGGGTTTAAAGAGGTACAAATGCTCTCTATTCTTTTGATGGGTGATTAATGGAAAAGAAGAAGAAGAAAAAGTGTGCTATTTGTCAAAAATATGGGCACTGTGCAAAGCAATGTCCTTACATGTGCAAGCCATGTCAAAAGGAAGATGTATGTGTCAAATACTGTATGCATAAACTGTGCAAGAAGTTGTATCGAATTGTCGGATCTTTTCGAGATGCATCAGATCATGAGGAACTATGTGATGCATAAGAGGATTTGGATGATTTTTCTAATCTTCTTGACAAGGCGGAAGACTGGCATGAAGGTCGTGAAGGAAAAATAAGAAAGTCGTGCTCTAGTATGCGCAAGATACAAGTGTTACAAGAAGCAATTGAAGTCTTGACAGAGAAGTATGAAGATCAGTTTCAGAAGGAAGATGAAAATGATGATGGGTGGGGAGTTACAACACCAATGTTCCCCTTGGTTGGGAAAAATCAGGTACAATCATGTTTAACTTATCCAAATGCACTTGCTATAAGTCCCAAATCAATGAAAGAAGTTCAAGCACAAAGCCAACCTGAAGAAGTCAAGAAGGTGATGTTGGAAAGGGCAGAAGAAAAGGAGCATCCTGAGAGCCAAAGAAGCCAAAAGAAGCACTTAGTATCCCAAAACCACACTCCAAATAGACTCAAGCTGGGTTTGCACAATATTGAAGTACCAACAGTTTTTCAGGCACCTGTAGTTTCAAAAACTGAAGCTTCAAAGCCTGAATTTGAATTCTCAGCACCTGAAGTTTTTCAACCTGATTTTGATGTTCTTGAATATGGGATCAAAGTTGTAGATACTCAGATTATTGAAGAGAAGAAGTTGATTCAAGAAGGAGAGTTTGTTCAATGCAAGGGAGATGAAGTCCAAAAGATGATGAAGGAAGAAGGAGGAAGCCAGGAGCAACTCATGAGCCAAAGGAGCCAAGAGGATTTCCAGCTATCCCCAAACCTCACATCGAAGAGACTCTCCTCTTTGCAGGAAGAGAAAGCGAGTTTCCCAAAAGAAGAATTACTGATTGAGAAGAAGGGAATACAAGTGGGAGTGAGCGAGAGAAGCCACCAATATCCCATACAAACCCATATACCAACATTTGACATCAATCTTGAAGAGGTTGAAATTCAGGGAGACATCAGATTTCAACATAATGCAATGGAAGAG
>NC_140957.1:93745362-93860362 GCF_014529385.1 Adiantum capillus-veneris
AGAAGAAGAGCAGGACGATATGGTGAACTCGCTCTACTGTAATGTGTAGAGCATAGTGAGTTCTTATTAGGTTTTTACAAAAGAATATGTGTACATACCTGGCAGCTCGCCCACTTACCTGGGCGACCACATTGGGCTTTATACCCCAACAACCTCCCACTTAAAGTCCAATGTGGTACTTTAAGTGTGAGATAAGCTACTATACAAGCTAATATACAAGAGATGTAGAGAAGTGATACACTACCCTATACCTAATTGCTTGCGAAAATGCGCAAAGCTCTCTGAGGGAAGTCCTTTTGTAAGTAGATCAGCAGGATTTTTTGTGGTGTGAACTTTGACAAGCTGAAGTTGCTTATCCTCGAGCATTTCCCTGATGAAATGATACTTCACATCCACATGCTTTGTCTTTGAGTGATAAACTGGATTGCGAGCCAATTGTATAGCACTTTGACTATCACAATATAACACATGCATCTCTTCTTTGATTCCCAAATCTGTTACTAGTCGATTAAGCCAAATTGATTCTTTGCATGCTTCTGATGCTGCAACATATTCAGCCTCTGTAGTAGACTGAGTAACACAATCTTGTAATCTAGAACGCCATGATACTGCTCCACCAGCCAATGTAAAGACATACCCTGACGTAGACCTTCGGTTTTCTAAGTCCCCATCATGAGAGAGTATCAGCCTGCTCCGAGTTCAGAGGAGCTTTTGAGGAGGTGGATCACGAATGTTGCACGGGACACCGTGAAACATCGTCGAGATGCAGCTCGTCGAGCTTTTAGACAGGGCTCGCCAAAGCCTTCGGGCATCTCACACGAGTCATGGCAGCAGATCAGGGAGGATGAGCCAACAGCGGATACGAGGTTCAGATAGCAGCGTCTCGCCGAGGAGGTACGTAGGATGACCAGGGACACATCTCATCTTGGCAGCGGAGGCTTCGACACCTTTCGCTATGAGTTTGTGAGTTTCCAATCCAATCCTAGCTCTTACGTTTTTTTTCAAGAGCGATGAATCATGTATTCTTAATTACTCTGGTTTTTGTATAAACGCAGAATCTTGCAATGCATCGAGCCCTGACACGCCAGGAGGAGACAGATGGATATCGAAGAGGCATTTATGAAGTATTGAATGATCTTGCTGCCTGTAGGAGAGCCTGTAGATTGGGAGGCCTTAGAGTCTTGTTGATCGATTGAGGTGAGACGTTTGATTGAGACAAATAATATGTGTGAGTTGATTTAATTAATTAAGTATATGTGAAGTAATATCATACTAATTTTGTGACTTGTCCCTTTATGTGCAGGTTGTGACGCGCGAGTCATCAGTGGATTTCTATATATGTTTTGTGAAACACAGACACATCTCTATGTTTCTTTCTTGTCTAGACATGGCTATGGTTATTGTTTATTGTTTATGGACGTTATGGTTATGGTTATTGTTCTGTTTATGGTTATGTTTAACTTTAATGGTTATGGTTATGGTTATTGTTTTGTTTATAGTTATGGTTATCGTTATGGTTTTGATCAATATGGTTATGGTTATGGTTATGGTTTTAATTTGGTTATGGTTTTGCACAAAGTTCGTTAATATGAAGTTCGTTATGGTTATGGTTTTAATTTGTTTATGGTTTTGCACAATGTTCGTTTCATTTCTTCCATCAAGTTGTGCCTTAAATCTCATGTGAGATCCTACATGGATATCATGTAGGAGGCGTATACATATGGTTTTTTTTTTTTAAGTTTATGTTAAAACGAAGGTAACTCTGTGGAAATTTCTGCGTGAGCACGGTTGGTTTTGGTGCTGCTCGCTTTCTTGTGCAGAGGACAGGCAGTCCTGGCTGTGGCTGTGTCCATCTTTTCACTGGGCACAGGCCAGGCTGCCTGTCCTCTACCCAAGAATTTTTTTTTCTGATTTGGTCGTTGAAATACGTGTCGATACAGGCATTGAAATACGCATCGAAAACAGGTTCGTTCGACGTAGATATCGACGCGTATTTCGATAGTTTCATAGGGATGAAATTTCGATGCAGTTTTCAACGGTTCGCTTAGAAATCTGCGTCGAAAGCACCTGTTTTTGTTGTAGTGCATCGCTCCCAAGCTTCCCCCCCCCCCCCCCCCCCCCCCCCCCCCCCTCTCTCTTCCCTCTCTCTCCTTCTCCAAGCTTCCCAAGTTCCGTCGAAGGGGCCGCCATCGTCTTTGGAAGCACAACATCGAAGGGGGTTTCGTCGAAGGGGGTTTTCCGCCATTGTCTTTGGAAGCTCAATCGCGCTACAAGGAAAGAGGTAAACACAAAACAAATCACCTCCCCCCTCTTTCCCTTTTGTTTTCTACTACACACACACATGCGCGCGAGCGTGTAAATTTAAAAAAAATGAAAAAAATTAGAGAATCCATAACATACCTCGTTCATTTGTAAATGGTTGCTTTGCTTGACTTGTTTGGAAATGGTTGCTTTGCTTGCTTGGAAATGATTTCTTTGCTCGGCTTGTTTGGATAGAATGTTAAATATAAATGTTAAGTTTGTTAGATAAAAATAGAGAGAGAGAGAGAGAGAGAGAGAGAGAGAGAGAGAGAGAGAGAGAGAGATAGATGGAGAAGGGAAATAGATAAAGAGGGAGATAGATAAAGAGAGTGAGAGAGAAAGAGAGAGATAATTAATGAGAGGGAGACAAATGGAGAGAGAGAGAGAGAGAGAGAGAGAGAGAGAGAGAGAGAGAGAGAGAGAGAGAGAGAGAGAGAGAGAGAGAGAGAGAGAGAGAATGAGGGATAGAGAGAGAGAGGGATAGAAGAGAGAGAGAGAGAGAGAGAGAGAGAGAGAGAGAGAGAGAGAGAGGGAGGGAGAGGGATAGATAGAGAGAGAAAGAGAAATAGAAAGAGAGAGAGAGAGAGAGGGAAAGAGGGAGAGAAATAGATAGAGAGGGATAGAAAGAGGGAGAGATAGATAGGGGTAGAAAAAGAGAGAGATAGGGAAAGATAGAAGAAGAGAGAGATAGGGATAGACAGAGAAAGAGAAAGAGAGAGAGAGAGAGAGAGAGAGAGAGAGAGAGAGAGAGAGAGAGAGAGGGAAAGAGGGGAAGAGGTAGAGAGAGAGAGAGAGAGTAAATAGAGGGAAAGAGAAAGAGAGAGATAGAAAGAGGGGGAGAGAGAGAGAGAGAGAGAGAGAGAGAGAGAGAGAGATAGATAGATAGTTCTATTATCGTCCTGGGAGGTCAAATATGACCTATGGGACCAAATGAACATGTCACGTGGTGTGAGTGGAGTTCATAAGTGACTCTCGATGCTCAAAAATGGCTGAAATGAGCGTCGCAATAGAGAGTCCACATCGTGGTTGGGAGAGGAAGGTATGTAGGGAGAGCTCATGGCTGAATATATGGGGAAAAGAGGACCTAATGTGGTCAAAAGCTGAGCACTCAAGTAGTGTGTGGTACTCACTCTCTCACACTTGACGAGGGCATAAGGTGCAAAGTCGATGACACTCCTCGCCAGTGCCCCAACGTCCTGTCTCGCAGCGTAGAGAATGGGAGCTAAGACGAATGGAGGCAATGGTGCGGATCGCACTCAACGGGATGGGCTCAAGGATGTAGGAATGGGTTCGGTTACCTCGTTCCGAGAAGAAGAGAGATTTGTAGTTTGGGAGAGAGAGAGAGAGAGAGAGAGATAGATAGATAGATTTTATTATTGTCCTCGAGTTCAAATATGACCTATGGGACCAAAGTTACCTGTGATGTAGTATGTGTATGGATGATGAGTGACTCTCGATGCTCCAAAATTGTGGTGATGAGAGTCGCAATGGAGAGCCCACACTTTGGCTGGGAGAGGAAAGTGTGTAGGTCTAAGTAATGGCTGAAAATGTGAGAGATGCAAGTTCGGATGTGACCAAAAGCTGAGCATTCTAGTAGTGTGTGGTACTCAGACTCTCGAACTTGCAGTGAGCATACTGTGCACAGTCAATTTGACTCTTCTCCATTGCCCCAATGCCCTATCTCGCATCGAAGGAAATGGGCGCTAAGCCAAATGGCTACGATAGTGTGTATCGCCGACAAGGGGATAGACTCAAGCATGTAGCTGTGAGTACGGTTTCCTCTTTCAATGAAGAACATGGTTTTGTAGTTGGGGGAAATATGGGTGGTGTAATGTATGAGGTGTGACCCACCAGATTTCTCTCAAGCCGTAATACATTGGCGTTGTAGAAAAGCTTCATTCACTTGGGAGTCAATTGAAGCATCATGGACCAAGTGTAATGCATCCCATCTCCCAAACCACTTCTTTATGTCTTGCACCATCCCATGCTCTAGATCTTGCTTTTATGCGTCTTTTGAAATTTTTTGCTTGCTTCCCATGCAATTGTAGGAAGTCGATGTGAGGGATTTTGACGCATCTTTATCATGTACATTACAACCCTTCCCATGCCCATAACCTCAATTGGAAGACATCCCGACTCAAGAAGTAGGAGCATATATGGTGTTTGTGTCTTCACTTCGAGAAAGATTGTGAGAAAACGCTTTTGGACATTCTCAAACTCTTTCCAAGTAGACTTTGAGATGCTCCCGCCCCACACTTCAACTCCATAAAGAAGAACCGGTGTCACCGATGCATCAAAAAAATACTTCTTGAGAACCCAACACTTGGTGTTTCCCGCATTACACATGTTCTCAAATGCATAATATGCTCTCTTTCTCACTTCCAAACGACGCATAGCACATTCATGTGACTTGTGACTAGACGGAACCTCAAGGCCAGGGTACTTAAAGCTCTCAACAACTCCAAGTGTCTCATATGTTGTACACAATGCATGGCTTCTCCTTATGGTTGGTTTTCACAAGCATAACCTTTGTCTTGGTTTTCACAAGCATAACCTTTGTCTTGGATTCATTCACAATCAGCTCACTATGCAAGCAAAAGTTCTCAAGGACAACCATAAGCTTTGTGCATCTTCTAAAATGTGTGCTAGAAGCACTACGTCATTTGCATACAACAAAAGCATGATTACCGCAATGCAAATAGTGACCTCTTCAATGCCTTCTTCTTGCATAAAGTCAAGTACCATTTATTCCAATTGCTCGATGCATAGACCAAAGCGAGTTGGTGACAACGGACATCCTTGTTTAACCCCAATAGTGCTTGCAAAAAATTCTAAAAATTTCTCTTTCCATGCGCAATTGACAAATCACCTTCTCATAGATTCGACAAACAGCAAGCATAAACTCCCTTGGCATTTGGAGTTCTTCATCCTTCTCCACAAATTGTTACGTGGAATTATATCAAAGGCTTTCTTAAAGTCCACAAAACAACAATACAATCGCTTGCCTTTCAACCGGCTTTCCTGCATGAGAACACGAAGAGCGACAAGATGATCAATAGTGCTATGGTTATGACAAAAATCCGCTTGTCCCTTTGCACGCTTGTCATTATCTTCAGCCCAATCACTCAATTTCATCTCCATTATGCACCCAAACAACTTTCCCATAAGAGACCCAATCATTATAGTCTAGTAGTTGTTTACATTCTTTACATCCCCTGCTTTATACAAAGGCTTAATCCAATTAGTACTCCAATCATAAGGAATACCATGTTGAAGTGCAAGGTTGAACATATCACACATCCACTCATGGGTAAAATCTCCCGTCCATTTGATCATCTCCGGCTTGATACCTTGAAGATCTCCCGCTTTGCGAGTGGCCAACTTTTCAAGCCCACCGCATACATCCTCAATAGTAAAAAAAGAATGGGAGTGAACCATAAAATTGCATTTTTTCAGCATTTGCTTGCTCATATAATTGCCTACAATGTGTGTACATATCCACAAGACTCAAGTTACCAAAATTCTGAACCCGCTTGCCCCTAAAGTTTTTCCAAAATCTTCCACATGCATGTGCCTTTTCTTGGATTTGAAAAAGTTGTTGCCTTACTTCCCATCTTCTTCTCTTCTTTTGAATCAATGCCTTGTATGTATGCAAATGATTTTGATAGTTGTCTTTGTCCATAGTTGCATCAAACTTTATCAAGGAATTTCGAGCATCTTGACATTCTTTATCAAACTACCTTTTGCATGATCTATCTTTGTTGATACCATGGAGATGCTTTATAGCAAAGCATTCTTCGGCACAAGAACAAATAACTTTCTTGAAAGCTTACCATTTAGTTTCCAATGGTGCATCATATTGAAGCTTCTTCATCCATAAATTTTGCTCAACCATTTCAATGTACATTGGTGCCCATTTGAAATCCATATATAGTGATAATTTCTCTTTCCTTTGGCTGAGATTATCATACTTAGTTGCTTCTCCACATGAAAGTTCAATACATAAGGTGCAATGATTGGATTCCGTGGTCCATTGGCCAAACATAAAACTCTTTATGTGATACATGATGGCTTTGGATGTCTCCTACATGTAAATCCATTGGTTCCACTCCACAAAGATACACCATTGGCAATGAACATACTTGTGCTATTACACATATGTAAAAGTAACTTTCAATAATGATACGGCTCTTTCTCATCCATTGAAGAACGATCATACAAGTGAACTTCCTCCAACTCTACAGAGAGAGAGAGAGAGAGAGAGAGAGAGAGAGGGGGGGGAGAGAGAAAGTAGATAGAGAGGGAGAGAAATAGAGAAAGAGAGAGATAGAAAGAGGGGGGGAGAGAGAGAGAGAGATTGGGAAAGAGGTAAAGAGGGAGAGAGAAATTAGATAGAGAGGGAGAGAAATAGAGAGAGAGAGAGAGAGAGAGAGAGAGAGAGAGTAAATAGAGAGAGAGAGAGAGAGAGAGAGAGAGGGAAAGAGGAAAAGAGGGAGAGAGAAAGTAGATAGAGAGAGAGAAAATAGAAATAGAGAAAGAGAGAGAGAGAGAGAGAGAGAGAGAGAGAGTAAATAGAGAGAGGAAAAGAGAGGAATAGAGAGAGATAGATAGATAGATAGGATTATCGTCCACGGAGGTCATATATGACCTATGGGACCAAAAACACAGACATTACAACGATTCATTCTCAGTGTGAGCTGATACATATCAGTTAAGGACTGAGGGTCCATCAAGAGCGTAGGGTAGGAAACAAGGAGAAAACAAACAAAAACCTAAGGGTTGGCTGTGGGGAGAGCTGGTTTGGGATTTCGGAATTCTTGGATGATCGCTTTCACACCTCGATAGACTGCCCATTTGCCTTGGTTATGCGCTTCATGCACCTTCTTAAGCTCACTCGCTTTACTCTTGAGTTGATTCATGGTCAATTCTTCTGCAATCCAAAGCTTGGTTTTTTTTAGAAGACGGGATTGACGTAGAAACTTTACCCGCTCCTCTTTGTCCTTGAAGGTAAGGACACAATGCTCGGGATGTACATAATGATGTGTGTCATTGATCCAAGCAACATTCTGTGACTTGATGTTGACTGGCTCAATAATATTGTTGAGTTTGATGATTGCCTCTTCAAGGGTGTCCTCGACAGTGCACCACTGCAAGGGGAGCCCACCGATGCGTACCTTGAGGACATTATCTTCTTGAGATTTTTGTTCGGAGATTTCCTTTGTTACACACGTCTTTACTTGGGCGATGGTTGTTGAGTGAACTTGGTTAACCTTTGCCTCTACCTCCTTTACCTTGTCGGTAGTGAGGTCAGCCATAGAGTTGAATTGTTCTTCTAATTTGCTCAGGCGAGATTTGAGTTCAAAGTTTTCCTCCAAGACTCGATCATTGCTTGCAACTGCGTGATGCGATCAAGTTTGCTAGGGGCTGCCAGCACTGTTGCAAAGCTCGGTCTTGCTTTGGCGGGGGTCTTTGGAGTAGCCATCCCTCTGCTTGAGGAGATCGAAGGGAACCGACCACTGACTCGCAAATTCTAGAGGGAAAAGCCTTTGAGAAAGCTCAAGGCTTTACCCTTTGAAGAATTTTTGAACTCCTGTCCCCGGCCGGCCGAGAGGGAAAGAGAGAGAGAGAGAGAGAGAGAGAGAGAGAGAGAGAGAGAGAGAGAGAGAGAGAGAGAGAGAGAGAGAGAGAGAGAGAGAGAGTTCTATTATCGTCCTGGGAGGTCAAATATGACCTATGGGACCAAATGAACATGTCACGTGGTGTGAGTGGAGTTCATAAGTGACTCTCGATGCTCAAAAATGGCTGAAATGAGCGTCGCAATAGAGAGTCCACATCGTGGTTGGGAGAGGAAGGTATGTAGGGAGAGATCATGGCTGAATATATGGGGAAAAGAGGACCTAATGTGGTCAAAAGCTGAGCACTCAAGTAGTGTGTGGTACTCACTCTCTCGACTTGACGAGGGCATAAGGTGCAAAGTCGATGACACTCCTCGCCAGTGCCCCAACGTCCTGTCTCGCAGCGTAGAGAATGGGAGCTAAGATGAATGGAGGCAATGGTGCGGATCGCACTCAACGGGATGGGCTCAAGCATGTAGGAATGGGTTCGGTTACCTCGTTCCGAGAAGAAGAGAGATTTGTAGTTTGGGGCAACGTGTGTGGTGTAATGGCTGAAGCGAGACCCTCTGGATTTCTCCCAAGCCGTGATACATTGGCGTTGTAAGAAGGCCTCATTAACTTGGGAGTCGATCGATGCATCCTTGACCAAGTGACATGCATCCCATCTTCCAAACCATTTCTTGATATCAAGCATCCACCCCGAACTTAGTATTTTGCTCTTGCATGTCTTTTGAACCATTTGACTTGCTTCATATGCGATTCTAGGAAGTCGATGCAAAGGGCTACGTTGTGTCTTACGCATGTACTCCACAACCCTTTGCATGCCCAAGACCTCAATGGGAAGCAATCCGGACTCAAGAAGTAAGAGCATGTAGGGTGTTTGTGTCTTGACTTGGAGAAAGTTGGTGAGAAAACGCTTTTGGACATTCTCAAACTCTTTCCAAGTAGACTTCCCGATGCTTCCACCCCACACCTCCACTCCATAAAGAAGCACCGGCGTCACCAATGTGTCAAAGAGGTACTTTTTGAGAGCCCAACACTTGATCTCTCCTGCATTGCACATGTTCTCAAATGCATAATAGGCCCTCTTTTCGGCTTCCAAGCGACGCATTGCACAATCCTTCCATTTATGATTGGATGGAACCTCAAGGCCAAGGTACTTGAAGTGATCTACCACTTCAAGTTTCTCATTGTTATATACAATGCATGGATTTTCATCATTGAGGGTCTTTACAAGCATAACCTTGGTTTTGGATCCATTCACGATCAGCCCGCTATGTAGGCAAAAGCGTTCCAAGACACTCATAAGCTTTTGTGCATCTTCTAAGGTATGTGCCAAGAGCACTACATCATCGGCATAAAGCAAAAGCATGATCACGGCATTTCCAATCTTAACCTCTTCTATGCCTTCTTGCTGCATAAAGTCAAGAACCATGCATTCCAATTCATCAATGAGTAGCCCAAAGAGGGTTGGGGAAAGTGGGCATCCTTGTTTGACACCAATAGTGCTTGCAAAAAATTCTGAAATTCCATCTCCCATAAGTAATCGACATATCACTTTTTGGTAGATGCGAAAGACTGCATGCATAAATTCTCTCGGCACTTGAAGACTTTGCATACGTCTCCAAAGATTTCCTCGCGGTACCATGTCAAAAGCTTTCTTGAAATCCACAAAGCAACAATACAACTTTTTTCCTTTCAATCGAGACGCTTCTATAAGAACTCGAAGAGTGACAAGGTGATCAATAGTGCTATGATGCTTTTGAAAACCTGCTTGGCCAAGTGCACGTTTGCCATTCTTTTCAGTCCATTCACTTATCTTCATCTCCATGATACATCCAAATAACTTTGCCATTAAAGAACCAACCATTATAGTGCGATATTTGTTCACATTGTTTACATCTCCTCCTTTGTGCAAAGGTTTGATCCAATTTGCACTCCAATCATGAGGCATGTCATACTGAAGTGCAAGGTTAAACATATCGCATATCCAATATCGTGTTTTCTTGCTTGTCCTTTTGATCATTTCAGCCTTGACACCTTGAAGGTCACCTGCCTTGCGAGTAGCAAGTTTCTCAAGCGCGCGGCATACATCTTCAATGGTAAAGAAGGGAGACATAAACGGAAGGGAGCTACAACACTCCATCTTATCAACATTGGGTTGCTCATAGAGGTTCTTACAATGCATATACATATCCTCAAGAGTCAAGTCACCAAAGCTCTCAACGCGCTTGCCTTTTAGATTTTGCCAAAACTTTCCACATGCATGTGCTTTCTCTTGTGCTAAAAGAAGTTGTTTTTCGACTTCCCACCTTCTCCTCTTCTTTTGAACAAGTGCTTTGTATGTGTGTGAACATTCCAAGTAAACTTCCTTGTCTTTGATTGCATCCAATCTTAGCAAGTGTTTTCGGGCTTGACTATATTCCATGTCAAACCATTTCTTCTTGGTGCTACCCTTCTTAGACCTTTTTCAAGACATGTGTTTCACCGAAAAGCATTCCTTCGCACAAGAGAAAATTACTTCTTTGAAAACTTTCCACTTGCATTCTAATGTTGGGCTCTCTTGATTCTCTATCATGCTTAACATTTGGTCCACCATATCAGCATATATAAGTGCTTGTTTGAAGTCTAGACGTAGGTACAAATGATTCACATCATGATTGGAGGCTACATACTCGGGCCGTTTACCACACTTGAGGTCAATACATAACATCCTATGATCCGATTCCGGATTCCATTCACCAAGTGTAAAGCTTTGTATGCATTCTAGAGTGGCTTCTGAGAACAACATATAGTCAATCACGCTAGCACCGTTGTGCTTTCTACATGTAAAGTCATTGGTGCCTTTCCATAGAGATACACCATTTGCAATGAGCATTCCGGTACTATTGCACATATGTAGAAGTGACTTTCCATAGTGATCCACTTCTTTTGCATCATTAGAACTATTAGGAAATAAGACGTAGCTAAATAGATTTTTGAGTAGATTACTTAATGGAGAGAGATAGATTTCACACACAAGAGATTATAGAGTAGAGAGAGAGAGAGTACACACGATATACGTGGTTCACCCAATGTGGGCTACGTCCACGGGAAAGCAGCCACTCAATGGCTTTAGTACTTCAAAACAAGAAGTAGTTTACAAAGGGATTATACCCTTAATGGAGCTCCCGCCTTGCTTCACTCTCACCACCTCACACTCACCTTGTTGCATCAACTTCACACTCTGAAATGTGTGTAGAAATGGCCTCCTTTTATAGGCCAAAAGGGCTACCCTCTCTTATGGGAGACAGCCGTGTGTAGCCGCCCTTGTGCGAATAAGTCCAAATCGGACCCTCCAATCCGCCCATGTGTGGCCGCCCTTGAGAAGACAAGTCCGCTTTTGAATTCGGCCACCGGCCACTGACTTCCGACCACCGGCCATCGGCCATTGAGTACCGGCCACCGGCCAACTGACCGGTTGTTTTCCGACCACTTTTCGGCCACCGTCCGGCCATAATATATCGGCGAAAAAGAATATTCCGGCGAAAAAAAAAGTCTCGGGGGCCTCCACCCCCAAGGCCTCTAAAGTTACCCCTGATTCTTGTCCGTGAAAATTTTTGGTTTCCGGTGAGTGATTTTCCTTTACGCACGATGGCTTCTCCTCATAATGGGGGCCTTACAAATGTGCGCTTTTACCACAGAAAATTACAAGGGTAAATAAGGCTCCATACTTAACAATCTCCCACTTGGAGACTGATCTCCAAACCAAACCTGTGACTGCTTTCCATTCTGGCTTCTTATCCTTGAATGCCGATTGAAGATGAGCAAAAGCTCAACTTCTCCTTGTTGACCACCTTTGTAAACATGTCTGCAGGATTTTCACTTGTATGCACCTTTCCTAGCTTTAGTTGTCCCTCTTCCAAAAGAGTGCGTATGAAGTGATATCTCACCTCAATGTGCTTTGTCCTTGAATGAAAGGTTGAGTTCTTCACAAGATGGATAGCGCTTTGGCTATCACTATACAAGACACAATTGTCTTGTTTGAATCCAAGCTCTTCTAAGAATCAGTGAAGCCACATAATTTCTTTGCTTGCCTCCGTCATTGCTACATACTCTGCTTTCGTGGTAGAAAGTGAAACCACTTTCTGCAGCTTTGAAGCCCAGCTTACTGCTGTGCCTCCAACCGTGAACACATAGCCAGTAGTGCTCCTTCGAGTATCTTTGTCACCTGCCATATCTGCATCAGTATACCCTTCTAGCAAAATATCAGTTCCTCCAAAATACAAAGCATTTGTTGTTGTCCCTTTTAGATACTTAAGTATCCACTTCACAGCTTACCAATGCTCTTTACCTGGGTTGTCCATGAACCTACTCACAACTCCCACTGCATGTGCAATGTCTGGCCTTGTCCAGACCATAGCATACATTAGAGAACCTACCGCTGCAGCATATGGAACTTTAGACATATAGGCTATCTCCTCTTGTGTCTTTGGACACATATCCTTCGTTAGTTTAAAATGACCAGCCAAAGGTGTAGAAACTGGTTTTGCATTTTGCATTGCAAACCTTTTTAGTACCTTCTTGATGTAATCTTCTTGAGATAAATTTATTGTCTTCTTCGTCCTGTCCCTTGATATTTTCATACCAAGTATCCTCTTTGCAGCACCTAAATCTTTCATTGAAAAAGATTTGGACAGCTCCTCTTTTAGATCTTTGATGTCCTGCATGTTAGCACTTGCAATCAACATGTCATCAACATACAACATTAAGATGATGAATTTCCCATCTCCCAAATTCTTCGTGTAGACGCAGTGATCCGAGTTGCATCTTGTGAATCCATGATCCAACATCCATCGATCAAAATTCAAGTACCATTGTCTTGATGCTTGCTTTAAACCATACAAGCTCTTCTTTAATCTGCAAACCATTTTCTCCTTACCTTTTACTTCATACCCCTTTGGTTGAAGCATGTAGATTTCCTCCTCTAAGTCACCGTGAGGGAATGCCGTATTTACATCCATTTGCTCGATATTTAAATCATGAGAAGCCACAAGGCTTAAGACAAGCTTAATTGAGTTCATTTTTACAACTGGAGAAAATATTTCATTGAAGTCAATACCTTTCTTTTGAGAAAACCCTTTTACCACAAGCCTAGACTTGTACCTTTTCTTCCCACCTTCTTCTTCCTTTAGCTTGTACACCCATTTGTTTTGAAGTGCCCGCTTACCTTTAGGCAACTCAACCAACTCCCATGTTTGGTTGCGATGTAGTGAGTCCATCTCCACTTGCATGGTCTTCGTCCCAACAATCCGGTAGAGATGATAGTATAAGGAGAGCTCGCACTTCGTCATCGAAATTAATTTTCACTGATTGAAGTTGACTTATATTTGTGTTAAAGTCATTTAGGTGTTCTGCAACGGAACCATTCTCTTCCATCTTTAGATTGAACAAGCGCTTCATAAGAAATACCTTATTGGATGCCGATGGTTTCTCGTAGAAGTCCTCAAGTGACTTCATCAATTCCTCCGTGGTCTTCATCTCCGAAACATTGAAGGCCTCTGTTGACGCCAAGCTTAACCGGATTGTTCCCAGTGCCTTTCGATCAAGGACAATCCATGCTTCATCTGCCATTGTTGCGGGCTTCTTCGCAAGACCGCCTAGTGGCAAATAGAGGTCCTTCTGGTAGAGATAGTCTTCAATCTGCATCTTCCAATGTTGGTATTTTTTGCCGTTGAACTTCTCAATCTTGAGCTTCCCTTCCTCTGCCATAACTCCCACTCAATTCAAAGATTCCTTTCCTTGAGATAATTTAGCTACGAGCAAACCTTGCTCTGATACCAGTTGTTAGGAAATAAGACATAGCTAAATAGATTTTTGAGTAGATTAGTTAATGGAGAGAGATAGATTTCACACACAAGAGATTATAGAGTAGAGAGAGAGAGAGAGTACACACGATATACGTGGTTCACCCAATGTGGGCTACGTCCACGAGAAAGCAGCCACTCAATGGCTTTAGTACTTCAAAACAAGAAGTAGTTTACAAAGGGATTATACCCTAAATGGAGCTCCCGCCTTGCTTCACTCTCACCACCTCACACTCACCTTGTTGCATCAACTTCACACTCTGAAATGTGTGTAGAAATGGCCTCCTTTTATAGGCCAAAAGGGCTGCCCTCTCTTATGAGAGACAGCCATGTGTAGCCGCCCTTGTGCGAATAAGTCCAAATCGGACCCTCCAATCTGCCCATGTGTGGCCGCCCTTGAGAAGACAAGTCCGCTTTTGAATTCGGTCACCGGCCATTGAATTCGGCCACCGGCCACCGGCCATTGACTTCCGACCACCGGCCATCGGCCATTGACTACCGGCCACTGGCCAACTGACCGGTTGTTTTCCGACCACTTTCCGATCGCCGTCCGGCCATAATATTCCGGCGAAAAGGAATATTCCGGCAAAAATAAAAGTCTCGGAGGCCTCTGCCCCCGAGGCCTCTAAAGTTGCCCCTGATTCTTGTCCGTGAAAATTTTTGGTTTCCAGTGAGATATTTTCCTTCACGCACGATGGCTTCTCCTCATAATGGGGGCCTTACAAATGTGCGCTTTTACCACAGAAAATTACAAGGGTAAATCAGGCTCCATACTTAACAAGAACTTCGATTATACATGTATGAGTCATCCATTCTTCTTGAGACATGCGGCATGTCTACTTGTGGTGTGTCGTGTTGTAACATATTTGTGCGAGCATTCATGTCTCCAAAAACAATGACTTCACCTTGATCCTTGTAATGAGCAATGTCTTCCTCTAGTTCAACAAAGGGCTGATCTCTATCCATATTCAAGCAAGCATAAAAGTTGGAGTCATAGTGAGGAATGTAGCAACCGGCCACAAACATGACTTGACCATTTGGTGGGCTGATTTTCAGCCATAAGTAGCGTTTATACTTATCTTCTTTGACAATGGAAACATCTTTCAAACCCTTTTTGGTCATACATGCTACGCCTCCTTGGCCTCTTCGTTGCTTTGCATTTTTGGCCCACATCAAAGAATGCACATCGTATTTGTCAAATCCAAGAATTCGTTGCGCATCATGCTCCCATGTTTCGACAAGAAGTATCACATGGGAGTCATTGGTAAGCTCATCAATGCCAATTCCCGCATTCCATGGATACCCGTTACAATTCCAAAAGCTTATTCGCAAGCGTGAGTTGGTCTCATAGATCATGTGTCCCTATTTGTTGGGTGGACTTGCATCCTCCTTAAGTGGCTTTTCTTCTTGAGGTGATACCTTAACCTTCTTGCTTCTTTCCTCATATGCTTTGCGACGTACATTTTGTTGCATAAGAGTGCGATCCTCATATACATTACAACCTGTTCCTTTGAGGTAGATCCAACCATTGTCAAGGATGATCTTTCTCTTTACCTCATCAGCCATGGTACATACAATAGGTCTTTCTCCCGAGCGAGGGACTCCTTGTTTTCCAACTCGATGTGCACCATAAGCCATGATTCCTGACATGCCAAAGTGTGTAGCAAAAAACTCTTCAATAGCAACTGCAAGAGATTGGGGTGTTTCCATGCTTTCCTCCTTGATTCCACGAATGACGATGTTCTTTGAGCGAGAGAGAGAGAGAGAGAGAGAGAGAGAGAGAGAGAGAGAGAGAGAGAGAGAGAGAAAACTAGAGAGAGAGAGAGAGAGAGAGAGTAAGAGAGGGAGAGAATGAAAGAGAGAGAAATAGAGAAAGATAGGGGGGAGAGAGAGAGAGAGAGAGAGAGAGAGAGAGAGAGAGAGAGAGGGATAGAAGAGGAAGAGAGAGAGAGCGAGAGAGAGAGAGAGAGAGAGAGAGAGTAAATAGAAATAGAGAGAGAGAAAGAGAGTAAATAGAGAGAGGGAAAGAGGAAAAGAGAGAGAGATAGGGAAAGCGGGAGAAAGAGAGGGAGAGAAATAGAGAGAGAAAGAGAGAAAGATAGGGAGACAGAAAGAGAAAGAGAGAGAGAGAGAGAGAGAGAGAGAGAAATAGGGATAGAGAGAGAGAGAGAGAGAGAAAGAGGGAGGGAGAGGAGAGAGAGAGAGAGAGAGAGAGAGAGAGAGAGAGAGAGATACGGAAAGAGGGAGGGAGAGGAAGAGAGAGAGAGAGAGAGAAATACAGATATCCATGGGGAGAAAGAGGGAGAGAGAGAGAAATAGAGATATCCATCGGCATAAAGAGATAGGTAGAGAGAGGAAGATAAACAAATAGGGAGATAAAGAGCAATGGTTGTAAGCAGAGCAACCATTTTGTGGTGTACATAGTGCGGGTATGCTCGTGCTTTTGTAGGGTGCTATGAAAAAGACCTTCTTTACGTGACGTCGACGGACCCTTGGAAATTACGTTCTATACTCTTCTCCTTAACTTCTCTATCTCTCTTCCTATCTCTTTCTCTCCACCAAATAGGCATTAGATTGGACATAACAATATCGTACCTCAGAATGGAGGCAAAGTAATCCCTTGAACACGGAGCTGCTGTGAAGAGATGTTGCGCAAGAAGAAAAAATAAAGAAGCTCTTTTTTATAGCACTCTACAGAAGCAAGAGCACTCTCGCACTGCACACAACACGAAACGATGGCTACATTTACAACCATAACTCTTTATCTCTACTCAAAACGATGGCTACATTACGTATATGTATATATATTTGTGTATACATATATATATTTGTTTATGCATGTATGTAGGCACTAAGTACGGGAGCATAGCACCCAAAGGGTAGACGCTTCCTCTTGGGTATAGTCCTTTTTTAATCGTCGCGCTGCGGTCATTGATCCACTCATGCATGGATTACCACAATATACCTTTGGTTTTACCACGGTTGAGACTGTGATGATATCTAAAGTGGTGCACTTGAACTTTGGCACTACTAGCCTCTACTTAGGTCTACTAGTATGTATATATATCTACGTGTTTGTGTGCTAATATACTTGTCTGTGTATTTATAGATGAGTGAGTAGGGTGAAAAGCTTAATCTTATATTGTTCTTTGTAATGTAGATGTCAGACGAGAGACCAACTGGTGGGGAGCAACCAGCTGGCTCTTCTTTTGGTTGGTTCACATCCCTTGGTGGGCTCCCACTAGGGGTAGACATCGCCTCCAATGGACCCGAGTCTTGAGTTAGTGAGAACAAGCAAAGAAATAAGGAATGTTTCTAGCTAGTTGACCCTAAACCATGAGTGTCATAGATTTATTTTTTTTATTTGCAGGCATGGCCATCCTACACTTACCCTTCTCAGGTTCCTCCACCATGCGTAGATCCAGACCCACAGTGGGATCTCTCTTTATGAGACTAGTACCTCCGAGAGACAGAAAATATGTTTGGTCGCTACACTCCACAACAGCTTGCGACCTACGGTATTTCTCCACAGACTACACCATGGGGGAGTCAGGGAGGGACTCCGTACCTACAGAGCCCCGCACCGGCGGCACCTCAGTCTACATCCCCTTCTTATTGTCCTACTCACATTCCATCGCAGGGTCCTACTCCCCTTGCATCGCAAGGTCCCACTCTTATGGCATCATAGGGTCCTACACCACTCCATTCCACTCCTGCTTTGTCAGAACACCATCGACGAACTTCCTCGCATCGACGCTCGTCTCAAGGCAGCGAGAGCGCTGTGAGAGACAAAGCGGTGGCGGATCTTGTGGTTTTGCATGTTTTGGTAGTGGCGAGGGAATGGAGTCCCCACTTTCAGAGCGTGCCCCCCCTAACGCAGAGAACAAGGATACTGACGCACCCATGCCAGACACGCATGGGTGCTACTACAGGGTTAAATATGGCGGGGAGGTGGACGTCAACACAGCATAGGACAGGGCATTTCAACGCCATCTACACTCTATTAACTAGATTTCTAAATGTCCCCGATCAACGTTTTTCACAACAGTGGTTGGAGGGCTACATAAAGACATTTTTGAAAAACAAGCAGTCTAGTGTGCGGCGTGCAGCAGTCAACCAGGTCAGAGATCCAGACAGGAGTTACCACGGTGGCAACATGACATACGCGGAGTGGGAGTGGACAATTCAAGAAAAGAGCAATCAAGCTGCAACGGGCTCATCATACATACAACAACGCGAGGCTCACGCAAGACAAACTCTCACACACTATGGTTCAAGAGACAAGGGAGCTTGGAAGGATAAATATGTAAGATTAACTAAATTATAACATTGATCGGTGATTATAAAGATTGTAGTTGATGATTTGGTATTGTTATTGCTAACTTAGAAAAATATCACTCTCTCTTGACCAACCAGAGAGATGGTCAAGTATCAAGAACCACATACAGAATTTGATACTTGGCGATGGTTGTTCTAAAACAACCACATCTCTCGCAAGCAATTCGACGCGGTGGTTGGATCACTACAAGCGGTAAGTTTAAACAAGTAATTTTATATCAATTGTTTTGAGTTGTTGATTATTGTTTAATTTGATTTGGGTTTATGTAGAGTCAAAGTGATCAAACATACGTGCCTCTGAACGACGACGAGATAGAGGAGGATTAGATAGAAAAATATTTTGTCCAAACTTTTGTAAGGTCCCAATGTGACACATGTATATACAACTATTTACTTTTTAATGTAACTTTTTTAAATAATTGATCTTTTGCATATTAAATTATCAAGGTAAAGTAAACTCAATTTCAATTCTTTGGTATTTTTTATACTCTTCCAAAAAACAATTAATGTTTCATTGTTTTATGCAGGTCAAAAATAAAGGTGCTCATTTGGGCCACCCAATTTATGAGCACCTTTATTTTTGAATTGGCGTGTAGCGGCAATAAGCGCGGTAATAGATGCGGTACCAGATGCGATAATAGTAGCGGATACATTGTCGTGACTATTACTGCGCTTATTGCTGAGAAACCACTACCGCGTCCATAGCCTCGGTTATTGCCACTCCCACAAATTTTTCTCTCTCCTTTTTTCTTTGTTTTTTCGCGGCAATGTTAGCGGTTATAGACAACTCCTCTTATAGTGTTTGTCTAGTCGTACGCTTTCAGGTTCTCGCCATGCATCTTATGCATCAGATTGTTATGCTTTGGTTGTGTCTAGATTACATGATGGCTTCCATGCAAACAAAATATGATGCACTTATCAAAAAATATCACATGGACTTTATGTGATTTGCCTCCTAGAAAAAAGGCCATTGGTACGAAGTGGGTTTATAAGTTGAAATGCAAGCCGGATGGTGAGATTGATCGCTATAAGGCTCGACTTGTTGCAAAGGGTTATGCATGAAAAATATGAACCCCAAAAGGGCCTTGTAAGAGCAACCAATTAGATTTAAGTCAACAATAGGACATAAAAGGAGGGGCATGGATAGACCATAACTACATACCTCAATACTTTATCATGTAACATATCTATGGAAAAGCTCGGCAATGCAATCCAAATGCACTATTGTACAAAAATTTTGAAGTTAAAATGCTCAAGTTTGTTGGAATTAGGGTTGTAGGAGAACACACACAGCTTGGAGAAGACGAAGGAACTCAAGGCACACAACCGAGAGTATATTACTTAGTGTGCAATGGAAAGATAAGTTAGCCCTAGAGTGATGGACGAATATACAATGCACGGGGGAAAAAACCTCCTAGTGAGGGGAAAAATGACCCGACAGTCCTAAGTGTGCTCACACACATCACTACCACATATATATGGTAACAAATACCCACTGGAGTGATGCGGTGAATGAGAGCTGGAACATAGATTAAAGGGAAGTGCCATGCCCTGAGGACATGATCAGTCCACAAAGGGGAGTAAGCCCAAAGATTTGCGGAAAGCTTCGAACTTCTCCATGAGACAATGCCTTTGTGAAAAGATCTGCAAGGTTGTCCCGTGTTGGTACATAAGCCAAGTTGATCTCTTCTGTTGAGAGCCTCTCCCTGAAATAGTGGTAATGCACCTCAATGTGTTCTGTGCGAGCATGGAAAACTCGGTTCCTCACAACTGCCAGTGCACTCTAAGTGTCAGTATAGATAGTATTGGCAGTGTTTTGTCCAACACCCAAATCAGCCATGAGGCATCTGAGCCATACACACTCAACCGTAGCTGTGAAGACTGCCCTGTACTCAGTCTCACAACTGGAAGTAGCCACAATAGGTTGCTTCTTGCTCAACCATGATATGCATGATCTGTTAAGCATGAAACAAAAACCACTTGTGGACACTCATGTGTCAAAACAACCAGCCCAATCTAAGTCCGAAAAAGCATGTAAATCTGGAGGCAATGATCCCCCCTTGGGATAAAACAAGCCAAGATGTAAAGTTCCACTCAAGTAGCAAAAATCCTCTTGACATCCTGCCAATGCTTAGACCTTGGGCTATGCATAAATTTGCTGACCTATGAGACTGCAAACTGAATATATGGCCTCCTGTTGCATATATAAATGAGGCATCCAACAACAATTTGGTAAAGAGTGACATCTGCAGAATCACCAACATCATGCAGACTCAATTTCAAACTCATTTCTATGGGAGTGACAATAGGTTTGCAATCCTCAAGTCCAAACTTACATAGCAATGTCTCTGTGTAACTTTTCTGACACAAGGCAGTACCACCATCACACTGCTTAAACTGCGTACCCAAGTAATGATGCAACAATTCCAAATCTTTCATCTTGAAAGTACCATTCAAATCAGCTCTAAATTCAGTAATATGTGTCTCATTTGGTCCAGTGATTAGCAAATCATCTACATAAAGTACCACAATGAGAAGTACATCACCCTCACACTTTACATACAATGTGCTTTCTGTTGGAGTGTTTACGAAAGCCTTGTTTGACCAAATGAGTGTCAGCCTTCTCATACCAAGCACAAAGAGATTGCTTCAACCCATACAAAGCTTTGTTACATTTGCACACTTTATCCTCTTGTCCTTTCTTGACAAAACCGTGAGGCTGGGTTACATAAACTTTGTCAAATATGTCACCATTCAAGAAAGCATTAACAATGTATGATTGATGTACATCCCAACCAAAATGAGTTTCCAATGCACATAGAAAATGCACAACAGTCATATGACTAGTGGGAGCAAAAGTCTCTTCATAATCTATGCCTGTACCAAAATGGATAGTATGTGCATAGCAATCATTCCATACATTACCAAGAGAACAAAAAAAGTCCTAGGGTATTCCCCTTTATAGTATGCGACCCCATGTGGAGTTCCGAATTTGGTAGTCTTCTATATGGGAGAGGGTTCTCTACATATGTTTTCTAGTCCCTATTGATACCCTGTATAGTACCCAAGCATGCAACTGAGCACCAAATTTGAAGCTCAATTGAATAGCAAGAGTCGCATACATTACCAAAAGTGCAAAAACTTGTACCAAAGTCTCTATGCAATCCCAAATTTGACATTGTTTTTCCTAGCAAGGATTCTATACATTACTAAAAGAATGAAGGACTAGTGGTCAATCAAATGTATGATGCCATTTTTGATACTTTCCAACATGAAAATGGAACTTTAGGGTACCAAAATGTTTTGCAAAGAGTACATATTGAAAACCCTGTATGGTACCAATTCTGAAATATTGCAACAAGTTTGGTGCTTTATTGTACGAGCTATAGTACCCAAGACTATGATTAACATTTTGACAGATAGATGTGCATCATGTGTGCGAGAATGTTGGGTGCGTAAGAGAGTTATAATATACTTTTCTTCCCACAAAGGGGGTGAACAATTTTATGATTTTCCAAATTCCATAACTCCTACATATGATCTTCAATTTGAGCGGACATTATAGATTTGTGATCTATGTGCTGATCTCTTTCCATAGATATGCTACATGATATGGTTTTACCTGCTAGATTTTAAATTTTATTTTTGAGAAAAATTTGAATTCAAATAAACTAGCCATTTTGCATGTTTTAATTCAAAAGCTATCCTTTTGATTGCTTTCTTAATATTAACGGTTTGACTCCTTTAAACTTCCAAATAAAGAGGCCCTCCTAGACCCCATTCTCTTTCTAATGTCTAGTACTCTCTACCACCGATTTTGGTACTGTCCTGAATGCATGATTTTTAAATCAAAAAGTTAGGAATGTTTTAATGTGAAAGGTTGAGCTCTAACTTGGACTATTTTGATGTGATAGGTTGAGCTCTACAAAAGATGCAAGAGTACTCATCCTTCAGTGCTGCTATCACTAAGATACTTTAAGGCACTAAAAGCATACTTTGTTCGGAAGTTGAAAGAACGTTATCCTCCATACTGTTGATATTATGTCCAGATGATATATTTCAAAGAGGCCTTCAATCAAATGTGCCAAATCAAGTTTGGGCATCATGAAAAAGGTAATCAGTGCACATGCTCCATTTGTTGTGATTCAGGTCATTGTCTTACAAACCAAGAAGTATGTAAGCACATCAATAATATGTGGAAATCCATTGTGCCCAAAGCCTTTCGATAGTGAGTACCATGCAAATAAATGATTGTTTGAATATTTTCTCGGAATGTGGTGTAGCCAAGATGACATTTTTTTTGGATGAGATTTCAATGGATAGTAGAGAGGTGATTGTGAAGTTTTTTGAGGATGTTGGATTTGGATAGATTGATTGTCACTAGCAGTGAGAAGAAGAGAAAGGGTTTGATTGCAGAAAGAATGTAAAGTGATGCTTTTCTGCACCTCTTTCAGATCATCTCAAAAGCTTCATCAAGCATTACTTTGTCTTTAGATAGTAGACACAATAGTTCAAAGATTGCTTTCTTCCCTAGTGATGTTGTTGTCTCGGATGCTAATGTTGTAGAGAATTATTCATTTTAAAATGAAAATTGAAACTCAATCCATGCATTGGTGGTCAACCCAAGTAACCATATTGGTGCACATCACTTATATGAGAACTCAGTAGGTGTTGTTAAGAAGACACTACATTTTTACATTTTAGACAACAAGCTCCATGACACATTGTTTCTTCATCATTGTTTTTGGCTTCATGATAAGTGGTTCAAACAAGAGGGACATCACTTGTGATGTCATTGGGTGTGGTCAGATGGTGCTGCTTCAAAAATTTAAGGTACTATCAATTGGTAGGCTTACATATGATGCACGATTTCTTTGCTTTGAGACATGGAAAAGAAAAGTATGATGGTGGAAGTGTTGTCATCAAGAAAACCCTCACTCAAGAGGTGTTGAAACCAAATGGTGGACCTATGAAGTGTGCATCTCACGTGGTTAATTTTCTTGGTGCAACTTTTGAGCCCATAAGAGAAGCCCAATAGGTGGAGGACTCGGAGAGTTTTCTATATGGTTTCAAAGGATGATGTGCAACACAATCTTATGTGGGGCTGTCAACCCATTCCAAGCTCTACTTGTGCCATTGTGTTGATATTCAACGAACCCATGCATTGTCTGCCTTTGAATGTTCTCATGCTTTTGTAATCCATGTGTGATTGGGATTTGCAGGAGATGCAAGAATAGACACTACATAGAAGAATGGAAATATGTCTCCATTGCGCCGTTGTAAGAGATGGTAGCTTTGCTTCACCCGATGCACATGGTATGTGCCCTCCACATTAGTCCCTCCCTTTATGTCCTTGGTTGTGTTTGAATCCTCCAACCCTTGCTCACACCCTTTGCCTTCCACCACACTATTCTTCAAGTTCCATAGGACATCATGTACTTATTGGGAAACATCCTCCTGTGCAAACAAATTACAAGCAAGTGACTTGGTAGGACCTTGTGCCTCCTTCAATTCCGTGGCAAACTTTTTGCTTTTGATAGCTTGGATTAGTCAGCACTCTACTTTGGGCACTGTTTCTGCATGGAATCTTTCCTGCTAATTGCGTCATTTGATCAAAACATTCTCCACTTTATCCTCCACTACACGTGCAAGGTGTGACCATGGCAATTAAGGGGTTGTCTGCCTATTTCAAAAAAAGGGAAAGTTTGTTTGATTATCATGTGCGTGTGCACACAATGAGCACGAGTTTTTCCCCCTTTTTTTGGGAAAGGGGGGGGGGGGGGGGGGGGGGGAGGCCTCGTTGATAACTGACACGGGCACGACTCGCGAGATCAACGGCAAGGGCAAGATCAGCCGTTGATCGCATGCCCAGTTAAATAAGAAAACAACGTTCCTTGCTGCGCGTCCGCCCATTTGAACCCACGACCGCCCGTTCCGCAGCCCACAACCTTAACCACCTGCCCTATCGCGTGTTGCTGACAGCCATGCAACTTTGCGCAATCAAAAGCCTGCCAGCCCCTGTTGCGTCAATCCGACCGCCCAAATCGCGCGCCCGGCCGTTGATCCCGCGAGTTGGACCCCGTGTTATATATAAACGGGGGGGGGGGGGGGGGGGGAGGGGGGGGTTGGATAGCGATGTGTGCCTAGTACCCCCCGGTTGAAGGACTAGCAAGGCCCGTTAATAACTATGACGTGCAGTTCAATAGACGTTCAATCGAGCTTGGGTAATTGATGGCTTCCTTGGCTCGAAGTGCTGCAAGTACCGTTTGATCTGAGATCAAGCCTTCATGGCAACTTGTCCCAATTTACCCCCGGGGGGAGGGGGGGCTGGCTTGGTTCACCCATGCCATTTTGTAACACTACGTTTCGGAAAACCTGCACACATTCCTTGCATCCTTCGTCAAAGTGAGTTGTGCCATCCCTACTGATTGCCAAAGGTCCCAGCTCTCGATCGCGCACCTGAAGGCATGAAAAGGGTCAGCACTGGCTTTGATGATTCACTGTCCTTAAGTTGGGGGTTTTCCCCTAAAGATTATGGGCTACAAGGTAGGAGCTGGAGAAAAATTTGAAAATATGTGGAGAATCTTTAAAAATGCTCCCCCTCCCCCCCCCGCCCGATTGGCAGGTGAGCGCACAGGTCCAAGGTGAGGTACGGTGAGATTAGTGAACACGCTTGATTCAAGGCATGCCAGGATGAGGGATGAGGAAGAGCGAGGCTGAGTCTGTTGCATGCGGCGATGAGGGATGAGCAATGAGCGAGGCCTAACCGCTCAGAGAGTTGATGCGCCCACTACATAATTTGAAGTCCAGATTTCATTCTTTCTTGTGTCGTACGTTTTTGCTTTGAAGAAAATGTGCCTATCAAATTTGCTCAACAGGAAGGACATTAAACCTACAAAAATTTACAAGAACATATTTACAAATTCTGAGAAAAATAAGTAAATTCAGAAGGACAGGAATTTGTTACTCCTTTAAGAATTCGTAAATAGAGGGCGTAAGAAAAAAGTCTTTGGAATGCACATGATATACAAGATGTACATCCCCAATGGCTCCTCGAGCCCAATTCATCCTGACAGTGGGTCCTCTCTCTCTCTCTCTCTCTCTCTCTCTCTCACAGAGAGTCCGTTGCAAATTTTAATCTTGTTTCTATTGGTAGAGACCTTGAGGTGTGTATGTATATGTTATTATGTCATGATCAACAACATAACTTCACCCCCGACCAGAATGCAAACATGCAAACACTCGTCTACCCAAGTACACGTTTAACACCATGGGCTTCACTGAAGGTCCTTAGGCAGAGAAACTTGCTACAACAAGGAGGGAACAAATAAGTCCGCTTCTTCACGCAAGATGCCATCAAGAACTCAACAGCGGTGAAAATCTTTGTAGCCAGTACTATCAGAGCTATTGATAGCATTATGACACAAGACCATACCTCATTGCAATCTTGTAGATCTATATATACCTTCATAAGTTCAGAATAGTCTGAACTCACCAATCAAAAGAGGGAATAAAGCACTCATAAAACTATAAAAGCAAGGGACACAAAAAAGAAAAGAAAAGAAAAACAAACTAACTAACTAAATCACTGCATTTGCTACGAAACAAAACTAGATAAAACAAAACATTATTAACTTCAAAATGTTTTTAGAAAAGGCATGCGTAAAATAAGTCTTGTATATATGTCTATGACACTGTTCTTTTGGAGAATGGGGACATAGATGGTGTAGGGAATGGTCCTTCAGTGACCATTCCCCGAAATAATTGTGACCGCATGGCCGCTCGCCATGGCGAGAGCAATTATTTCGTGGAATGGTCACTGAAGAACCATTCCCGGCTGTCACAGTCGAGGGGAGAGGGGCCAAGCAAGTGTGAGGTCTGCACTGTGCAGATCCGTCAGTTTTTGACACATCAGCAGGCGTAATTCTGGCTGCTGAGTTGGAGCGCTCTCACTGCAGCATGGCACAAATATTCCAGGTGATGAGGTGGGTGGCTGCGTGCAGAAATTCCATCTGCTGAGTCGCAACGATGCTACTGGAGGAGGCTTAATCCCATGACGACTGCTGACATGTCCAAAATCCGTCGGCTGCATCCATAAATTCTGTTGTGGAAGCTGCTATCAATGGACGGCTCAGATGCCATGCCATGCCCCCTGACCCTCAACTGTGACGGAGAATGGGGACATGGATTCAACAGCTTTGCCACAGTCTTACTTGATGACAATATGACCAAATATTCTCCAGCTTGGAAAAGATGAGAATATAAGGACATTGGTGTCTCATAGGCCAAGGGAACAACCTTAGGATGCCAGAACAAAAACCTTTACTGTTAGCCTCGTTTATTTGGAACAAATCTTGCGCCCCCCTCCCCCCCAAGCCCACTGTCTCCAGCTGCACCTAGCTATCTATGTGGTGCCACTTGAGCTGAAGCTCATAATCTTGAAAAATATAGGGAAAGACAACAGGAGTAAAGCCTCTTTTTCCACATGTCCAAATATCAAAAACTTCGTGTCTATGCACCATATACCAACCTTAGAGGACTATACAGCTAAGAAACTTTTAGAAGCGAGAACTCAGTACATGTCAGATACATCAAGTGCTGTCTTGAGTCTACATATAGTGATAACTCTTTGTTCGATCTGGATTCATCATTCAGCATCTGTCATATTAAATCACAATCCATACCTCCATCCACTCCGTTTATTACCACCTGCATTAAGTTTATCCAGCTCACCCAACCAGCGAGGTCCTAGTAGCTCTACTAACTTTGACTTGGCTAAATCACCAGCTCTCACAGCTCTAAAACCAGGTATCGCTTCCACCAAAGCAACTGTCGTTAAGACCGCCTCTTCATCATCACCCGCAACAAAGGTACAATGAGGATCCTTTGGATCTGGGAGTTCTTCAAGGAGTTTCTGCTAAAAAGTAAAAGGAGTTAAAATGAGCAGCATGGATATGCTCCAAATGTGATGAGCCTTTCAAGTACATAGATAACCGTGCTCCTCAAGATAATCAAGAGGAAAGATGACTTTACATGGTTGATAGACTTGAAAGCCGTAGTCCATCTGGCCGGCACCCCCAACGCCTTTTGATTCAATAAGATAGAAGAGGTTTGGCCCCACATCGATTCATCCACATGATAGAAGACATTGGTAACGTCAATGAGAATTTTATTTTCAAGCTAAGGAGCTAAGGACTTGAGCAGAGCCTCACGATCTTCCAGCGTTCCCTGCCAGAAGACAGAAACGACCACCACATTAGTGAACTGCATGATTGGTTTCAAGGACAGCAAAGATGAAGATCTAGACATAAAACTGTTGTAGAACAGGGTAGAGTTTAATATAGAAATATCTCGTGAAACGTTCTCGACCATCGAGTCCACCTGACACTGTACGCTACATGTGACTGAGATCCTTTCAGTCACATGTAGTAAGCAGATAGGCTATCTTATCTGCTTGGATCAGTGGTAAGATTGAGCAGAGGGCTCTAGCCAAACGAGGTAGAAAATGTTAGGAAATAAAACGTAGCTAAATAGAGAATTGAGTAGATTACTTAATAGAGAGACACAGATTTACATACAAGTGATTATAGAGTAAAGAGAGAGAGAGAGAGTACACATGATATACGTGGTTCACCCAATGTGGACTACGTCCACGGAAAAGTAGCCACTCAATGGCTTTAGTACTTCAAAACAAAAAGTAGTTTACAAAGGGATTATACCCTTAATGGAGCTCCCGCCTTGCTTCACTCTCACCACCTCACACTCACCTTGTTGCATCAACTTCACACTATGAAATGTGTGTAGAAATGGCCTCCTTTTATAGGCCAAAAGGGTTGCCCTCTCTTATGAGAGACAGCCATGTGTAGCCGCCCTTGTGCGAATAAGTCCAAATCGGACCCTCCAATCCGCCCATGTATGGCCGCCCTTGAGAAGACAAGTCCGCTTTTGAATTCGGTCACCGGCCATTGAATTCGGCCACCGGCCACCGGCCATTGACTTCCGACCACCGGCCATCGGCCATTGACTACCGGCCACCGGCCAACCGACATGTTGTTTTCCGACCACTTTCCGGCCGCCGTCCGGCCATAATATTCCGACAGAAAAAAAAAGTCTTGAGGGCCTCCGCCCCCGAGGCCTTTAAAGTTGCCCCTGATTCTTGTCCGTGAAAATTTTGGTTTCCGGTGAGTGATTTTCCTTCACGCACGATGGCTTCTCCTCATAATGGGGGCCTTACAAATGTGCGCTTTTACCACAGAAAATTACAAGGGTAAATCAGGCTCCATACTTAACAATCTCCCACTTGGAGACTGATCTCAAAACCAAACCTGTGACTGCTTTCCATTCTGGCTTCTTATCCTTGAATGCCGATTGAAGATGAGCAAACGCTCAACTTCTCCTTGTTGACCACCTTTGTAAACATGTCTGCAGGATTTTCACTTGTATGCACCTTTCCTAGCTTTAGTTGTCCCTCTTCCAAAAGAGTGCGTATGAAGTGATATCTCACCTCAATGTGCTTTGTCCTTGAATGAAAGGCTGAGTTCTTCGCAAGATACAACATGCTGGTATGGGGAGATGACATCATGGTTTCAGGCACATGGGTTCAGCATAGACCGGCTGCCACCATTCCATTACTCATTGGATGCACCATCTCTCACCCTTACACAGTCAGAGATCACCAAGCTCATACGCCAAGACCTGACCCAGCTAGACACCAGAAGGACATGGATACAACCAGCACAGGAATTGGGCACGAAGATGGCTTTTTACAAAGACCACCTTCTCCAGCTTACAGAAGATGGTTTTGTGGCGAGACCCAGATACATGGATACCCACTTGTCTCATGGGATACGATGTGCTATTGGCCAGTTATGCACATCTTCTCACCAGTTGCGGATTGAGACTAGGAGATACAGCGGAGTACAAGCAGAGGACAGGACATGCCCCTTGTGTAACATGGAACCTGAGACAGAGCTACACTATACATGTCACTGCCCCGTCTACTACGAGATACGAGGCCGCTTCCCTTGCTTGTTCAGAGAAGGTTTTGGACCACTCTCAAGAGTCATGGGATACGAAGATCAGAGATGTCTGGGTTTGTTCTTGCTCGAGCTGCGTAGACACAGAGATAGCCTGATGAATGGCGAGGCTAGCCAGCCTTAAAGACGGATCACAGACTTCTTCAAAACAGACACGGAACAACCGCAAGAGCCACTCCCACAGCGGAGCTCCACCTTGTCTCACACCAGAGGCACACTGATTATCCGAGCGATTGAACTAGGGAAATCCAGACGCCCGCGACTGCGAAGAACTACACAGCATCGACGGAGGCTACGACAGAAAATTCGGAGCACGCTGGCCAGGCATGCACGACGCCCGATCAGACTACTAACCATGGAGGAAATTGATGAGATTCGCCAACCACCGATGCTAGATCTCTTGTGATTCAGGTATCCCAACAAGCCGCCCATTATTTGCTTAGTCTTTTGCTTGGTTCACATCGATCAACTTAGGACCCCATAGTATATATCTTTGTTTTGTACTGTTGTTAGGTTATTTTGTTACTGTATCAGATCCACCACTTTGTAACTTTTGGGTCTCATAGGTCATTATGGCCTTTTGAAGACGTTAATATAACATTTCATTTCATTTCATTTCTCTCTCTCTCTCTCTCTCTCTCTCTCTCTCTCTCTCTCTCTCTCTCTCTCTCTCTCTCTCTCCCCCCCTCCCTCTTGGTCTCTAAGCTTCTGCATCGTCAACTTTGATAAATTGGTGCCTCCATTGGCGAGGGTCGCCCCCATAGTTGAGAGCATGTCTGGGAAGATGGTGTGACTGGATTTGCATTTAGCGCCTCTCCTCGTTGGGGCATGTGAGCGCAATTACATTTCTTCTGTCCTCGTGTGACACAAGCCTGAAGTCTGAAAAAAAATGTGGCGGGGGGGGGGGGGGGGTGTGTGTGTGTGGAGTCCTCCTATCATTCGCATGGGTGGTCGATAGGGGGGCTCCAGCCCCCAACGCCCCCCCCCCCCCCTTTTTTTTTCCCCTTTAGACGTACCCTCCCTCTGCTTTGATACTGCTTCTTGCCACCACCTCCTTGTTTTCGCATGCAACATTAAAGGGAAACGGCCTATGGCCACTAAGAGTCGAGTCCCGCTAGTGCTTTAATATATTAGTAGTATTACGGGTTGAATAAATAATCCAGGTGGTCCTGCACAAAGTGTGAAAAGAAAAGTTTGAACTCTCACTTACCAAGTTTGTTAAAGAGGTGAGCGTGCACGTTCGCGAGGAAGAGGGTGTGATTTTTGATTGGTTAGTATGCTTTCTAGGCTCTTAATACAAACAAATTCCAATGGATCTGAAGCTCTACTATTTTAATGGGAGTTGTCTCCCTCGTACCACTAAAGTGATTGACATGGGTAGATCTCACAAAAATTGCTAGTGCACAGTGAGACCCGGCTCTAATGAGCTCTAAAACTTGAAGGCCGGTCAAAGAATTGAGTGCCTAGAAGGATCGATGAGGGGCACATGATAATTTTACATGTTCCCACACAAGCAATGATGGGCAAGGGGGTCAAGTTAGAGCATTTCGTGCTCTGAGCTCTCACAGACGTTGCAACCTGCTAATGTGCTTTTGCCACTTTAGTTGTACACACATCCGCCGAGAGCCTGGAGGCCTAATTTTTGAAACAAGAGGAAAACAAGTGATAAAATCACGAGGCCTGCCGCAAGAATTAAGGGCAACAACAAGTAGTGAGTAATTAACTTACATTAAAACGGACAAGGCTTACAGAGATCTAGTAAAGTCTTATAGAAAAGTTGTTTGATCTTGCATTGCATAAAACCCCTAAGGAAAAGTCGTTTGATCTTGCAGAAGTTGCCCTCAATTTCAAGCTTGACCCCACGTCGCCAATGGCCTCATGGGCCTAATGCCTACAGAGCTCATTGTTACAGATGCGCTATCACCACCAAAGACTGTTGATGGGAGCTCTTTCTCTGTGCATCTAGAACCGATTGGTGATGGTACTGTTGGCCATTGATTTCTAAACTCACAAGTCTTCGCTACCCTCCACACCAAAAAAAATTGGCAAGCAGCCACTGTGCCACATAGAAAGAATCGACCGATGTGACGGGCGGGGAGGCTACTATTTTTGCGCAGCCTTCCTTTGGTATGTGACCGACCGAACAACCAACGTCCATAACTTGCTTATTAAGGAGTGTATCAGATCAGTCGATTGCTTGCAGGCATTTCTCAGCTCGTCCAGTTGCAGGAACTCGTGATTTGAGAGAGAGGCGCTATCCCTACGGCACTACGTGCATGTGCAGATGAGGGAGAGGACTGAGAGCGAAGGTAAGAGAAACCCGACAGTAGTCACCATTCACACGATTGAAGCGATTTGCTAACCTACTATAGCCAGCTTCTAAAATCTCTGTTCCCTGTCCTTTTTTAACCCTGCCTTCCCAGCCAGCAACCCTCTTTCCTCCTGGCTGGAGCTGGGCGCTCTCTCTCTCTCTCTCTCTCTCTCTCTCTCTCTCTCTCTATAGACAACCCTCTCTCCTTGTGTGAATGTGTGTGCACATATGTTGCTGGCTATTTTGAGTGTGGTTGTCTGCTCCAACATTGTTTTCCACTCGAAACATCTCTGCAACAAAAGCGCACAGGCAAGCTTGAGTGAGATCTCCTCAAATGGTTGCAAGGCAAGTTTAGCCATTTTGCCTGTTCCCAAAATTAGCTTTATATTGCTATATAGTTATGTGCCAAAACTAATAATACTGATTAGTAGGTCCTTGCAATGATACGCTCTCAACAACCAAATTCAACTGTTAATTTGTTAATTACAGATGCCTGATGACCTTGATTTGCTTGCAAAGGATCCATAATCAAAGGCTCTAAGGTGTGGATTGCCTGCTATGCTGGAAGGAATTGACCAGCTTGTGTGAGGGCTCAAAGTGCAGTGCATTTGATGCGCTCAAGCGAGCACGACAAGAGATCTACAAATCCTCATACCTTTGTAGATACTCACCATGTAGAGAACAATGAAGGCATGTTTGCTTGGACTCTAATGAGAAATCAAGCAACAAAAGTGGATAATAATTCAACAGCCAGCAGTTCTAATGACGCTCAAATCAATAGAAAAGCAAGCAATGCCAAACACACATATGAAAAGCTCTTTCTCTCTCTCCCTCTCTCTCCACACACTCACAAACACCCACAGGAGCCAGCCCTTCCTCTCTCTGTCAACCCATACCTCGCCGCGTATAGAGCCATTATGGAGAATGTAGAAAGATGTGCCATTACCGTAGCCACAACAACACTCAAGAATGGATGCGGATGGCTTTCAAGCAAGAGCACCTTGTGATGTCGAACACTCATCAAAGGGACCGTGAAGCTGCTACTCTCTCTCTCTCTCTCTCTCTCTCTCTCTCTCTCTCTCTCTCTCTCTCTCTCTCTCGCACAAGCTTGTGAGCTTCCATGGAGCGTGATAATGTGACCTCCTTGCTCCTCTCTCTCTCTCTCTCTCTCTCTCTCTCTCTCTCTCTCTCTCTCTCTCTCTCGCTCTCTCGCTTGTGAGCTTCCATGGAGCATGTTAATATGACGTCCTCTGTGTGTGTGTGTGTGTGTGTGTGTGTGTGTGTGTGTGCGCGTGCGCGCATTGAAGTCAGGACGACACGAGTGAAGTTTGGGTAGGCTTTCCATGATTCAATGCAGACGTGAATATATTGGCTGTCCCCGTAACGAGTATCTTGTATCTCTTCTAGCCAATCAAAAAATTGTGCATTCTTTTAAAAATTAACCTCTTTTTTCGTTAGCAACTAGGGTTTCATTATACCTAAACCTAATGAGATCTCCCTCCACGGAGCTCATGGAGTCTCCACTCCAAAAGAGGGAAGAATAATCCACTCATTATACGGTCTCCCACCAACCTCACTTAAGGCTTCCAGGTTGCAAAAACGCCTCTTAACCAGCCACCTAACCTTTAATCTCTAGAACCACTCAAAAGACACCCAATCCGATGAACCTATCCTCTCAAGAGCCACTTATTTTTTATTTCTTACTTTTATTTTTAAAATACATGTGACATTTTTCACTAAGAGAAAAGGGAAACCACCACTATGGCCTTAGGGGGGTGTCACATTCGGGCAGGCAAAAGTTGGCCACACCGATGTGGCGACCAACCATTCGAAGGCGAAAAAGGAAACGTTGGCCTTCAGAACTTGTCATAGGGACGGCCTCGCAGCGTCGGCCAAGTTCACCTAGCAGCGGCCATCTGCGAAAAGTACACGCGGGAAGCAACATCGTAGGCTTTGAACCCTGGCTAGCAACGTGAAGGGCGGGCGACCAACCACTTGCGTTGCTCTGATTTGTTGTGAGCTGAGCGCAACTTTCTTGTTTAGCCTTAGTGTGACTGTGAAGCCAAAGGCCAACTTCAAAAAAAGGGTGGGGCGGGCGTCCCAGTGTGACAGGGGCCTTAGCCCTTTGGGCAGGGCAAAAAGGAGAGAGGGGGGGGATGATGTGGGGGCTCCACTAGAGTCCCGCCCCCTTATTTTTTTCAAAATTTCGGCAAGTAGAAGCTCCACATTGTTTTCAGCAAGACGCTCTGCACTATTTTTAGCATGACGGGGACGAGCTGTTTGGGTGAGCCATGAGAGGGGACCGCCGTATGGAGACTAGAAGTTCTAGGTCGTTTTTATCAGGAGACAAGGAGATGCCTCTCTCAATTAGTACAATCACCTATGCTACTACTGTGCGGAACAAGAGGGAGGGGATGTGCTTGTCGAGGCGGTCCAGCTGGTAGCGATCCTCAGGCAAGTGGGCAGGCTCGTTGACAACGCGTCAACGCCCCTCATGCCACTGCACGCTCCCTTCTTTCCACCGGACTCCTTATGCTCCTGTTCATTACAAGAGCTTATGCCCCTCCCTACTAATTACAATAGCTTGGCTCCCAGGTCCGACTTTCCTTCCAAGTTCCCACCCTTGCTGGCTATGCTCGACGATGGTTTGTGCGAAGCTTCATCAGAGCCTCGGGCCATGGCAACACGCAGTCTCGTACAAGTGTATTGCTGCAACAAAGGGAAGCTTGTGAAGCCTCTTTGATTTCGTGTATCATTGCAGAATGTGGAGGAGTTTGTGAAGCAGGTGTTGAGGGCATGGCCGACTTGAAGGTTGTGGGAGAAGGCAATCATATTATTCTAGCTCTAGTACGATCCTATCAGCCTTTGAGCAGCCGGAGCTTATTATATATAATACCCTCTGGCATTAGGCAAGATGTTCATATGGGCATAACAATTCAAGATGACATAGTTAGTTAGGGCTATGAGACGAAGCAGCTATGGGCCACTTTGCTAGACACTTTCAATGAATGCAAAGCGCGGGCATCTCTCCAAATGTAATCATTGATATTTCCTTGATAATTTTGACCAAGAAATGCATAGAAGGATGGGATGAGGGGCAGATGATACGATGGATGATCAGGACCCCTGGTGGTTGAAAATCAGAGATCACTGACTCCATTTCACAACTTCTCTCATCATCATGTTCTCCTTGTCCTTGAACATAGCTCCCCTAGCGATCACTTTTTTGATGGCAGAGATTCTCTCGCTCAAACCCTTGTGGAGTGAAAATCAGTCTGATGTCTTCGATTATCCACACGCTTGATATGTGGAGTGCCCGGTTGCCATTTTCATCTGTTGTCTTTTGTTATTCACATGGTTGATATGCAGACATTGCTTGCTTGTTTCAGCTCAATCATGTGTTTGTTTGTTTTCTCCATTGTGGCCAAGTGGCTCAGAATACTGTGAATTTCATATTAAAAATCCGTTGGGTGTCTCCCATAATTTTTAGGCATATGATTGACGAGCTCCTTGTGCTCTGTTTCAGCTATAAGTACGAAATGGTTAGCTTGCTGCCATGCCAATGCATCAGCTCCATAGCTACTGTTAGCATTTAACCTGGAAGAGCTACACAAAGCTTGTTTTCAAGCGCCTTGATCACCTTGAGAGTGTGGCGATCAAGTGTAGGACAATTTACCAATAGAGACATAATACCTTGTGTACCAAGGGATGTTTCAAACCACAAGCATGTTTACCCTGATAATCATAGATTCCTACTCGACGTAGTGAAGATGGCACTGAATCCATTTGATATGGAGGTGTTGGAGCCAAGCCAGGTAAGACTTGGGTACTCACGGGAGTAGACCGGGGTATTCCATAGTGTTCAAGACTCTAGGGGAATGGCTTTCTCAAGAGGAGTAACTCTTTGACCACCTTAGTGGTGCTGATAACATCCACATGACGCATCCCATTAGCATCTTCTTCATAAAGGTTTGCATGAAGCTATTGAGATCAGACACCATTAATCTCATACACATACCTCTAATCTAGCAAGGAGCTACCATCCTCCCCCTCAAACTGCGCATCAGCCACCTCAACCTCAATAAGTGCTGAAGAGAAAAAAGAGCCAAAGTCGAGAAGCTGTTCCACCAAAATACCTAACCTTGTTGTGCTCTTCCATCATGTTCTATAAGTCATATATGAAGAGACAGAAACAAGGGTCTCTAAGTTGTCATCTAGGAGCTGATATCTCAAGCCGAAGGGGAAACCATAAAATTGACATGCCATTTCTACTAGTTAATGTTATCACTGCCACAACTTGGTAATCTTGCCAGTCGCCACATCCCATTAATCTTGCGAGCCTCCATAACGTGCAAGACAAAAAACACACACACACACACACAGAGCTCTCCATCTCCTATGCCACCAAGCGTCCCTTCCCACACACAGCTCCACCCTTCATTTGGGCATTCCAAGCACCTAGAGCAAGGATGTAGCACGACGTAAAGCCTATGCTCACACAAAGGTGTCTCCTATTACCAATTTGAGGTGGGTTTCAATACGTGGAGGTATTATGGCTTGCTAAAAAATCCTTTCTCCAGTCTCTATGTAGGGACTACTGATCATGTGACATAATGCCTCCTCAACATGTAGGGACTACGCAAGGCCAAGATTTGCAGCTTTATCTCCCACCCAAAGCTCTATCCCAAGCTCTCATTAGTTTTGCAAGCGGTGTCCTACTTCAAAGAAATAGGAGATAGGAGATACCCTTTTTCAAAATAGTTATGCACCCACCCTCCTGGCATTGCCTCACTGAATGCCAAACTACATGGCCTGTGATGTGTGCTTACACACACACACACACACACACACACACACACACACACACACACACAACTTCTATGTGGGAGAAGTAATTGTAGACACGTATCCCCCATTCCACCTGCCTTGAAGAAGTTATAGATTATTGGGAGATTATTAAAGAGACACTTAGGGAGAGAGTAGAAGCTAGGTGAGACGAGCCACAATCATATTCACTTTATACACTCAATATTTGTCAATCAATGACTAAAATCTTTTCAACCAATGGCATATGTTTGACATATATAAAGTATTTATTGACTTTTAGCAAACAAAAAAGAGAAGTCATCTCTATTGCCTTTGCCCTTTAGGTGGGCTAGAGAGAGACATAGAGGGGGGGGGGGGGGGGGGGGGATGTTGTGCTTGTTCAACTTCTCTTTTGTACGTTGAGGTTTCCAATGAGGAAGACATCTATATGGTCACCTACGACAATCCATGATACATGTTCTCTCTACGTCGATATCTATATGATCACCTACCTACTACGACAATCCACAGTACATATGCTCTCTACGTAGACATCTATACGGTCACCTATGACAATCCATAATACATATGCTCTCTCTAGATATGTCATTTTGAGTTTAGATTTTCGTGTTTTGTGTACATGGCGACCATATGACTTGGACATGGCATTATGGTGTCCATGTGACTTGATTATGTGATTGGAGGTTTGCTAGGTGGGATGATATGTATATCATATTGCTACTTGGAATCTAGTTTGATTTTGAGGCTTCTTGAATTGATTTTCTAAGCTACATTAAAACTATGGCAGATATGTTGTTTGGTATTCTTCAAAATATGATGTTCAATCGAAACTATTTAGAAACGGTTCTTTTTGAAAAGTTACATTTCAGGCTAATAGGAGATGTGCATGAGCATACATTCCCATAGGCAAAGACTTGCATGCATGCTACATTTAATTGTTTGGTGATTGAGCAATTGTGCAATCTAATCTCAAATCTAATGTATACTTTTCTCATGCCACACTAATATGTGAAGATATCATTAGTGGTAATGTGAGCATTAAAAAGCTCAAAAATAATGTTTCAAATCCAAAATCTCAAAACCGAAAGCTCGCAAATATAAAATCCCCTTATCAACGTGGGTTTACTTTTTCCTATTGGAAATTGCTTTACCAAGGCTCATATTTTCCCTGGTTTAAGGTTGCTCGTTGACAAGGTCTACTTGACTTTGGAGCGAGTTTGCATCTCAATGTGATGTCTGCCAAACGAATTGAGAAGCTAGTTCATAAGGAAAGATTACCATTGAATTCGATTTTTCCACTTCAACCATTTCAAAAATGGGATTTGGACTTTATAGGTTCGATCAAAGCGGCAACAAAACGATCTCAATGCATATATATTTTGACTTGTACAAATTATTGTACAAAGTGGATTGAAGCTTGGGCATGTAAGAAAGATAATGCATTTTTAGTCGACTCGTCAAATGTCTGTGTCGGGATGTGTCTCCATGATTTGATTTATCAATGGAATTAGTTAGAGACAAAGGTACGCTTTTCCTGAATAAGGTGATACGGGAGCTATTGTGGACTATTTAGATCATTTATACGAAGATTACTCCTCATTATTTGCAAGCTAATGGATTGGCAGAAAGTAGTAACAAGGTTATTATGTAAATGGTGACCAAGTTGTTATTTAAAGAGCATGATGATTGGGATTTGAAGCTTTTGGCTACATTGTGGGAGTTTCATACCTCATTCAAAGTTATTATGTAAATGTTGACCAAGTTGGTATTTGAAGAGCATGATGATTCGGATATGAAGCTTTCGGCGGCATTGTGGGAGTATCGTACCTCATTCAAAGTGGCTATGGGGTTTACTCTTGTCAAGATGAAATTTGGAATTGAAGCCATTTCTCTGTTGAAATTTATGGTACCCAATATGCATATTGTGGTGTTGGAGATGTTGTTGTCCAAGTATTTGATAGTTTACCGGATAGATCAATTATTGCAATTAGAAGAAGAAGACCAATGTACCAGCTTTATCACGATGAGAGAGTTTTACAGTTGGAAAAAAAAACAAATGGATCAGAGAATGCGATTTACGATATCTAAACTAGGCAATTTGGTGTTGATGTTAAATTCACGGCAAGGGAAGCTCAAATTGCGGTGGATGAACGCATATCGTGTTCATGAAAGTGTCGGTGCCAATGCATTTTTCTTGCATAATTTGGATGGAACCTTGGTGCCAAGTCCGGTAAATGGATTCAAGCTACAACATTACATTGGGATGATGCCTAGTAGTCATGAGGAGCAAATTACGGCGATTGATCAGAATGTTGTTGTAATCATGTTGGTAAGTGACTTTGATTGTGACACGAGATGGTGTTTCACCATCACACGTGTAAGCCCAAGAAACAATGTATGCCAAGCAGTGTTATACATGCAAAAATAAGTTTATTTAAGTGCGACAAATTTGTCAGGATCACTTTACTTGCCCTTTTGCTCTCTACTTTCCCTGTGTGCATGCTACTTGTCTTTGAGTCACTCTACGCCATGGAGGCCATAGCCCTCTCCCCATTTCCCATTCAATCCTGCGCGTAAAACAGCTTGATGTCTCCATCTGTAGGGTTGGCAAGCATGAAGGCCTTGACTCCAATAAAAAATTATATGGATTGAGGCGATGAAGATTTTACTAGAGCATAGGGGACTGCTTGAGTACAGATTGATCGACTAGGCACATTACAGCATCATCCACACACTCTTTGATTGTGCAAGAATTGACAACAAACGACAACCAAGACATTGTTCACGTGTATGGTGACTCACCAATTGTCGGCGCAACTGGTGCAAGATAAGTGTTGTCTTTCTGCTACTACAGATTTCATTATCCCTACGAGAAGACAACCATGCAGGTGATGATCATGGCCTATGGGAATCTGACAAGTAATGTCTTTGGAATACATGGATGTCATGACTTAGAAATCAGAGAATGTCTCAAATGGGTGTTGGAAGGAGTCTCGTTCATAGATAAAGTGTACAATATCTTGCGAGCTTCCCATGGTATGATTTTGCAGCAAAACTATCAAGGAGAGTAAATTGGGCAAAAATTATGATCCACCAGTTGTTCATAGAAGCTAGGTGGGTAGTTGGCACAATGGACAGAGGTCAAGCAGTAAACACAAAAGTGGGCTAGGTATTGTAGCTTCTTTTCCCAAAGGAGGGATATGAAGCCCCTATCCTTTGAGTTTTCACCCCTGTTCCGACATATGTAGTTGTACTTGTGGTGGATATCCCAATGACATCAATGCTCGGTACTTCCGAACTGGGGGAGTTCAGTGGGTTGAGTACATCAAGAATTTGTGCTACCTCTTGGATCTACATATGTTGTGTCCACCAGTAACATTGTTACTATTCTTGCAACATCAGGGAATCAACAACTTCTTCAATGAAAGTGTTAGTACAATAGCCACTTACCAAGAAGTGGAAGCAAGAGATGATGGAGAGGTGGCTATAGGTAGTGTCTACATCCCAATAAACAACGATAGCAATAGGGAAAACTATGAATGTTGGTAAGTTTGTGCAATTATCAGCTCTGATTTCAATCTCTTCAACTCTTGTGCCAGTGCCAATTACTTTGATGTCAATAATGTCTATGGTTGTCACCACTCAAGTTGCATCAACAACTGTTGGGGTAACCCAAGAACAAGTAAAGAAGATAGGGACAACCCAATTTCCTACGGGGCTACAACAACTCCAATCTAGATCTACTAACAAATGTGGCTACCCTTGATCTCAGCCTGGTTATTAACTGCAAATAGAGCATGTCACAGACAGTTTATAGTTCATGTACCAATTACCAAGCAAGCAAACACTCGTAGAGTCAATAAAAACAACTACAAAAGATACTCGCACAAAAGCAGCAGACTGCAAAGCTTACTGCCCAAAACCAATCCCTTACTGAATGTCTGGTGGAGAGAGAGAGAGAGAGAGAGAGAGAGAGAGAGAGAGAGAGAGAGAGAGAGAGAGAGAAAGAGAGAGAGAGAGAGAGAGATGTTGGAACCATAACCCCCTGGTCCTGCCATCACCTCCCACCTCTTCTCGAGAGTGGCCTGTTTCAAAAGTTAGAAACGCATTTAAAAACAAAGAAATATATGGTCCCTCCCCAATTCCAATTAAAAGGTCCTCTATTTTTACACACTCAAAACACCAAGCCTATGTTGTGTCAAGGATAGTCCTTTTTGTACCACCAAACCATGCTTTCAACATGTGCCATGGTGGTGCAATAGGTGCAGAGTTTTGCAAAAAGAGACGAGACAGCCTTGCCTATGTATTCTTTCCGGCATGCAACTCGTGGATGTAACTCCACCATGTTATTTCACCATGCTAACAGATGAGTTTAATCTGCTAGAATCAACAAATGCAGTTGTCAATTTTGAGGTCAAAATTAATTCAAGGCAATAAACTACACAAGCAATTCTCTATCAATCAATACAATGATCAAAATCTTTCCACATCATCAGTTAGACTCGTGCTACATTATTAATTAACAATAAACAATGATAGTCTTATCATTCTTCAATAAACTCATGTCAATCAAATTATATTTTCAAGCGCTGAATTACTTCATCACTTCAAACAAAACATTTCAATCACAATGCTCACATTGTACTATATCGATTCATCTAAAGTGCAAGCTTTTGGCTTTCACACATTACGATAATTGATAATCTTAATCACTTATTTAAAACAATACAAATAAATCTCATCATCACGTTGCACTATATTGATTTATCTAAAATGCAAGCTTACAGCTTTCACACATTACGATAATCAATAACATTATTCAAATATTGCAATTGATTCTCATTGGAACATGAGTATTAATTGCAAACCTTGACGATTGTTATATCTATCTGAAGTACAAACATGAAGTTCTCACACTCCACAGTAGATCTTTGAGAGCTTATCCATATTGTGCAGTTGTGGCACGTGTATGATCACACAGTATGATAGACGTAGCAATCCAAATAAAGATAATTTAATATCAATATATTTGGACATGAGATTCCTAAATTTTAATTCCACTGAGAGCATAGTGTGATGGCTGTACACAGGACAAAAAAATTACTATCTATGTTCACTTTGAGGTGAGAAAATATCTGCACGTCAAAATTGAACCTACTTAAATAAAACTGACCTCTATTCTATTATATTTTGCAGACAGATAACCTCATGTGAGAGTACACTCTGCACACAACGGCAATCTCTAAATTTTATCACTAATTCACTTCCACATGTCAGTAAACTGAGCACATAGCAAGTGACCCCTAAAAAATAAACACCTTGTACGAGTGAGAGTTTGAGATCTACACAACAGACAAAGCTTACATAATTTGAACCTATTAAAAAAATCAATCAAATTGATTTTAAAACTATTTTAAATTTTAATAATTTTTGAATTATAAATAATTTCATTTTTTTAATTTACTATTGACATAGAATACCTTTTGTGATGAATACTAGTCTCAACAAGGCGTGTTGTCGCTGTATATAATTTTTTTTCGATCAATGTATTCTTCAATCAAAAAATACTTCGCACTTTTTCGACTAAATTTTTTTTCGATCGAAAGAAACTTCAATTGAAAACCTAGGAAAAAAATTGATTGCCCGTTTTTGTTGGCATGGCACCGTATAATATGCTCGTATAATTTCAGGTCATATAAAATACACCCTTATATGACGTATTATATGTATCTCATATAACATATATGCAACTTAGGTTTTCGCTAGAGAGAGTACCTAAAATTCTTGCAGATGGAGCTAGTTTTCCCCTTTTGGCTTTACTTGACTTTTAAGTTGGATTCCTTCCTCATGGCCAATTTAAATGCTTCCGCATATTGAAGAGGAGGGGACTCCAAGAAGAGGGTTATTTTAACTTCTATTGCTACCCACACCTGGAGTGTTGATGATGATGTTGGTGAGCCTTTAGGTTTTTATAGAATTGGGAATGACTTTTTAACCCATTTGAGTGATGAAGTTGATGAAGATGAGGGAATTGTCCTTGAGGTCATTGGTTCAAGCAAAGAGTGTAGGGAGAATAAAACTCTTGACGAGAGTGTTTGGGATGGAATTTTGGCCAATTTAGTTGATGATTCCACTTTTGACCAATGTCTTCTTGAGGAGGAGAATGTTGCCCTACCTCATGTTCTTTCCCACCAACCCACCCTTGTTCACGAGGTGCAATATGAAGCGGGGTTCACCCCTTATTTTGACCATATTGATGATGAGATGCATCCTTTAGAAAGGTTAGTGTTTGTACCAGGAGATAAGCCATTAGTTGCATCCAAGACTTTTGAAGATGGCATTATTATTGAAGATGTTCTTGATGCTTTGACTTTTAGCTCATTTGATGTTTTGGATGAGGATGAGCCTTTCATTGGCGAGGTCCTTATGGAGGAGAAACTTGATCCTATAATTGTTGCTTCTCATGTTATTGAGTCACCAGATGTTCCCCAAGCTAGGGAGAGCCCTATAGATCAATGGATTGTCAAGTTGACACCCTATGATGGAGTTGGGGCTGATGCAATTGATTCCCATTTATTACAGTTTGTGCAAGATTGTTTGTTTGAGGTTTATGACAATCTTGAAGACCTCATGCGGTTCTTTCCTGCCTTTTTGACTGGTGTACTATGCAATGATATCTTAGTATGCAGCAGAATTCTCCACATTTGATGCAAACCTGGGATGTATTGGGCCGAGATTTTGTTGCTAGATTTTATCTTATTTTACTTTCTAATTTAGCCTTTGGGAACCTACTAGACTTCTTTCAATGGGAGAGTGAATCAATTGTTGAGTATGTTGGTCGTTTTCAAGGTTTCAAGAGGAATCATTGTGACCCTATTGTTTTGATAAAAGGGTTGTGTTGGAATGTTTTCTTAAGGGTATTTTGAGAGATATTCAACTCCATGTGAGGTTGTCAGATCCAAAAACATGCAAGAATGCATATGCATGAGCTAAGGTTATGGGGGAGGCCTTTGTAGCCATCACACTAGCAACCCAATCTAGACTTACCTTTGAGCTAAGAGATACAAGAGAGTGGCTTATCCAATTTCTATGCCATATTGTGCTCCTATGGTTCCTATTCCACCGTTTCTTACCCCAAGACCAGCTTGTTCTTTTGGACTTTTGCAAGATAATGAGTCACCTTCTTTTAAGGATATCACTTTGCCTATACCACACGGGATACCACATGTGCCAAAGAGTGAGTTTGGTTCCCATCCAAAGGGAATAAATATGGATACAAGAAAGAGAGAAAGGAGAAAGAGAAGCCCAATGGATAAGGCATAGGTCTTCACCGGAGTTTTGGGTTTGACACTAGGAGGCTAGTTCTCCCCGTAGGACGCCACAGTTGGATTTTTTTTTGCAAAGAGCATGGGGATTTTGACCGAGAAAGAGAGAATCTACATGAGAGATTGAGAATTTTAGCGATTTTGCAATGCTCGTTTTATTATGAATTCTGATGAAGTTCTCACTTGATCTGCCTTGAGGAGTTGTTTTGGCAAGGTATGATGTGCTCAAAAATGCTGGATGAAGTCCTCGACTAGAGCTGGAGATCGACCATTGCTAGAGGTGTACCATGGCCACTGGATGAAGAGGATGGTCTAATGTTTCTTTTAAAACATGGTTTCCAAAATAAATGTGAAGAGTTATGCCTATCACCACGCATGCCCAATGGGATCTTCCCACTCAATTACTTTTTTCCTCCTCACACATCATGAGCTCTTCCTCACGACATAGTCAATACAATTATCCCCCACATACCCAAAGATTTTAGTTGCCACTATTGGCCGCTTATTGTTGTTGCATGTCATGTGCGATTTTATTATACTACGCATGCGCATACAGTGCAATTGTGTGTGTGTATGTGTGTGTGTGTGTGTGTGTGTGTGTGTGTGTGTGTGTGTGGACCTGACTACGTATTCAATACCGATATCCGTCATAGCAGACTCGATAATCACGCAGACCTAGGCACCACCATCAAGATACGCTTGCACATGTTTCTTCTTCTCAAGAAAAACCTCCACGATTGGAAGCACATCGGTTGGACTCCCCACCCTCAAGGCTAGATTTTGTACAACATGCACATCACTTGTTACTCGGGGAAGCCTCGTGCTGACATTGGTTGACCACTTTCTCCTTAATTTAGGGTTTAATGCAAGCAACTACCCAACAATGATGTTAGCTTTATGATTTTGAACATCTCTTACCAGGTCGTATTCAGGATTACCGCGCTCCAACTAAAAGTCCGTTTATGTAATCTTTTTTCTTCATCTTCTCTTGCTGCTCTCGACCTTCGTTCATCTTCTCTTTACCTTTCCTTGTTCTAGTTTCTCTTCCTATCTTGGTCTCTCTTTCGCCTCTTGCTCTTTTGTTGGCCATAATATCAACCTCCTGCTTGTCAATGCCAATAATATTAACCCTTTGCACTTCATCATTACCTGATGGAGCCGGTGGTGATTTATTTTCAATGGCTTGCTACTTTTTTTCACCATAAATTGTGCTTGCCCCCTACCTCAACCAAACATATGATACATGCCGCCCCTTTCCCTCGGTGGATGAGGGCAATCAGGAGCATAGTGTTCCTCCTCTCTGTAATTATAACACCTGTCCGTGGGGAGTTGCCTAGCCTTGCCTCTTCCTGCCCTTGCCTGACCTTTATCCATAACACTTAAATGCAATTCTTGCATTTTCTCTGATAAATCTTGAACCGTACGTACCCATTGATGAGGAATGGTTGCCACCCCCCGATTTGGCTGGTTCTCCACTAGAACTTCTTCCCTCAGACTTGGAGTAGGATTGGGATCATCGCCTCATATCCCAAAGCACCTTGCTCAATCTGCTTTCATATTTTCCGGCTCTTTGCCCGTGCAATAGAGACCGCTTCGTTGTAATTCTCTGGGCTCTCAAAATCCACCTTCGTACAAACTTTGGAATGCAAAATTCCAACTTAAAGTACTCATCACCATTAGCCAAGTGCATGGCGACTACAAAGTCCCCTCTAGCATTCCTCGAAGCAATTGAGGAAAACCCCAAACTCCTCATTCACATCCTACTGTATCCAAATCGATAGGGGACACCTCCTTACAAAAATCATGCAAAAAACGGGATCGCAAAGCTGGTCACATAAGTCTGGACTCCCCTTCCAAAGCATAGAACCATGTTTTTGCTCTTCCCCACATCAACAGCGGAATCGTCTACATCTTGCTATCTTCATTTGGAATATGCAATGATAGCATATACAGCTCTAAATCGGCCATCCAATCCTCTGGGTCTTCTTCTTCGGTGAAAATTGGACCATAACTTTGTGCTGCTATCTCCCCTTGATGGAAAAAAACTCTTTGATCAAAATCGATGAGCAATCAGCTGCCCCTCAGTGGGGGCACCAGAAGATGGAGAGGGGCAATGAGGAACAAACCCAGTGCAGTATGCAATGCCTCCCTATAGCTCAGGGAATCCACAACACCCCTAACCTCTTAGATAACACCTTTAAATGGGCTAATTTTCACTAATGGAACAACCCTTACACACAAAACAATAATCTCCTGCTCTACAAAACCACTACTAAACACTAACGCACCCCAATGGCTCAACTCACCTTTCTTGACTCACACAACACCCCAATTATACCCTCTCTGCACCACACTATACTCCGTAGGCACACACCTCGGCAGGCACCAACATGCACGCAAAGAGCGAGAGAAAAGGAAGGGGAGGGGGAGAAATGACATAAGGAAGTGGAACAATGGCTAAGTATTATTTAGCAGAGAGATAGTACAACCACTCCATAGCTTCAATGTCAAGCTTCAACACAAAACCACTCCACAATGGGAGTCTACAGGCCTTCACTGTGCAAAAAAATCCCTTCAATTGGCCAAAAAGCCCAAAAAATGGCGTGAGATCCTCCTTTTATGGAAATGGATAATCCCCCAAAAAAGAAAATAATTGGAGATTCTCAACTCGTGCAGTTCAACTTGAGCCCTCTTTGGTATGTTTGTGCATTGCACCCACTTGGCATGCTCTTTTTAGTATTATCCCTACATGGTGGACACCTCACTTAGCTCTTTGTCCAGCTTGAATTGCCCTCTTGGCCCCTTGTTCAACTGGGTTTGGACACCCTTTGAACTCTCCCTCTCTCTTCCATTCCCTTTTGTTCCTTCTGCTCCCTTTGCCCAACTTGGATTGGTTCCTTGATTTGGAATGCCCACTTAAGTGCCTTTTGGATTCTCTCTCTCTCTCTCTCTCTCTCTCTCTCTCTCTCTCTCTCTCTCTCTCTCTCTCTCTCTCTCTCTCTCTCTCTCTCTCTCTCTCTCTCTCTCTCTCTCACACACACACACACACACACACACACACACACACACACACACACACACACACACACACACACACACAAGAACCACCCCTACCCCTAGAACTAGCGAGGTCGCTAGTGGGGGGGGGGGGGGGGGGGGGGTCGCTTTAATTTCACTTCAAAAGGGGTCCCAACAGGCATGAGATTAGACCCCTGTGGGTGCCACATCATCAACACCACCCACCTCAATGCCGCCACCAAACCTCCACTATCAATCAACATTGGGCGCCATCGACGCCAACCATCGGGCAAAAACCCCCACAACACCTCCTCGCATAGCGCACAGAGGGCTCGCCATAGCTCAACTCACAAGGAGCTCCACTACACGCCTTGATGCTCTACTAGGCACTCACGTCCCTGGGGATAAATACCCTCCAAAATTGGGTCCAAGCTTGACTTAAGGGATAATAGCCCCACCACGTGGCAACTTGGGAAAACTTGCCCCATACTCTATCGTTGGAAATTTAAATTTAAAAAGAAAACCTCATTTTGTCATTTTCTCCCGACTTCCAATTGATCCCATTGTCTGCTCAAATATAGAATGTTTGATCCGTAAGTTCTCATCATAAGCAACCATCTCGAACTCCAAACTCATTGATCCCCGTTGTATTCCAAGATCTGTAAGGTCATAAATAGAGGCGGCGAAAGCGGGAAAAAACTTTTGAGACTGCTCTGTCATCAACCACTGCCAAATTTCTAATGAAAATATCTCCGTCACGGTAGGTTTGATTGTCGAGCCATCAATTCCAGTTGACTTCATTTGATACATACCACCTTTTAGAACCCTGTCGAGGCCAAAGAAATGCCAAGTGGCACGCTTTCCCAAGCAATTGAACTGCCACAAATCTGGCCCCCGGTGACAAGTTCTAAGCTCCCTATCTTGATATGCGTGACTCAAATTGCCGATTTGAAATTACTAGCAAACTCCATAAATCAAGCACTACACATTTATCCACTGAAACCGGCTCAAACTATCTGGCATCACGTGCCTTGTCCGTCTCCAATCTGCAATCCATTGCACCTTCAAACTCAAATATCTTGGGCTCTGTAACTTTGTTTGATGAGGCCTCTGAACCTACTCCTTTAGCACTTCAAGCTCTACATTTCTTCACAAAGAGATTGCACCTTGAACCTTTTTCATATAGCACCCAAATTAGCCCTTCTCGGAGCTCTCCTTGGCCTATAAACCGCATCAGCCATACACATCTGCTGCTACCTATCTGCCTAAGATCTTTGTAGTTGCTCATGTCCTTTGCAATGATTCTCCTATCCTGCACATACTTGCCCATGCCATCTTGTATGGTCGACCAACTTTGGTTGCACTAACGTACTCAAGTTGATGTCACCTAACAAGACCCCTATCTTTGATGAAGTGGTAGTGCACCTCAGTGTGCTTCCTCCTTGCATGAAAGATTTGATTTTGATCCAACTGCATGTTGCTAAGGTTGCCATAGCAAATGACAACCGACCTATGTACATGTACTCCAAAGTCGTGAAATAGCAATCCTAGCCATCATGCTACTTCACATGTTTCCATTGCAACACCCCTGTACCCTACCTTTGTAGTTGATAGAGCAACCGTAGGTTGCTTCTCCATGTAATAGCAACACTCCCAAGTGAAAATATGAATCTGTTGGTAGATCTGCAATCATATGTGCTACCAAACCAATCCACATATATGTAACCATAGAGCTGCAATTCAATATTAGCCCTTCAAAAAAGTGCATAATCCAAAGTAGCTCTCACATAGTTCAATGTGTGTCTCACTGTATCATCCAAGTGTGGTTTTCTAGTGGCAGACTGCATAAATTGACTCACTAATCCAATTGCGTAGCTCAAGTCTGGACATGAGATAAGTAGATCAAGCTACCAACGATCTTCTTGTACATGGTAGCTTTCTTCAGTATTTGATTTGCATCATTATCGAGCTTCAAATTCTGATCTAAGGACATTGCAATTCAATCCTACCATATTTTTCGTGCATATTCAAGGCATATTTTCTTTGTGACACCATACACCCGTTTCTCTGCAAAAAAAATTAAAGCCCAAGAAGTATTGCAAGTCTCCCAAGTATTTCATCTCAAAATCTTGCATAAGTAGACCATGTACACTCTCTACTTCAACCACATTATAACCTCCAACAATCAAATAAATGCATATCACAATAATTCTTGCTTTATTTTTTCATACATACAATGAATGATGTGCATCGAACATCTCAAAACCCAAAGAAACAAGGAATGCCACAATCCTTTCATACCAAGATCTAAGTGATTGCTTCAACCCATACAGGGTCACATAGCCTCATAGTCACATAACCCTTTGGCCACAACATATACACAACTTCCTCCACGTCTCTATTCACGAAAGCATTCTTTACATCCATCTATTTCCAAAAGCTCCATCCACTACAATAAACACATGAATGGTAGTCATTGTGGCTATAGAGTTGAATGTCTCCTTATAATAAATCTCATATGTTTGTGCATAACCCTTGACCACAAGCCTTGCTTTGTACCTAATTACACCACCATCGGAATTATGCTTTATCGTATAAACCCATTTGCATCCAGTTTCCTTTTTGACCTTTGGTAATGTCACCAACTCCCATGTTCCTTTTGCATCAAGAGTAGCCATCTCCCCATCCATAGCTTTCCATCATTTCTCATCTTTGACAACATCTTCAAAACGAGTGGATTCCATTTCTTGTGTGATATTTTCCATATATGCACAATGACAAACCACACAATTGTCATAAATTAACCTTTGCAAAGGATTTCTTACTCTCTCAGACCTAACTCATTTTGGATCACTTTGAGGTACCTTATTCTCTACTTTCATCTTTCTTGCATTCGAAACTTTCACAGAGGGTATGCCAAACTCTTCATCCAAACTCTGCTCAAAATCATTGTTGTCACACCATCATGGCAAGCACATAGATTTGGCAGCTTAAGGGAATCATGAAATTTTTTCTTTTCTTTTCTTGATACATTGATGAGCTAGCAAGGCTCAATCCTTCTATCACCTAACCTACCACTCCATGACTTCTCACCATAACTTACACTAGGTGACCTTTGCGGCTCACTCATAAACTGTAATTGTGCACTTGTACTTTTTGATGTCACATTTTCTCTTACACCAATCCCCGAATCATCCTTCACATCAGCATACCAACTAGTTATTTCACCAAAAATAACATCTTTGCTTACCATAACTTTACCTATAATAGGATTGTAGCATTTATACCATTTTTGCTCAAGGAAATATCCTTTTTTTTTCTTTTATTGTATATATTTTATGTACTTGGTTCTATACTTTTAGGTATCCGCATACAGTAACATGTGGACCTATGGACAATATCTTCGAGTCGACAAAAATGATCAACAACACGTTACTCAAGATTCTTGCATTATTTTATATTTTAGGCAGCAATCATGTGCAGAGATATAGATGACGAGATTGGCTATGTGGCAATGTAGAGGGTATTTTATGAACTGAATAAATAGGTAATAAGAATTTATAGATTTACAAAAATGTTTGATAATGTTCACTTCGAAGTTTTTTCTAAGGTATTTTTTATATCTTATGTTAAAATATATTGTATTAAAGATTACTTCGTTCTCTATAAAGAGTCTAGAACCCTAATGAGACAAGAGCAATTTGGTTTTCATCAGTCAATTCTTTAAAAAAATCTATAGGCAACACAAGAATCATATATTTTGCACACACATTGTGAGCAGACTTTCTTCTACACTTCCCTAGATTGTCTTAGTCCATGGAGGTAAATTGTGTTTGTCAATCCTCAAGGATGTTGGATATTTAACACCACCAACAAATCTTGGATCTCAAAAAAGGTAAGCGAAGATAATCTTTTTGAGAACATCATTTCTATACATTCCCATCCCTTCACCGTATTAAAACATGACGACTACTTTAAAAAAGAAGAAAGTGACACTGATGCAATGGATGATACAATGAAAGATCATGCCATAGAGTTGGACATTGAGCCTTTGCAAGAGCCTAAACCATCAATTGGTTTTCTAGACACTCTCTCTCTCAATGCAAAAATTGAAGAGCAATGAATGACAGCCTCGATATCGATAAGAACAGGTCTTCTCAGTCTCTTCATCAAGTACCAAGCAATAGATCAGAATTATGTTTTTATGATGCTTCAGTCTCTTCAAGTGCAAAGTATTTGTAATTTCTATGATTTTTCTAAAGATTCTATGATTCTAAATATGGTTATATGTTCCATTTTTTGTTCATGTGATATAGCTAATTCTTGCTTGTTTGTCCATATTTTTACTTTCCATTACATATCACATTGCTTGATACATAGGGACAATATGCAATTGATTTCATTCTTTCTTTTCAGAATTACATAGCATCCATGTAAGAGATATTGTATATAGTTTCATTCCAACTTCATTTCATTTCAACACTTAATTTTTGTCATAGATAGATGTATCACTTAAATGATGGATGTATACATTTGGCATTTCATCATGGGCCATTTTTGGTATTTTGTAGACACAAAAAGTACATTTCATGTCATTCATTTCATGTCATTCATTTCTCTCTCCCCCTCTCTCTTTGAGATATATATACATATATATATCACACACACACACCGAAAGAAGTTGAGTTTCCTCTAGGATAAAAACACTCCCTTAAAATGACAAAGGGAGCTTTAAAAATAAGGACTCATGAGAAAACATATCAAATACAAATCCGGACTCACAAAAGATGCTCAATTTAATAAAGGGAGCTTGAGGGATATGAACGAGCTCACCAATCCCCCCCTCTTGCCAAGTGGTCCCTATCACCTTTCTTATAACCTCCAACTACTTGTCTTGAAAGAAAACCCTAAGAGGACTCAACCTATATGTACATGTGAGATGATGTGAGTCCAAGATCAAGTGACACAAGAGGACACCCCCTAAAGGTTGCAGGAAGAAAAGCTTTACATATCCACCATTTCATGGATCCTTCTACTTGAGTCTTATTATTTTTAAGTATTTGTATTAAGCGGACAATGATAATAAGTAGGCTATTCCCATTAACACCTGTCTTCCGCCACAATGCTCTAACATTTTCATGTTCTTGTGTTTGGTGATTGTTATTGCCTGACATGTTCGTATTTACCGTTTACTTACTTTTTGGTTGTTACTAAGGTTGAAGCTTTGAACCTTAAGATCATATTTACATAAGTACCTAAGTAGTTTTTTTTTACCTGAAGAGTCTTGTGGAAAGAGGGGGTAGTTGTTCATGAGACAGTCATGCAATTTTTAGTTATCTAGCAATTATACCGCCTTTGGGTGTGTGTATCCTGACATTGATGATGAATACATACCCCAAAGAGTCTTATGGAAAGAGGGGGTAGTTGTTCATGAGACAGTTGTGATGAGACAGTCGTGCAAGTTTTAGTTATCTAGAAATTGTACTGCCTTTGGGCATGTGTATCTTGACATTGATGATGAATACATACCATGCAATACTCTTTCTTTGTCAGTCATGGTGTTTTTAGTGCTTCCACTTTACAATTCTATAGTGTACTATGAAATAATCGATCGTCTTTATTCCTGCACTACATGTTCTTTTTACTGCACATCTATTAGCTGATGAAGTTGAAAGTAACAATGAGTCCAAGTATCTCACGCTTTTCCTTGGGTTGAAGCAGTGTGTTGAGTTTGGATTGAAGAGGGTCATTGCAAAAGGGGATGCATTGTTAGTCATGAATCAGTTGCTTGGTTTGTGGAATGTTAAGAAAGACAATTTGAAGAAGTGGTTCTATGGCATCAAGAAGCTTTTGCATGAGTTTGAGAAGATATAGTTTAAGCATGTTCCTCATGAGCAGAATAAAGAAGATGATGAGGTGGCTAGGGACAAGTTGCATGCCTTGGTAGCTCCTTTAAAGGTCAAGGAAGCCTTGTATACAGGAAGGGAATCATTGCAAGATGTAGAAGTATTTCTTGGTAAAGGGAAATGTCCAGAGGGCATGTCAAAGGTTCGGCATAAGAGAATAGTTGCAAAAGAAAGAAACTACACATTGATAGGTGATGATATCATGCTTTATGGTGGCAAGGATAGCATTTTGAGAAAAGTGTCGTACAAAGAAGAGATAGGCTTGATTTTGGAGCACTGCCATGAAGAAGCAGGCCATCAAGGCAAGGATCAGGTTGCCTTTCGTGTTTTGTGAGCAGGTTACTGTTGGCCCTCTATGATGAGAGATGCTTATTTTGGTGCAAGTCATGCCATGAATGCCAAGTGTTTGCAAATCGGAAGCTTTTGGCTGAGCCTCAAAAAGCTATAATGTCTTTTGATGCATTTGCAAAATAGGGAATAGATGTTGTAGGTCCAATGCCAAAGACCAGCAATGGAAAAAGGTATATCCTTGTGGTTGTGGACTATTTGACAAAATGGGTGGAGGCAAGAGCAATAAAAGATGTAACAGCAAGAAGAATGGCCTCTTTTTTATATGAACAGGTGCGTTGCACATTAGGAAAAAAATGGACTCTCCATGGGCCTTGTAAGAATCCCTAATTTCAAGGAAGCCTGCCAAGATTAAGGGGGACAAAGGCTTTGAATGGGGCTATTTTGGTAGGGTCTCCTCCACCTTTGACCCCTAAAAAGGTAGGGGGAAAGGGGGGGGTGGGGGGGGGGGGGGGGGGGGGGGGGGGGGGTAACCATTTAAAAAGTAGGGAAGGGGGGGGTAAACCATTTGAAAAGTAGGGGGGTAGGGGGTCTTCTCTCTCTAGCTTTTTGGCCAACTTGTAAGTGGCCTCTTAACTCTCCCATGCCACCTAAGCAAATCCGTGGGTCAAAGAGGTCAAAAAAATGACTTTTTTTCAAAAACTTTCAAAAAAACTCTATTCCCCCCTAAAAAGTACCCCCAACGTATATACATATTAAAAAAAAGCTTTGTAAGTTAAATTACTCATAATTCAACATTTTTTGACTCCCTCCAAAACTTTTAGGAAATTCCCCCCAAAATTGAAAACTTTCCCTCCTAATCTAAGCTCCTCTCCTACACCCATCCCCCTTGCACATGCACCTGCTGCTGCACCTACACACCCATCTCTCCATCCTTCAAGCTCCATCTCTCCATCCTACAATGCCTCTTGACGACGTGACCAATGTCCCAGCAAGCGGTTCACGTGGTAGGTCTCCACGGCTTTTCCTATGCCTACCTCAAGAGTATGTTCCGACAAAGAAAACATGCTTGGGTACATTAGCTTCAGCCAACGAACGCCACGCTCAAGGGGAGAAGAATGTGGATCTCTGGACAGACGAATGCTTGTATTCAAAGGATCCTTCTCTCAATGTTCATCCGTCTTTTACAAACATTCCATCACTGTTGCAATACGTTGAAAATGGAGAGCAAGGTTTGTTGGGCTACTGCAAGATACTCAACAAACACGAGATTGTGCGGTCCGAGATCTACTTGCGTCATTGGCAGTTGCTGGTGAATGGGAGTTTCCACAATCTTCAAGATCAGATGCAAACAGCTACTAGTGCGCTTGAGGAGGCAAAGAGCACCATCACAACCAAGGAAAATGTAATTAAAAATCTTGAGGATACTCTTTCACACATGAAGAGTACTCCCATCGGAGGTAGGGTGAGGAAACGAGAGTTGTCCGAAATTCAGACTCTTGCACCACGTGGAGGTGCAAGAAAACGAAGGGTGATAGCTATGAGGTAAGATGTTCTGTCCCTCATGTTGTTTAAGTCTAATACCGCTCATCATTGTTGTTTTGGGTAATAGGAACTTCGTCCAAGAAACGTGCGGCGGCGAGAATGCGTTAGCTAGGGCTTCTTTACTTCGTTCTTGTTTCAACAAAGAGGATTTTATTGGGATGCTTGATGCTCCAGAGGCAAAACACTTGAAAGACGCAATCACTAAGAGAGTTCTTAGTGATTTTTTTAATATTGTCACTGATCTAGATGTTTAGGATATTTGTGATGCTGTTGGGATTTGTACGAAGGGCTATCAAGCAATACATCAAGTGTTAAAAGATGCATTAAGAAGTCGAGGAGTCACGGAAAACCTATTCCCACTTCCTCACAGAGTGGCGATTGCCAAGAAGGTGTCAAATGAAGATGTTGTTCACCGATTAGGGGACTACTTGTATATTGAAGACAAGATGCCTCTTCAGCCGCTCCGTAGCAAATCACAAGGAAGGAAGGGCCGCGGGAAGGAAAGCGGTGTTGTTTCTAACAGTGTGTTGCGGAACGAAGGGTTTGTTTACACCAAATTCAACAATATCTTTGTGGACTTGATACGATTGCAGCAGTCCATGGCTGTTTTCTACAATTTGAGTGATGCAGGTTAGTTTAGGGTTGCCTACATGCTCTATGATGTGTCATAACATGCATTCTGAGGCTTTATATTGTTGGCATTTCTTGAAGGCAAGCTTGTGTTCGTGCTGAAGTTGGATGAGTGTGTAATTGTTAAAGGGAGAAAGTTGGAGAGAATGAGCATCACGCTTATGAATGAAGCCCTAGCTTATGCCAAGCAATCTTGCAGTTCGAGTGAAACGACAAAGCCCTCTTTTAGTGTGCAATCAGAGAAGGATATATGGTGGCTTGGTGCAATTGAAGTTCCGAAAGAGACACATGAAGTCCTTGCATGGATTTTCAGTAGAATCCCATGGGTCACAGAGGTCATTAAAGCTCAAATAAATGGTGAGAAGCTCATGGTTCCAGGACGTAGGGAGTTTGATGTTGAATGGCATTTAGGTGGTGATCTAAAGACCATAAAGTGCATGCTTGGATGCAAACAAGGTGCAAATTCTTTACTTCCCTGTCCATTTTGTGTGAAAGGGCACAAGACAAGTCGAGAAACTCAAGTGGAAGGTCAGGACGAAGATAATGATGACCATATAAATAGGGAGTGGCAAACTTCGGTTCTTTCATGTGATATGCTACAGGTGCTCAATAGGGATAGCAAAGATCCTGGGTGGAACCCCATAATTCCCTTCTCCCTCAACAATGTTCACTTTTGTACATTGCATGCGTTTATGCGAATATTTGATATGATCCTAAAGCATCACATTGATTATGCTTTCACAATGAATCCCCTTCAACGATCAAAAGACTCCTTGCAGGGGGTGGAGACGCTCCTTAATGAGATTGGATGTCACTAATCCAGGGTGAACATTGTAGCAGAGACTTGTAGGGAGAAGACATATGAGGTGGCACAAAAGGTTTCCATGAATGGAGCCAAGGCACGTCGATTTTTCAAGACGATGTCAAAGTCTCCAATGCAAGTATCCAAGGCAAGTGTCGATCTAGCAAGTGAGAAGCGGTGGGAGTTGTGGAAAGATTTGTGTTCATGCACGACGGACAAAGATCCCAATGTGGAGGTTGCTAACCAACGCAAGCTAGTATGGTCATCCTTTCAAAAGGTTGTGCAATTGATGAATCTTTCAAGCACCACCGTTGAGCAGTGAGAGGAGTTCAAGAAGGCGCTTTATGAATTCACAAAGGCCGCTAAGGACGGATGGTCTGAAAGAAAGATTACACACTACATGGTTTGTTTTAAAGGACTTAATACAATGTTTGAAAATGCAACTTTTCTATTGGCTTATCTTCTTTTGGTTGTTTTAGCACATTCTCTATGCGCATGGTGCATACTTCATGGACCGCTATGGTTCGCTTGATATATGGAGTACACAAGGCATGGAGAAGTCCCACTATCGAGCAAAAGGAGTGTACGCCAAGAATACTTGGCATGGTGGTGGTAGTTCACACTCCAACTACCTCCAAGAGATGTTTAACTGGTTTTCTAGGCACACCTTTGGGAGAACTCGCACTATTGAGAAAGCAAGAGAGTCGATGTTAGCAAAGCAGTTACGCAACGCCTCCCATACTGCAGCATCCGAGAAGTGGAAACGCTCGCGAGCGTCCCTGGGCCATGACGCTTGGCGTGCAACTAAGTATCGAAAAGGCAGCGTTTGGGCGTCGCGTCAGCCGTCCGCATGATCCAGGTTTAGTTGTTAAATTCAATTGGTTTATTTGAGTTTAACTCAATTGGCCGCATAGTGTGAAAGGGCCCAAATCTCAAAAAAACCTATTTAAAGGTTGAAGGCGCTCATTTTGTCATTTTCCCTACTAGGTGCTACCATGGCAAGAACAAAACAAACGGCAAGGATTGCATATCCAGCGGGGCCGGATGGCCAACGACTCAGGCCAACGACTCAAAGGTACAGCAACAGAAGCTGGAACTTCACAAGCTCAAGGTGAAGTCCACACAGAAGAAGCTGGAGCTTCAAATCAGCATGGCCAGTCCTCTACAGCAACAAAAGAGAGAAGGTAGCATCACCTTGTTGTCTATTCATCGGACTCCAACGATTCTGTTGGCAATAGGGAGGATGAGAGCGACCAAGGCAAAGAAACAAACAACCAAAAGCAGCCGTCAGAAGGCTCCGAAGAGACGCAAATGGATGAAGATGCCCCATGGGTTGGCGTCAAAATACAAACTTATCAGGCTCACATGTCTATTGGGAGTAAGACACTTCCTAAAGGGAGTGGACCTACACCATCACATCCGCTCAATAGTGAAGAGCACGAATCAGATGGAGAGTGGGTGGAATCAGATTATGAGGTGTTGGAAGTGCCTGTGCAGAAAAAAAAGAGGAAGAGCATTGTCTATAAGAAGAGGAAGCAAGCTGCCCCAACTCGTGTAAAAAATGCACCTCCACATCGACCTCAGAAGGTACGAAAGTGTAGCCGTGCTTTTGCGGAGATTCGACACTATCAAAAGAGCACCGAGCTCTTGATTCGGAGGGCCCCTTTTGCAAGGCTATGCAGGGAGGTTTTGCAATTGTACAACACTCAGTTTCGGATGGGCGCTGTGGCCATAGAGGCAGTCCAAGAGGAAGCAGAGCAATATTTAACTAGCATATTTGAGGATTCTAACCTATGTGCCATCCATGCAAAGCGTGTAACCATTATGCCCAAGGATATGCAGCTTGCTCGCCGTTTGCTCCATGAGGAGTAGCTTGTAATTAGGCATCAAACCTTTTTGTATTTACGAAACTTCCAAGATTGGTAAGAATTTGAATATAAGCGTCTTTTGATTGTATACCCCACTCTGTGCATTGTATTGGGAAGAATTTGAATATAAGCGTCTTTTATTGTATACCCCACTACGCATTGTAATGTTTTAATTCTGTACCATGCGATGTAGCACTGGTCCAAGTTTTGTCTACCTTCTATTGTATGTATGTAGCCATTAGCTTGTTATTGTGAAAACTTGCCTATGTTTAGCACCTTGGCTAAGTGGGGCATGCACTTCCTGATGCATCCATGCTATGTGACTCACTATTGCATGGCAAAAGCATCTACAAAGTGTTGAAAATGGCTTGGAATGCCCCCAAACTGGTTGCCACAAGGGTGCGCATTTGGGGCATCCAGAGGCATATGGATGGACACAATGCGCGTCCTTGTGGCAGCATTTTCTAGTGCATTCCAAACACTTTCCAATGGTTTCCAGATAATTTTCACAAGCAATAAGTATGTTTTGTTTGATTCAATGCTTCAATTAGCATAGATGCTTCTGGCAATCATCCCCCTTAGTCCATGTAGCATAGAAATTTTGAAGGATGGTTGTTGCATCTGTGAAGTCAGTCCTAGACTCCAAAATGGGCTTGATATTGCCACATAGTTTTCTCTTGGGGTTTGTTAATACAACTTTAAGTATCTAGGGCAAGATGGGCTTAAGGTTACCTGGGTATGCTTGTCTTTCTGTTTTGCAACTGGGTATTAATGTCTTGTCTCTCTGTTTTGCACCTGAGTATGCTCCTATATGGGTCCAAAATCATCTGCCACAAGGGCACGCATTTGCCCATTTCATTTGCTTATGGAAGGCACCAATGTGCTCCCTTGTGGCAGCCCATTTTAGGGACTTCCAATCCCTTCAGTAGGCACATCCATAACTTTGGAAGCCTAGATATAACAAAGTATGCATTTTATTAGTTTTAATGCCTGCCAAACCCTTTAGTAGTCATATCAGAAATCATGGTGCTTCTCATACACAATGGAAGCCCAACATATAAGAAATTCAAAACCTTGCAAGTAAGAGAGTCGTAGACACCAAAAAGTAGTTTCATTAAAGAAATCAATGCTTTACATGATATCCGGCTTTTGCTTTAGGATCTTTCGAATTACAATTTTTTTGCGCTTGGCCTTTTGGGGTGGCTCCTTGTTAAGTAAAGTGGTTGTGATTTCTTGGGTGTCATTAACCCCTACAGCTTGGTTCATGCCGACATGGGCAATAAGGCGCCCGCGAAAGTTAACACCGAAAGTGAATATTGCAAAATCTTTCTTTACAAGCACTACAAGATTGGCCGTTTGGGCAAGTGTTGTTAAACACAACGCCTTGGAGAGTGAACGGAGAGAAAAAATGTTGTAGCGAACATTGGGAGAGTAGTCAGCATGGACAAACACCACGACACTAGTTGGAAGTGTTCCGGGGTAGTGAGCAAGTGCCGCTTGAGGTCCGAACGGCATCCTTCTCCCCCCTGATCGTTGCGCCCAGGCGTCAACCTCCAGAACATCTTGCAAAACATAGTTTTTATTTGATATGGCACAGAATTATGATATAACATTAACAAAATCATTTGTAACAATCAAATGTCAGTGAGCATCTATACCTCTTGTCTACTATCCTCCTCATCGGCATCCGTGTTCAAGTAAAGATCCACACTTGACTTCCCCTTTGGATCAAGCATAACAGGTGTTGGAGCAAGTGGTGGTGAATCCACTCTTGCGCGTTTAGCCAAACACATGGCTTGCACAGCCACAAACTCCTCCTCAAAGACCTTGTCCTGCTTGGCCGCTGCCACCTCGGCTTGTGCGATCACCACTATGTCCGCCAAAGTATTCCCCATGGGCAGTAGGAGATCATCGTCATGGGAGGTGGTGGTATCAACCTCAAACTTTCCATGGGCATCGAGGATGGCAAAATACTCATCCATACAAATCTCAAAGGATTTCTCCAGATCGTGCATAAACACAAACTCCTCCCCACCCACCACAATGAAGGAGAAGCGGGTAATCTCTACCTCAGGGATGGCATCCCGAGTGGTGGTTCCTTCTGGCGGTCCCAAGGATGAACCGACAGATGGAGAGGCCTCCAAGAGGCCTTGAATCCCTAAAAGGTAGGTCAAGGCAAGCTTCCTCTCCTCTGCAGATGAGTCAATGGCCGCGGGCTTGGGGTCCTTCACATCAGCCACAGTACCCCGCCGATCTGCAAGTGTGGTAGCACTACGTCAGGGCATGGTGGGCACTCGTGAAGGAGGAAGATCATTATGGCCTGAACAGAGAAAAAAGTGTTTTTGATCCTTCCCTTACGCATTGCTCGCACATCACCAGCTTCAAGCCGCACATATTGTCCGGCGGGTTGTGCTATGGTGGCAAAGCGTGCAAGCCACTGATGAAATGGCCTGTCCCCTTGGTAGATGTGGTGGAGAAGGCCTTCAGAGACCCATTGCTCTGGCCGGTTTGGTAACTCAACAATGATTCTCCCCATGCACGTGGAAATGTATGAAGTAATGTGCTCAAGAGATTGAGAGTGGAGGGTCAAGGTGGTTTCCAAATCGGGTTGGGTTGTGAAAAATGCTTGAAGCTCAGGGCGATTTGCATGCACAAGCTCAGTAAGGAATGCATCTAAAGCACTAGTAGCAGCCATGTCTTCTCTTTGCGTGATTGGGTATGCTAGGTCTCTCTGCAATGCTGGGATGAAAATGGTGAAATGAGGAGGTGGTCCCCCTTATATAGACATATTCCATCTCGAAAAAAATAAAAAATAGACATTTTAAAAATAAATTTACACCACCTTAAAACTTTTCAAAATCTTTAATAAAATATGCAATATATAAACGATTAAAGTTACAAGCCAATTCACTTAGACAAGATAATTTCGTCTGTAGCCCAATCTTTGTAAACAAGCATAGTGGCCTCCATCCGCCTTCCAATCTATACAACCAAAAAATGGGCAATCAAAATAAAAATACCCACAAAAAATAAGAAAAGGTAGCTAAGCAAGCACAAAGCAGACCTTGCGTTGTTCCAGTTTGAAACTTACATTGCCGACATCCTCGAATCCCATTATGAAAAAGTGTTCTCGAAGATTGGCAAGAGTCCAATGCGGATTCATTGCAACCACCTCCACCTCATTATTGGGCATGCGGACATGAATTTCAAAGGATTGAACCTCTTCGGCTGTCAGCTGCAAGGGTATCCATTTTCCACGTTTGTGCATCCACCTCTCGTAGCTAAACCGTGCATACAAGGTGCACCTTGCTTTCAAATACCGAAGGCAAAGATGTGTGGGACACATTGCACTTATAACAGTCACCATCATGCAAACTGTCAACATAGCCCCAATTGACACCTAGAATGGTGTCCATTGCAGCTATGTCAACTTCTTTGCAAACAAACATTGTTGGTGTTTCTACAATCGGCAGAGAGCGGAATGCATGCACAAACAAATGAATGGGACAATGCCAACTGAGACCCACCGATCTGGTTGCCTTACCAAACTTTAGGGACCCTTGAAAATCTTCCAGCACCTTGCGCTTGAAAGAAAGCAAAGCCCAATGATCTGGAGTTGGCCATTCTGCACTCTGCAATGAGGGTGTCTCCACGGCTTCTAACCTACCATAGCTTTGGCTTGACTTCGGCACCATGTACTTGTGGGAGTACATGAATATTCGCTGCTCGGTAAGTTTTTTCGATGAGACATTAGGAAACATAAGCTCCCCAATGTGAGCATGCACAACCATGAACGTGCCTGAGAGGGACTCAAGCGGCTGCTCCTCAACTAAGCTGGATGGAAAAACATCTTTACAAATGCCCTTAGTTAAACATAATGATCGCATAAACGTAAACATGACATATGCATGGGATAGCTAAACCATGAAAACTTACAATGAGGTGCAAATTGAGTTGAAGCTCTCTTGAGGTGGATCTTAGCTACATTGTAGACGTGCTGCACGATGGCCACCATTCCTGACTTGGTTTCTTTGAATGCCAATAGCCGGCCCTTCCAATGACGTTCCAATACGCCTCGACACCGTACGCGATGAGGTCCAACACGTGACGGTTGCATGTAGACCCATGCACCCTTCTTGAATACTTGTGGGATCCATACCCCCTATGAATCTTTTGTGTTGTGCAACACAATCTCCTCTTTCTCTGGTTTGGGCCGTCTATGCGTGGACATGCTTAAGAAGTTGGGCTTATGAAGGGATTTGAAAGAGTTGGGTACTGTGGAGAGAGAATGAGGAGCTGAGGGGAGGGTGAGGTGAGCTGCCTATGGTGGCTATGGTGGCTTTGACAGTGGAGATAGAGAAAGAGGGGAGGAGTGAGAGGTAGAGAGGATAGTGGAGCTGTGGGCTATGGAGTGTGGGACTGTAGAGGGTTGATGGAGGTGTGAGAGAAGGGGGAGTTATGGAGAGAGAGGAGGAGAGTGGTGGAAAGCTTTTGGCTATGGCTGCCTTGATTGTAGAGAGAGAATGGGAGGAGGGAGAAGAGGGAGAGTGTGGGAGAGAAAAGTAGTGAGGGAAAGAGAAAAAAGTGGATTTTGGGAAGGAAAATTGACTTTTTTAAGTTAGTTTATGTTTTGGGGCAGTTTTGGAGGCAAATGGGTCAACTTTGGAACTTTAAAAAGAAAAAATCAATTTTTAGGGTTTTTAAGCATGCACGTTTTTTTTTTGGGGGTCCCTCCCTCTTTTATGACACCTCTCTCCTCCTATTTACCCCCCCCAGACTACCTCCCACCTATCTCTAAGAACCAAGAATTGAAGAGGGAGACAATTAGGCTGCACCCCTACCATTCCTCCCCCTCTGGGTGATATCCCAAGAGCCTTCTCATTGGTTCTCCCTTAAGCCTTCACTGATAAAAAAGGCCCAAGGAGAGTCCATATTTTTCCTAATGCAAGTTTGGAGCTCCTATTGTTATCATTTCTGATCGTGGACCAGGGTTTAGGGGAAAACTTGTTGCTGCTCTCATGGAGAAATTGAAAATTCAGCATAGGCATTCTTCTCCTTACTACCCACAATGCAATGGTTTGGTTGAGAACTGCAATGGTCATATTGTGAAGATGCTATCAAAGTATGCTAGAGAGAATCCTAAAGAGTGGGACTTGAACTTCGAAAAGTGTTTGTGGGCTTATAGAACTGCGTATAGACTGTCAACACAGTTTACCCCATATGAGCTTGTTTATGGAAGAGAAGCTCTTATGCCTATACAAGTGCAATTGGATGCCTTGAAATTGTTGTGCAGAATGCAAGGTGAGCATAATGACAAGCTGCAAGAAAGAATTCTTTCCCTAGAGTTGCTGCGAATGAATAGAGAGAAAGTCAGTGATTATTATCTTCAACAAGCAGAGACAGGGATGGAGAAAATGAATAAGAGACTGCCAGAGAAAGAGATCAAAGAGGGAGATCTGGTGATGAAGTATGATTCTCTCTTGGATTTTACTTTTCAAAAGAAGTTGAGGGACAAATGGTTGGGTCCATAGAGAGTGAAGCATGTATTTCCTAATGGCACCTATGAGTTGGAAAATTTTTCTGGTGAACGTTTGTGCTACAGAATAAATGGTTATCAATTGAAGAAATATTTTGCGAGGGATGTGGTTCTAGATGCAAATAGTCTCTTGGTTGAGCATAAATGCTCTACCTCGAGGGTGGGCAATGATGATAGACCGCTTTTGGCGTGTACAAAGCAGCATTTATATGCATGGTCATATGTACAAAAAGATGTAAATACATGAATTTGGGAGCTTTACAAAGTGGTTTCAAGTTTTAAAAAAGATGCAACGTGTACACAGTGTGAATAGGCAGGTTTGCGTGCTAGCAGTCGGACACATGTACATGCTCGGATAGGGTATCGGGGCCTTGGATATGGTTCTAGGTGGCTTATTTTGGCTCTAGAGAATTTTTTTGAGCTTTCTAGAATGTAAATAATGCAAGCGACAAGTATGGGTACTCTCATCTCGCTTGAGAAGTTTGAGACATGCAGCAACTGTCTATTTACGGTGCCTGATCTGCGGTGATGCGTGCACCACCCTATAATTGGTAAAAACTAGAATGTGGGGATGTGGAAAAGTGATTTGGGTATCGAGGATCAAGTGTACAAAATATGGTGAATTTTGGAGTCCGTTTCGGATTTTGTCCCACGAAAAATGCACGTCAGGGGTCAAAATTGGCCAAAATTGGGTCAAAAAAGGTCAAAAAATGACCAAAAACGGTGTGAAAAGGCTTCAATTTTCCACAGCAATAATGGTTCCGTGAGTGCTTGAGCTGTAGGAGCATTTTGGAAGCCAATTCTTGGCACTTTCACGTCTTTGTGATGGTTTTTCTTGTATATTGTGGTCATTATCAAGTGTTGATCAACTCGACTCACCTTGTAGTGTATGAGGGCAGGCAAGGGCTTGTAGGTCGAGGCGTTTGGATTTTGAATTGAGCTTGTGGGTAGTATTTTTATTGATCTCTTGAGTGGTGGTGTGTGTGGGTTTGAATTTGAGCAAATTCCTTGTGGTGTGTTGAGTTGTCTGGGTGTGTGAGTGTGTGCACGGCGTCTTTTGCTCCATCAACGTGTTCCATGCACCAACACCCATCATTGCTTGAATATATCTCTCACTATCAGGATGTCATCCTCAAGTTAGAAGGGCTAGCCACCTTTCAGCAAGTACATGGGTTTATCCGTGGTCTTATCTGTGCTCTGACACTAGAGCTTAAGAAGCACGTCAAGACTCAGGACCCTAAAACACTTGAGGAGGCCATAGTGAAAGCACACATTCATGATGATTCAGATGAAAATAAATCACATAATAATCACGTGCCTGCTAGTACACATGGTAATACACACACACACTATGGGCACAATAAAAGGAAATTTCTAGTAGCCAATTCTGAAGTAGCTAAAAAATCCAAGGGGTCTCGTGGTCCTCTCTCTCCTAAGGAATTTGAGAAGGCTAAAAAAGAGAAGTTATGCTTTCAATGCTTGGGAAGCGGTCATGGCAAAAAGGATTGTCCCAAGGGAAAATCTGCTGCAAGGAGAAAGCAGTGCACATGGTGCAGCTGCTGCCTCTTGAGTCTTCCTCACGTTTCTCCACGGTGGAGGTAACACACACCGAGGTGATGCATGAATGTTGTATTACAGCTTGCATGTGGCAAAAAACCTTTGGTCCACATGAGTTAGTGCGTTTGCACGGATCTCTTCAAGGGCACAAGGTGTGTATCTTGGTAGATGACGGTGCTACTCACAATTTCGTTAACTATGGATTAGTGAAAAAACTCAAATTGCTTCAAACTCCGAGTTTCCACCACTATAAGGTAGCAATGATTAATGGTTCTGATGCCTAAATATGGGATACTCAAGTCAGAGCTATACCGTTGGAACTACAAGGCTATTCCACATCCTTGGATTCCTAGGTTATGGATATGGAGAGGGCAGATGTAATACTTGGTAGGGAATGGTTGCATAGACTAGGACCATCACTGAAGCATAGCTACAAGCACAACAGCCTGATGTTTGAATCCCATGGCGCACATGTGTTGTTGTTAGGAGAGAAGGATGTACCTTCCTCACCACTGATATGTACAGCAGAGCTTATGAAGCTCGTTTCTGATAATGAAATAGATGAAGTTTTCTTGTATTATTGATTTTGTCATTTTTTCCAATGTTGAATCTATTGAACATTCCTCAGTGCCACATGCTTCTCTCTCATCTCTTCCACCAATGGCTACTTCTCAATAAGCAAAGGTTGTTAGTGAATTAAAAAAATTATTAGAGGAATTTCACGATGCATTTCCTAGTGATTTGCCATCAGGATTACCGCCGGCACAATCTATGCAACATGGCATCGACGTGGTTGTAGGCAGTAAACCAATCAGTAAACCACCCTACATAATGAGTTATTTTGAAGCTGCTGAGGTGGAACGTCAGCTTGCTGTCTATCTTAGCATAGGGTTTGTTCAACCCAGTTCTTCACCATGGGCTTCTCCTATCCTATTAGTGAAGAAAAAGGATGGTAGTATGTGCATGTGCATAGACTACCGTGGATTAAATGCAGTTACTGTTAAGAAAAAGCACCCATTACTACATGTGGATGAGTTGTTCAACAAGCTCACTCATGCTGGTATTTTTACGAAGATAGATTTGCGGTCGGGTTATCACCAAGTACATATTCAACTTGGTGATATACCCAAAACTATATTCCAAACAAGGTTTGGACATTACAAGTTTTTGGTTATGCCTTTTGGGTTAACCGATGCACCTGCAACATTTATGACACTCATGGATAGTGTCTTGAGACCGTACTTGGGCAAATTTGTTATCATTTTTCTTGATGACATTCTTGTATACAATGCTTCTGAGAAAGAACACTTGTAACACCTGAGGCAGGTGTTTGAATTGTTATGAAAAAATCAATTATATGACAAAGAATCTAAGTATGATTTTCTCAAGGAGGAAATTCACTACCTTGGGCATGTTATCTCAGCTCCACTAGGCTGCACATGGATCAATCCAAAGTGGATGCCATTCGGAGGTGGCCTTCTCCTCAAAATCTGGAAGAGTTACAGATTTTCTTGGGATTTTTGTTGAGATGTCGAGCTCTACACCTTGAGCTGGCATCCACTACGGGTCTTGGCCGCTTACGGCATTTACTCACTGGCGCGTTAGGTGACCGACATGGAGGATCTCTACCAGTGATTCTACAGCTGGACTACACATATAGTGCCAGCCTAGTACGCTTCTAGCGAGTTCACACTCAGTGACCGCATGTACATATGTGCTACTTTTCAACTTTAGCAATTAGTCATTTTTGTACTCTCTTTTCTGAGAAGAAGAAGAAGAAGCTTTCCATCTCTGTGTGCTTTGTGCTTGTCTTGTGTAGCTCTCTTGCATCCTCATTCTTTACATGGTATCAGAGCCTGGTGTAGGCAAGAGAGGCTAAGAGAGCAAGAGCATCACAATCCCTTCGTTCGCAATCCACGACCAGATGCCAAGTTTTTCACACAAGTTTCTGAACAGGTCTCCAAAGTGTAGTATACAGAGATTTATTGTACAAGTATAGTGGTTGTATGTATGCTTGATTGTGGACACTCGTTGAGTGTAGAAAGCGTTACAGGTACCACGATAGCAGGTCCAGTAGATTTGCAGGTTTTTGCAGATTGCAACTATTTTGTCTTAGTGCTTCAAGATGTCTGACGGTTTCATTCAGATTGTTACTGAGAAGCTTGAGAAAAATAACTACCCTGCATGGAAGTTCAGAATAACAAATTTCCTAAAAGGAAAAGGTTATTGGGACTATGTAGAAGGAGACAATGAAAAGGAACCAGAGATTCCCGAGGCAAATGCTACAGCAGAACAAAGGAAAGCTTTGAGGGACTGGCAACAAGGCCAGAGAAAAGTGATGTATTGGCTTTCTATGAGCATCACAGATGGCATGATGGGCTATCTACAGGATGCTGAAACCCCCGCCATTGCATGGAGAAACTTAGGCAGAGTGTTCGAGGTGAACACCAAGGCCAGGAAGCTTCAACTAAAGTCGGAGCTAAATCAGGTTAAGAGGAACAACCTCTCAATCAATGATTATGCCTTGAAGATCAAGAGTATCATTGAGGCTCTTGGATCTATTAAAGTCTCAGTGGAAGACGATGACATTGTCCGTGCATGCTTGGATGGTCTAGGAGATGAGTATGTACATTTTAGGTCTTCCATGAATACAAGAGACGACATCCCCGTATTCCAAGATTTGATTTCTATGCTTATTCTTGAGGAGAAGAACCTTGACACATCTTCTTCTCATGGCAGAAATAATTCTGAACAGGCCTTCTATTCTAACTCCAACAGAGGTAGAGGTAGAGGTCGTGGTCGAGGCCCAAGGGGTTGCAGGGGCCAATTTCTGGAAGTTCAATCAAATAAAAACAATATAGGTGGTAGGGGAAACCAGTCTCAAGGCAGGGGGAGTCAAAGAGGTCGTGGTGCAGGATCAAGCAGGCAGCAACATACTCCAGATAGAGAATGTTGGACTTGTGGTGAAAGAGGTCACATGTCACGTGACTGTCCAAAGGGAAAAGCAAGTGGAAAGAGAGAACAGGGCAACTATGCATCTACTAGCAGAGATGCAAATGACAGCAAAAACGAGCGCATGTTTGTTATGCAGCATGTAATGAATACAATGACTGCAGAGAATTCCACCCAAGATGATGTTTGGTATGTGGATTAAGGTGCCTCTAATCACATGACGTCTCGTGGAGAGTGGTTTAGAGATATGGGCAAACCAGATGTGTCAGGCTATGTGCAGACAGGAGATGACACAGCTCACCCCATTGCTCATGTAGGGGACATACCTCTAAATACGAAGAGTGGGAAATCAAAGTACTTAGCAGATGTACTTCATGTCCCAAACATTACAAAGAATCTTGTTTCTGTTGGACAAATGGTTGAGTAGGGTTTGCAGGTTCGCTTCAATCCAAATGGCTATTATGTAGAAGATTTCCAGAATGGCTGTAAGCTGATCACAGAGGGCAAATGTGTGGGCAAAATGTTTACGCTGAATGTAGACATGCCTGAGGTAAAAGCTGCATTATTTGCACAGGGCATAGGTGTTGTGGCTGATGTTGACATTTGGCACAAACGCATTGGCCATGTCAATGAGCAGAGATTGCGCAGCATGCAATCAAAACAGATTGTAAAAGGTTTGCCCAAATTCAAGGTGGATGGTATGCATAAAGTGTGTGCAGCATGCCAGTTCGCAAAACAGTCAAAGGGCTCATTTCCACATGAGCGCAATGTATGTAAAAAGCCACTTGAGGTGGTGCACACAGATGTTTGGGGTCCAACCGATACTGCAAGTATACATGGTTGCAGGTATTATGTCTCTTTCATTGATGACCATACAAGGAAAGTATGGGTCTACTTCATGCGTAACAAAAGTGAAGTGTTTGGTCACTTTCAAGACTTCAAAGTCATGATTGAGAAGGAGACAGATATGCAAATCAAGACATTGAGGTCAGATGGAGGGGGAGAGTACTTCTCCAATGATTTTTTAGATTTTTTGCAAATGCATGGTATACGCAGGCAGTTTACATGCAGATATACTCCACAACAGAATGGGGTCGCAGAAAGGAAAAACAGGCACATTGCAGAGGTTTCACGTGCATTGATGAATGAGAAGAACATGCCTCATCATTTCTGGGCTGAAGCCGTAAATACAGTTGTGTACATTATGAACAGGCAACCTATAGCTGCGGTGCATGATGTAACACCTGAGGAAAAGTTTACAGGTACAAAGCCTGATTTGGCACACTTGAAAGTGTTTGGCTGCATAGCTTATGTGCATGTACTAGATGAGTTGCGTAGGAAATTGGATCCTAAAGCAGAGAAATGTATTCTTGTGGGATATTCCCTTGAACAAAAGGGGTACAGGTGCTACAATCCTACTACACGAGAATTACGAGTGAGCAGAGATGTAGTCTTTGATGAGATGAGCAGCTGGTACAGTAATGCACATGGCACTATTGGGGCTGATGTAAAAGATGATGTGGTTGTACAAAATGTGAGGCCACAGTCACAGGTTTTGAGTGGACCACAAGAGTCCTCTTTCGTGGCTCTGTTGAGAAACCATGGAATGGTAGACTACGTACGCAAGTTACTCCACCAGCAGGTACAGGGAATGTATCACGAAAAGGAAAGGAAAAGGTTGATGAACCTCCCTTTATGGCTGATGCATCATCAGGTTTTTCACATGTAGACATGGATTCAGATGGTTCTGAACAAAGTCTTGATGAGGAATTTGGAATTCCGGCTGTCAGGACACCTGGTGTAAGGAAAGTACAAGAAGATGCTAGAGGGCAAAGGAGTGACCCAGGACCGCGCAGATCTAATAGAGTCAAAAATCCAGTTCAGAAATTGACTTATGATGGGTATCTAGCGCATCACCAAGCCTACATGGCTAAGGTGATACAGGATGTGGAGCCCACATGTTTTGAGGATGCAGTTGGAAATGTGCATTGGGATGATGCAATGAATGAAGAGATGGCTGCATTGGAAGCAAACGACACATGGAAGTTGGTGCCATTGCCAAGTGGCAAGAAAGCTATTGGCTGTAAATGGGTGTATAAAACCAAGCATAAGGCTGATGGTAACATTGAGCGTCACAAGGCAAGTCTGGTTGCAAAGGGTTATGCACAGACGTATGGCATAGACTATGAGGAGACCTTTGCTCCAGTGGCAAAGATGAGGACTGTGAGAGCTGTCATAGCAGTGGCTGCATCTAGAGGATGGATTATGCATCAAATGGATGTAAAGAATGCCTTCTTGAATGGTGAGTTGCAAGAGGAAGTGTATATGGATCAGCCACCTGGTTATGTCGATCCAGGTTACTCAGATTATGTATGCAGACTTCTCAAAGCTTTGTATGGTTTGAAGCAGGGCTCTAGAGCATGGTATGACAGGATTGCCAAGTATCTTGTTAGTATTGGTTTTAGGAGAGCTCATGCTGATCATTCACTCTATGTACATGAGAGTGATGTGGGGATTTTGGTCATTACCATATATGTAGATGACCTTATTATTGTTGGTGACAATGCTATGGAGATTGACCATGTGAAGGGTCTTCTCAAAGAGGAGTTTGAAATGAAATATTTAGGCGAGTTGCGCTACCTTCTTGGCATTGAGGTGATCAGGACTCTAGAGGGTGTATGGCTATCACAGAGACAATATGATTTGGACATGTTGTCAAAGTATGGTATGGCTGATTGTAAGCCAATTTCTATTCCCTTGGATGTGAATGCAAAGCTCAGTGCAGAGAAGGGTGATGTTGTTGAGGATGTCAACATGTACAGGAAGATTGTGGGTAGTCTAATCTACTTGACTATCACGAGGCCAGACTTGAGCTACACAGTAGGCTTGGAGAGTCATTTCATGCAGCTTCCGAGGAAGCCACATTTGGATGGAGTACGATGCACACTTAGGTATGTGCAAGGTACTCTTGACTACACATTGTTCTATGCAGCAGATGCACCATTAGCATTGTATGGGTATACAGATGCAGATTGGGCGGGTAGCATTGTTGATAGGAGATCTACGAGTGGCTTCATGTTCTCTTTTGTGAGCGCTGTTGTTACTTGGAGCAGCAAAAAGCAGCCTACGATCCCCCTACGGTTGCTTTATCGAGCACAGAGGCTGAGTACAGAGGTGCAGCAGTTGCGGCGTGCGAGGTAGCTTGGCTACGCATATTACTTGAGGACTTGGGAGTGTAGGTGGACCAGCAGATTTTCATCCATTGTGACAACCTCAGCAGCATGCAGTTGGCTAGGAACCCAGTGTTCCATGCAAGGAACAAACACATAGAGGTCCATTACCACTACGTTCAAGAGCGAGTGTTGGCGGGCGACATCGACTTGGTCTACGTCAGCACAGAGGAGCAGATAGCGGATATCTTTACCAAGGCCCTCGGAGCTGAGAAGCTTTGATGTTTTCGGACTATGCTTGGACTCTGTGACAGTAGAGCTCGAGGGGGAGTGTTGAGATGTCGAGCTCTACGCCTTGAGCTGGCATCCACTACGGGTCTTGGCCGCTTACGACATTTACTCACTGGCGCGTTAGGTGACCGACACCGAGGATCTCTGCCAGTGATTCTACAGCTGGACTACACATATAGTGCCAGCCTAGTACACTTCTAGCGAGTTCACACTTAGTGACCGCATGTACATAGGTGCTACTTTTCAGCTTTAGCACTTAGTCATTTTTGTACTCTCTTTTCTGAGAAGAAGAAGAAGAAGCTTTCCATCTCTGTGTGCTTTGTGCTTGTCTTGCGTAGCTCTCTTGCATCCTCATTCTTTACAATTTTTAGGTTTTTATCAAAGGTTTGTTAAAAAATATGCTAATATTGATGTTTCCATGACGGACCAACTGAAAGGCAAAGGCAAGACCTTCCAGTGGGGGGCCGTTGAAAAGCATAGTTTTGATACACTCAAGGATGCATTAGCTACAGGTCCTATTCTAGCTATTGTAGATCCTTTAAAACCATTCATTTTAGAAACGGATGCCAGTAACCGTGCTATTGGAGCAGTACTTCTACAATAAGGGAGGCCAATTGCATTTGAAAGCAAGAAGCTTGATTCAACACAGAAGAATTATTCTGATTATGAACGTGAACTTTACGCAATAGTGGCTGTCTTGAAGACATGGCAACATTATTTGTATGGAGCTCAGTTTGAGATTGGGTTTCACCATGAAAGCATTAAATGGTTTACACAACAAACTGACTTGAAGGGTCAAAAATTCAGGTGGCCTGAGATCGTTCAGGAGAATGATGCAAAGATCCGGTATCGTAAAGGACGATACAATGTGGTGGCTGATGCTCTTAGTTGTATGCCTAATATCAATTCCCTTTTGTTCACAGAACCTCACAGTGAACTTTTGGATTCTCTGAAGGACAAATATGAGCATCATGATGCATATTCCAAAGTGTGGAGCCATTTGCAAATGAGGGATCCTTCTCACTCCAATGATGGTAGTGTGTCGTTAACCTCCACACACAGTTCTCCTCTGTCGAGTGATAAACTGCAGGGATGGAAGAATTTTTCCATCGACAATGGGTACCTACTCCATAAGGGGAGAGTTTGTGTACCGATAGACATAGACATTCAACGCCAAATTCTTTATGAATGTCATGATAGTCCAAGTGCAGGGCACCCGGGTATTGAAAAGACTTATGCTCTTGTACGATGACAGTTTTCCAGGCCAGGTTTACATGGCTTTGTTCAAGATTATGTCTTGCATTGCCAAAAATGTCAAGTTAACAAAGCAGAGCGCCTAAAGGTAGGAGGACTCTTACATCTGTTGGAGATTCCCAATGGGAAATGGGAAAGTATATCTATGGATTTTTGTGAGTTTACCAACCACTGTACAAGGTCATGACTCAGTATGGGTGGTCATAGACCGGTTGACTAAACTATGCAAGTTTATTCCAACCAAGTCGACAGTTAAGACTCCAGAATTAGCTAAGTTAATTGTGGACAATTTGTGCAAGTTGTATGGCTTGCCAAGTACCATTGTGAGTGATCGTGATTCCAAATTTAACAATCACTTTTGGCAGGCTGTGATTAAATGATTGGGTACACAACTCAACCTCAGTATAACATATCATCCGAAAATGGATGGTCATACTGAATGAGTTAACCAAGTGCTAGAGGATATGCTACATGCATACATTAGCAACAAGAAACGAACAGACTGGGAAGAGTATCTACCTCTTCTTGAGTTTGCTTACAACAGTGTTAAACATGTCACGACTGGATTTCATCCTTTCATGCTCATGTATGGTTTTCAACCTAGGTCACCCGTTATGGTGGGGTTGGCAACCCAAAAACTCTAGCAGGTTAAGGATTTTCTCCAAGACCGTCTGGATATGGTGAAACTCGCTCGTCAGAATGTTCGGCAAGCACGGGATTGGTATAAGAAGTATGCTAATGAGAAATGTCAGCAAGTTACCTTTGAGAAAGGGGAAGAAGTATTTTTGCGTGTGCCAGAGCATTCAGAAAGTCTGAAGACTGGACCAACACCTAAATTATCTCCAAGATATTGTGGGCCTTTCAAAATGCTCATGCGAGTTGGTGATAGTACCTACATACTATCATTACCCACACACTCTCGTGTCCATCCAGTATTTCATGTAAGCTATTTACGTAAGGGATTACATGGAGACGACAATGTCATTGAACAATAGATTTGGTCGATTTCGTTGAACCTCCTACCCCATCTCATGAACGTGAGTGGATTCTTGACTATCATGATCTACATACACATCATCATGTACGTCGACAAGCTTTAATCAAGTGGAAAGATCAACCTCAAGAAGGAACCACTTGGGAAAACATTAGTGCTCTTAAGAAGAAGTTTCCCGCTTTTGTTTTCAAGGACGAAAACTCTTCCTTAAGGGGGAAGTAATGTCAGGACAAGGGTCCCGTAGGGTCAAGGCCAGGGGGTCATGGACCTAAGGTGCACGTCCCAAACCTAAGGACTAGGGAGGTCACGGTCTACGACCAAGCGGCCGGGCTAGACAGTGTGGACAGGGGATCCATCTAGGGCAAGGGGCAAGGAGCCCGCCGCCTATATAATGGGGGGTTGGGAGGAGGATCCGGCGAGTCTAGTTCCCTAGTTCTTATAACATGTCTATTTGCATCCAACGGGCAGTCCGTTTGGGGAGCCCATTGCATGCAAATAGACACGCCAAAACCCCTCTAGTAGAGGGGCTAAAGTCATTTGGTCCCTCTATTAGAGGGGTGTTGGCATGTCTAATTGCATACAATGAGATCCTCAAACGGGTTGCCCATTGCATGCAAATAAGAATGCAAAAATCTCTCTAATAGAGGGGCCAAACTCATCCCAAAACCTCTAGTTTTAGGTATGAGTTTGTCCCCTCTATTAGAAAGGTTTTGGCAAGTCTATTTGACCCTAGCCCAAAACACTTAGTTTATTGCCCTCATTGGTTGAGGTAAAGGCTCATGTGAGCCCATGGGTTTTTCCCACATGCTCATGTTTTTTTGGCCTTATTTCCTTCACCCTTTTGCTCGGCACTCCCCACTACATTTCCTTCACCCTATCCCTCAGTCCCCACTACTACATTTCCTTTACCATTTCCCCTCGACACCCTCTTCTATGATTCCCTCACATCAACCCTCTCCGCTTCGATCATCAAGCCATCCTAGCCCTCGTGGTCGTCGATCTTCTTTAGGGCAGAGTGAGTGATGTAGTTCGCGTGGCTCTGGGGGGTGACGAGAGTCCACTGATAGCCAGTGGAGACAAGGATTAGTGGGAGGGTCTTGTTTCAACGCTTGCTTTGGAGGAGGTGGGGGAGGATCATCCACTAACTTTCTAGTTCTGGGGTACAGTTCTGATGTGGACGTTCTAGATGTTGATGGTGATGGCCTATACTATAGGTGTCATCGAGACGGTGCCCCAGGCCTTAGCCAAAACAATGGCATGCGCTTCCACAATCACTTGAAGAGCTTGATCCACTCTACCTACACTAATTGCTTCATTGACTGGAAGCAACAAGATCCTCACTACATGCACTATATTGTTGATACAATGTGGATGCGGTTTGCTAATTCCCAGGGTCAATATTTTACCACGCAATGGATGGAAGGTTTTATCAATACCTTCGTTCATAATAAACGGTCCACCGTTCACAAGGCCACTAAACAACAATGCCAACACCCCAATCTACAAAAAAGGGGTGCCAATATGCATGATGCAGAGTGGGAGTTTTCCCTCCAAGAGAGGGATAGTGGAGTCGACCATCCTCAACAGAGGCAAGCAAGGGTAGGACAACAAGCTCATAGTTGGGGTTCTGGCAGAAAGGACGTCTAGAAGGACAAAGTGGTAAGTAACGTTTTTAGTTTTTAGTTGAACCATAATCTTGATGTAAACTATTATAAATAATGCTTAATATGTAGGCAAACATCATAGGACATCGAGTGTCAAGGGAGGTGGTGAAGTATCGAAAACACAACAACGAATACAATACCTACCTGTGGATGCTTTCAAACTTGGAAGATTCACAATGAATTCCATGTGAGTCTCTTGAAACCTTTTAAAGGTGATGTGCCAGTTGATGGGGAGCCTGATGCATTAGGGAATTTGGGAGGTTATTTAGAGATCCTTATTGAGGAGAGAGAGAGAAAAGGAGGCGCATCAAATGAATAGCAAGCCAACGTAACGTAGAAATAGGAAGAATCAAATCAAAAAATGCAAAATAAAGAGAAGAAACATGAGGTAAAACCTTGCTTTTATGGCTTTAAAGGTATTTATATGTGGACCCAGGGTCTAAATGTAGTTATGGTATTGAAAGACAGCTACAATAATGTATCGTACTCCCGCCACCAAAAGCTCTTGCTCCATTAACCAAGCGTTCAAAAGTGATCTTCCCTCCATTGGAATCAAGTTCATGCTTTCTTCTACCACTCAGAAAGAGCCATGGTTTTTTCTTCTTCTTCTTCTTCTTCCCGTTCTAATAGCTCTAGGGGTTGTTGTGCTCTCTCCCCAGCCAGCCTCACCATTAGTCTCCCAAGGAGGCCAAGTAGCACCATAAGCTCTATGACTATCTCAAACTCCATCAATATAGATAGTCAATGGCAACAACAGACAATATAAAAAGGTTCTTGGGGTCTCATGCAACCAAGAAGGAGGAAAATATCCTCAACAACAGATCTATTTTGTTCAGCATGGAAAGCATGAGTGCTAGATTTCAAAGTGGAGGCGGGCAAGAAAATTGTTAAGGAGTTTTGGTACAGCATGTCTATAGTCACTCTGATGTGATTGCTAATGGTAGAGATGTCTCATTGGTTTATCATCCTTGATGCAACTGTAAGTGTGTTCATAGCCTTCCATCTCTATTATTTCTTTTAGACCTTGATGTTCTCTTAATTTCTTTTTTCTTTTTGAAGAGGTGGACCAATATTAATCGAGGTAGATCAAATTCTCATAAGTTCTACATTATATTCAGTAGTTAGACTACAGTGGTCTACTACATTTTGTTGTTACAATTGCACATGTCTATCCTTCATCATACAAGGAATGGGAGCCAGTGGAGTGTATTACAGGTCTCATATCTCTAATCCACATTGACATTGGTGTTTTATAGTATGATGGAAGAACTAGCAAGAGTCTTGCAGATGAGGGAATTTTCTTCTACGAGAATTTCTACCAGCTCAACCAAAAAAATCAAAAAGGTACTTTGGTTAAACTCCCTCTCCCTACCAATTGGAGCTGTATTGATTGGACAATCTCGGACACCACAGTGTGTGAAGATTTCAGAAGCAAGTTGTTTAGGGATATGCAGAATCCCTACTATGAGCTTCAGTGCCCACTAAATTGGTAAAGATTTCTAATTTTTTTCTTATAAGTTTATTTGTGGAACTATTTCACACTTGACACATACATGTTGTAAAGACAATGCTGGTATGTAAATCTCTAGATGCTTGCTTTTGTGACAAGCTTCTTGATAGAGGGTGTATGTTAAAGATGTGGATGGCATACGTTGCGAGGTTGCACTCGACACTTTGGTGGCCAAGTACATGATCGGCACACAGTCCCTTCTCATCTCCTTCTGGTACCAGCACTCTCAATTTGTTGCAGGCTACTCTAAGTTTATTCCTATTGATCAAGAGTTGGCAGACCTGGAGAACAATGGTGTCATAGATGTGGAGGTATTTGACAAAGAGCTCAACCTTGTGACAGTGGTCACAATAAGAGAGCAATGCAACCTTCTAAAACTTCAATACGACATCGTGGAAGAGACTGTGAGGACGAGCCCTTGCAGTTCTATCTCTTAATTGGTGAATGCAAAGTAATTCATCGAAGGAAAAAAGAGATTGTCTGTAGAGAACTAACTGGCCAAGTCCAAATTGTGTCAATGTAACTGTAATAAATCTATATTTATGACTTCCATTCCAATGTTTCTTGCAATTTAAATCTTTTGTTTCAATTGTGAGATGATTCCCACAATTTGGTTATGTCTTTATTTCTATTCTAAGATGAGGTCTCTCTCACTACCCCTCACTATAAGAGGGGTAGTCCATAACCGCTAGCATTGTCGCGAAAAAACAAAGGAAAATAGAAAGAGAAAATATTGCATACACAGCTAAAAATGCGGTAGTGGTTTACAAGAAATAATCGTGATAATAGCTGCATGAATATACCCGCACTTATTACTGTGCTCTTTGCTGCTAATATTATCTCATTAATTATCGCTAAGCGTCTATTCAAAAATAAAGGTGCTCATTTGGGACACCCACCAAATGAGCACCTTTATCTTTTACGTGCATAAAACAATGAAACATCAATCGGTTTTTGAAAGAGTATATAGAAAAAATAAAAAATTGAAATTGAATTTACTTTACCTTGACAATTTAATGTGCAGAAGATCAACTATTTAAAAAAGCTACAAATAAAATGAAAATAGTTGTATATACATTGTGCCACATTGTGACTTTTGAAAGTTTGGACAAATATTTTTCTATCTAATCTTCCTCCTCATCCAGAGGCACGTACATTTGATCACCTTTACTCTACATAAACCCAAACCAAATTAAACAAATTTCAACAGCTCAAAACAATTGATACAAAATTATTTGTTTAAACTTACCGCTTGTAGTGATCCAACCGCTATCAAATTTTGTATGCCACTCCCAAAACTTGACCATCTCTCTAGTTGGTCGACTAAGACTGATATTTTTCTAAGCGAGCAATAACAATAACACATCATCAACTATAATCTTTATAATGACCAATATAGGTTGTAATTTATGTTGGGATCGGAGAGCACACACACAGAGAGCCAACACGAAGAAGGAGATAGACACAGTGTGTGGCGGGGCGGTACTCACACTACAATGTGTAGTTGTGAGTATAGTTATTATGAATGAGTAAATGAATGGCTGTACATGGGCGGCTGAACAACGGGCAGCCGGGCACACGGGCCTTTAACCCAACAATCTCCCACTTAAAGGCAGTGTGCCTTTAAAGTGGCCAAAGTACAGCAAAAGAAGTCAAGCCATACCCATCAGCGATCTATAGTGTGCAAACCACTGTGAGGGTAACGACTTCGTGAGTAGATCAGCACGGTTATCGTCAGTGTGTACCTTGACAAGCTCTATGCGCTTGTCCTCTAGCACCTCTCGTATGAAGTGATACCTCACCTCAATGTGCTTTGTCTTCGCATGGAAGACAGGATTCCGTGCCAACGCTATGGCACTCTGGCTATCACAATGTAGAATCGGAGCATCACCAGCCATACCAAGATCTCCCACTAGTCGTGAGAGCCATACGGCCTCCTTGGCAACCTCACTGGCAGCCATATATTCAGCCTCTGTAGTGCTCAAAGCAACGCATGGCTGTAAACGTGATGCCCACGAAACCGGTCCACCTGCAACTGTGAACACATAGCCGCTAGTAGACTTCCTCGAGTCCACTGACCCTGCATAGTCTGAATCTGTATATCCGCAAACAGACATATCCTTCTCACCATAACATAGGGACAACTCTGAAGTCCCTCTCAAGTATCTGAGAATACCTCTCACTGCATCCCAATGACGCTTGCCCGGGTTAGACATGTACCTGCTAACCACACCAACTGCATGAGCAAGATCTGGACGCGTAGCCACCATGGCATACATCAAGGAACCAACAGCTGACGCATAGGGAATCTGAGACATCTCTGTAGTCTCCAAATCTGTCTGAGGGCACTCATCATGGCTGAGTTTTACATATGGAGGCAACGGGGTACTAATGGCCTTCCCCCCTTCCATATGAAAACGCTCAAGCACCTTGTCAATGTACTCTTTCTGACTAAGAAAGAGCATCTTGCGAGAACGATCACAAGTGATCCGCATACCCAAAATATGACTGGCATCCCCAAGATCCTTCATGGAAAAGGTCTCATGTAGCCTATGTTTCAAGGCATCCACATCAGAAATACACTTCCCTGCGATCAGCATGTCATCCACATACAAAACCAAAACAATAAGACTACCATCTGCAGCCTTGCGAGTATAGAGGCATGGGTCCTCATAACTGCGTACATAGCCCAATGAACTCATGAATGCATCAAATTTACGATACCATTCACGAGATGATTGCTTCAGCCCATACAAGGTCTTAAGAAGCCGGCATGCCATCTTCTTTGAACCATGAATAACAAACCCACTTGGTTGCTCCATGTACAAATCCTCGTGCAAGTCCGGATGTAAGAAAGTTGTCTTTACATCCATTTGCTTCAACTCCATGTCTTCTGTAGCTACCAAAGCAAACAACATACGCAAAGTAGACATCTTCACCACTGGGGAGAAGATCTCGTCAAAATCAATGCCCTTCTGTTGCTTGAATCCTTTAGCCACAAGCTTTGCTTTGTACCTAGGCTTTGCATCCATTGAACACAATTTTATCTTGTAAACCCACTTGCATGGTAGTGCCTTCTTACCCTTTGGCAAAGGAGTAAGCTCCCACGTTTCATTTTGGATCAACGAATCCATCTCTGACTGCATAGCCTGCTCCCACTTGAGCTTGTCAACACTAGACATGGCCTCATCATAACATGATGGCTCCCCGCAATCAGTCAACAATACATAATCCATAGAAGGCACAAAACGCTAAGGCTGTCTTGCACGCCGCTCTGAACGCCTCAAAGACTGTGCAAGAGGCGCATCTGGCTGTCCCACATCTACATGATCTCCCAACAAGGGCCGATCTCCCACTTGAGGGTCAATGGGCTGCCCACGAGCAGCCATGGGACCATCATACCGATGACCATCCTCCTCGAATATCACACGCCGAACCTCAATCGTTCGTGGTGATGCTCTATACATAGAGTCCTCATGAAAAACAACATCATGGCTGCACACAATCTTCCTGTCAATAGGATCCCACAATCGATAACCCATCTCACCAGAGCTACCATAACCCAAGAAGATACATCTCTTGCTCTTTGGATCCAATTTGCTGCGTTTTGCCTTAGGTACATGTACATAAGCTTCACAGCCAAAAACACGAAGGTGACCATAAGAAGGTGGCAAACCTGTCCATACCTCTTCAGGCACTTTGAAGCCCAAAGGAACACTAGGTGAACGATTTATCAAATGCACAGAAGTGGCAACAGCTTCAGCCCAAAATCCATTTGACAAACCAGCCATAGAAAGCATACTACGGACTTTTTCCTGTATAGTCCTGTTCATGCGCTCTGCCACACCATTTTGAGGAGGTGTATAGGGAGCACTAAGCTCGCGCCGTATACCCTTCTCAACACATAATGTTGTGAAAGCATGAGACATAAATTCACCCCCATTGTCCGTACGTAAGCACTTCAACTTACAACCTGATTGGTTCTCAACAAGAGCCAACCATTGCTTAAATATATCAAACACCATATCCTTCTTACGAATGGGGTATGCCCATACCTTCCTACTAGCATCATCAATGAACGTAACAAAGTACATAGTACCTCCAAGAGAAGCATTGGGCATCGGCCCACATACATCACTATGCACCAAAGCTAGCTTTTCCGAAGATCTGTGTGGAACACTTTTCTTATGAGAAGACCGAGCATGTCGACCATAAAGGCAATGCTCACAAAACTCAAAACCACCAAAATCTGAAACGGGAATGTAATCCGCACATGCCAACAACTTCAAACCTTTCAGTGACATATGCCCCAAACGCTGATGCCATAAAGAAGCAGGAGGTTGCTCAGTGATCCCCACAATGTGATCAGCCACACTAGCTACACAAAGGGAATACAACGTATTCCTCTTAGCACCTTTAACCAAAACAAGGCTGCCCTTAGTGAGCTTCCAACCTCCATCACCAAAAGATACATTGAAACCAAGTGAATCCAACTGACCCACACTAATCAAGCTTTTTGCAAGAGCTGGCACATGACGCACACGCTGCAAGACAAACATAGTAGAGTTTGGCATAGCCAAATGAATATTTCCAATGCCATGAATCTGCATAGAACGCCCATCGGCAATCCTGACAGTACCTGTGCTCGAAGCATCATAGTCATGAAACCACGACCTATGAGGTGTAACGTGAAAAGAAGCACTACTGTCAATGACCCAATCCATAGGCATACTACTCTCATGAGTGAGAAGAAAAGCGTCATCAAAATAGGATGCAAGCAACACATCACCAAGCTCTTCACTAGTAGCACTAGTCGCAGCACATACATGGTCATCTTGAGAGCTACACTCTCCCTGTGTTGCATTTAACTCCTCAATCTTGACATTGGACTTAGGCTTGTCCTTAGCATCATGGTCTTTCTTCTTACCATCTCCATTTTCCCTTTTCCACTTGTATCAATCCTTTTTGAAATGGCCTTTTCTACCACAATGAAAACATTCCACATCCTTTTTACTTGTGCCTGCACGGGACTTGCTTCTAGATTTACCCCTGTTGGACTTATACTTGTCCATAGTCCTGCCTCTGACAACCATTGCACTAGAAGACTTACTACCTGCATTATTCTTTCGATTAATCTCTTCCGTGAGAAGACTAGACTCCACATTAGTACTTGTCAACTCATCCGCAGGAACCGAGTTACTTATGGCTATCCTAAATGTGTCCCATGACTCAGGCAACGTGGCAAGTAAAAACATAGCTTTTACATTGTCCTCAAACGTAATTTTCTGCGTAGCAAGTTGGCTGAAAATTGTATTGAACTCATTCAAATGCGCATTCATGGAAGCACCTTCCTCCATTCGCAAATCAATAAGCTTTTTAATCCAATACACCATAGAAGCAGCCGAATGCTTATCATACATATCGCAAATCCGCTGCCATAGCTCATAAGCTCCACCCTGTGCATCTTTCACATTGTAATAAACAGACTTTGAAAGGGAAAGCCTAATGGTAGACCTGCACATCTCATCCAACTCCTCCCAATCATCCCTCTCCATGTTCTCTGGCTTAACTCCCTACAACTTTAGAGGTCGAATCTGTTTCTTCTGCACCAAGACATCCCAAATCTGATCTTTCCAATATGATAAATTAGCACCATCCAATTTCTCAATATTGAAAACTGTGTCCTCTTTAGTGTCCATTACAACAAGAATGCAACAATGAGAAACCTGTAACCAACCAACAAACTGCCACAACAAAGTAGTGTTGCAAATCTGACAACACCTGCTGCTCAATCAAAGAGCAAACGCATAGAGTATAAATCAGCCCATAATATGGTCAAAAAAACGTACGTAGAAATCCACAAACAAATGCATAAACCCGTGACACCTGTAACTCAACCGGCCTAGGCAAACTGTGCCACAAAATGCATCAACAATGAGCTGTCATAGAGGCATAAACATACTCCATGTCTGAATAACCACAATAGAGACATAAGCTGACCAAGCTTACACAAATCCGTGAGCATAAATGGATCCAAGTGAGCATATAACCAATGCACAAGCTCAACGAAGTCCAATCTCTACTGTCAACCAAGTACCTATCCGTACTCAAACCGCAACACTGCAAGCAAGAGCAAACCCGCTCTATGTATAAGTGAACCAAATCTCCACAATATCATGCATAAAGAGTGTCTGTCAAACTGCCATATCCACATCCATCAACATACATAGATGATGTAAACTTGTAGCTCAAGAACACGCATAAATAGACTGCCCAGAAGAGTAGAAGCTCCCACTCAAACCACAACCATATACATGGCTGTCCCACAGTCAAAATACATGTTTTGTAACCATAGAAGAAACCTGTATCCAAAGCTCCCTGTAACCTGTAACCTGTAACCTGTAACCTGTACCCGTACCTGTACCTGTACCTGTACCTGTACCTGTACCTGTAGTCGAAGAAGACAATGTCGCCAAACTCCCACTCTATCTGTGTGTATGAGGCCACTCCAAGAAGAGGCTACACACTCTCAAATGAGTTGTGGGCTCACGTAAGTGGAAGACACTACAACAATGGCACCTGTAATGGCTATGGAAGCTCTGGCAACAGAAAACTACCAAAGAGAGTTGAAAAATGCAGCTCCTAGTCTGTAGCTCAGATGGGATTTCTAATGGCACGAATGGCTCCGAAAGGGGGGTTAAACCCTAGGACGCCTGATGAAAATACTCGCGGAGTGCTAAACCTTCCAATGCCAAGCTCGGAAAAACCTTCTGCTCTTTAGAAATACGCGCGTGCGCGAAACCGAAAAACGGCAATGAAACAGCAGCAAGTTTCAACACACTCAACAATGATGATGAAGATCTCAATGCTCTCACTACCAAGCTCTGATACCACTTGTTGGGATCGGAGAGCACACACACAGAGAGCCAACACGAAGAAGGAGATAGACACAGTATGTGGCGGGGCGGTACTCACACTACAATGTGTAGTTGTGAGTATAGTTATTATGAATGAGTAAACGAATGGCTGTACATGGGCGGCTGAACAACGGGCAGCCGGGCACACGGGCCTTTAACCCAACAATTTAATCAATCTTATATATTTGTCCTTCCATGTTGCTTTGCCTCTCGAGCCATAGTGCGTGGGAGTTCGTGTTGTTTCTGTAGGATGAGACCGTTGCAGCTGATTTCTCTTTTCTTGCATTGCCCACTTCAACTCCGCACATGTTGCCACCACGATAGCTCCTGTCTGGATCTCTAACTTGGTTGGCAACTGCACGCTGTACATTGGACTGCTTGTTTTTCAAAAATATTTTTATGTCTTCCTCCAACCACTGTTGTGGATTGGGGGGATTTGGAAATGTAGCATGCAGCGGGTCCTCAATGTAGCGTGCATGATTGGACATTTGGTTTCTAAAATTTACAAAAAACTTCTTATATGTTGAATGTATAAGAATCTAAAGATGGCATCAAAACGTCTTGCCCTTTGCTGTACCAAAGGCCACCTCTCTGCCATGTTTTAACCTGTAGTAGCACCCATGGGTGTCTGGCACGGGTGCATCAGTATCCTCATCCTCTGCATCAGGAGAAGCACGCTCTAAAATAGGGGACTCCATTCCCCCCCACTACCAAAACAAGTGAAGCCACAAGATCCCCTGCCACTTCGGCTCTCTCGGTGCTTGCTACCTTGAGACGAGCATCGATGCAAGTCAAAGAAGTGCATCAACTGTGTTCTGGCAAAGCAAGAGTGGAATGGAGAGGCGTGGACCCTGTGATGTGGAGTGGGATCCTGTGATGCCATGAGAGTTGGACCGTGCGATGGAAGGGGAGTAGGATGATAAGAAAGGACTGTAGAGTGAGGTGTCATCAGTGCGAGGCTCTCGATGTAAGGAGTCCCTCCATGACTCCCAAATGGTGTGGACTACGAAGAAAGACCGTAGGTCGCAAAGCTACTGCAGAGTGTAGTGGCCAAACAATCCGTCCATTGAATGGAGGTACTGGTCTACTAAAGAGATAGCCCACTGTAGATATGGATCTACGATCGATGGAGGAACCTGAGTGGAGAAGGTGTAGGATGGCCATGTCTCCAATTAACAAAAATAAACCTATAATACTCATGATTTAGTGTTAACTAGCCACAAATAATCTTTATTTCTTCACAAAGATATATACAACTACTTAAATGTAGCCATCATTTTGAGTGGAGATAAAGAGTTATGGTTGAAAATGTAGCCATCGTTTTTTGTTGTGCACAGTGTGAGAGTGTTCCTGCTTCTGTTGAGTGCTTTGAAGAAGAGTTTATTTATTCTGCTTCTTGCATAGCATCTCTTCACAACAGCTCCTTGTTCGAGGGATTACTGCTTGCCTCCATTTTAAGGTACGGTACCGTTAAAAGCAGTCCAACCTAATGCCGCGTCCGTGGGGAGAAAGAGAGGGAGAAAGCGAGAGCGAGATAGGAAGAGAGAGAGAAAGATAGAGAAGGTAAGGAGAAGAAAATAGAAATTAATTTTTGAATTCCATCGTTTTCACGTAAAGAAGATCTTTTACAAAGTACTATACAAAAGCGAAAGCATACCCGCATTGCACACACCAAAAAATGGTTGCTTCCCCTACAACCATTGCTCTTTATCTCATTGTAAGCTCACATGCACATACCTCTCTCTATCGCTCTCTCGCTCTCTCTCCCTCCATCCCTATTTCTTTATCTCCATCTCTTCCTCCCTCTCTCTCTATCTCCATCTCTTCCTCTCTCTCTCTCTATCTATCTATCTATCTATATATATCTCTCTCTTTCTCTATATCTCCCCCCCCCCCCCCCTCTCTCTCTCTCTCTCTCTCTCTCTAAACTACTTTTATTTTCTTCTCTCTATTTCTCTCATAATCCATTTCCTAAAAAATATACCTCTTACACTCATTTGCAAACAAAGCTTACATATTACAAGAATGCGGGCAAGAAGATTGCATCTACTTCACTAAGCAGCCTACATCAAATGAATGAGGTATGTGCACTTCTCTTTCTCCTTTTGTTTCTATCTTTATGCATGTAAATGTGTGTGTGTGTGTGTGTGTGTGTGTGTGTGTGTGTGTGCATGTTTGTATGTGTGTGTGTCCGTGTCTGTATGTGTGTGTGTCTGTGTGGAGTAGAATACAATAGGGAAAGGGGGGGAGGGATGTTTTGTTATTACCTTAAGTTGTAGAATGATTTACCGTTAGAAAGAGCGTCCTATGACAATCGCGGTAAACCCCCTTCAAAGACTTTGTCACAAACGAACCGAAACTCCTTTGCAAAAGAACTGAAGTGTGTGTGTGAGTGTGAGTGTGCATGTGCATGTGGGTGCGTGTTTATGTGTTTGTGTGAGGGAGAAGGTGGAGAAAGATGGCCAAACAAGAGGTGTGGGAGGTGGAGTAGAGAGGAGGGAGCTTGGAGCAAGTGCGGTGGCAGAGAGGAAAAGGGCAGAGTATGACGCAAAAACGCAACAGACTCTACCCTTCTTCCTTTTTTAGGCACCAATGATTACCGCAACTATTACCGCGGATATTATCACGTAACATCATTTCAAACGGATACAAACGTATCCGCATTAGCAGGGGAGAGGGGGGGGATACAAACCACCCCCCTCTACCCTTAGATATCAATAATGTCATTTTTAACCTTTCGATTTTTTTATGAGGACTTTTAATTTTTTTATGAGTACTTTTAGATGTTTTTAAAGCGTATTTTTTATTCTTACCATAAATATTTGCGATTAAAAAATCAACCCATTTAGTGAAAGTACCGACGGGCACTTTATTTTAAACAAATTGTAGCACTCATTGCACTTTATTCTCTTTGAACTTTTAGTCATTTCTCTTTTTTTATTGAAATATGTAATGGACATTATTTTCTCTAATTAATTGTTTAGTTTTAAGGGCACATATGACTAAATATAAATTTCTTGAATTAAACATCCTCTCTATTTTGCGCGTGTGCAGGATGTCGATTGGGATGATTGTGGCCCCTTGAACGGCCCTGAATGCGATTGGTGGCTCAAGGACAAACTCCCTTGTTCTTGCGCCAAGTGAAAAAGAGCAATCCCTCGCTTGAGGTGCATTGCGTTACAGCACGTGGAGAACAAAGGGCTTTGGAATCCTAAAGAAAGCACTCGGAGAGATGAGAGCACCACTGAACCCTCACTTGAGGAGGTGCCCCATTGGTCTATGTTCGGTGGTGGTGCGATGGTGCAAAATACCAAACGACAGAGACAAGAGCTATTGGACAAATTGGGTGCACTACATAATGTCTACTTCAACAGCTGCACCTCTCGCATCTCAGTCGCACTTTGAGGTAGAGGATGAGCACATGTTCGACATGTGTGATGAGTTACTGGTTCATGAATGCGACGTGTGTGAGGAGGATTGCCAACCATGTACTTGATGGACGATGGTAACGGAGGACAGATTGTTGGTGAGTGCCCAAACACCTCTTTACAACGGTGCACAGTACTCGGTTCTCCTGGCATCATTGGAAGTCCTCAACTTGCAAGCAAAATTCGGTTGGAGCAATGCAAGTGTCAATGCACTTCTTGGGTAAGTTTGAAATATGGCTTTTTATACATCTCTCTCGCTTTATGGTTCCTCCTTGCAATTGTATTAACTCTCTTGTTGGTTGTAGTTTGAGGACCGAAATGTTTCCAAAAGATCACCACATGCCTCCACATCATCGACGAGCCAGATCGTATGTCACTGCATTTGGCATGGACTATGAGCGCATCCACGCATGCATCAATGATTGCATGCTATACTGCAATGAGCACGCACATGCTACCTCATGTCTCATGTGCGGGGAAGCACGATACAAGACTAGAATGAGCGGGGTGCAGATACCTCGCAAGATATTGAGACATTTTCCATTGATCCCTCCATTCAAAGAAGGTCTATCATGGAGCTTCTTGCATGGCATGCCAACCACCACTCGAATGATGGAATGATATGTGTCCCTGCCGATTCACCTACATGGAGGCACATCGAAACTCAATGGCCAGAGTTTGTGTTGGAGTCTCGACACTTAAGGCTTTGCTAGTAAGTGATGGTTTCAACCCCTTTGGCACTAAGTATACTTCATGGAGCACTTGGCCTGTGGCGAGCATCAACTACAATATTCCACCATGGGAGACAACCAAGAAGGGAAATATACTTCTTTTCTTACTTGTGAGAGGGAAGTACAAAGTGTCAAATATTGACGTCTACCTCGAGCCCCTTATCGAGGAGGTGGAGGAGTTATGGAGAGGCATTCGTGTTGTAGATGTCTCACTTGCAGAGGGGGGGGAGAAGCCATTGTGAGAGGAATCCTTACATGGATTACGCACAACTATCCTGGGCTTGGAGAAATTTCTGTTATCTCCCTTCTCCTTCTCTTTCTATTCTCTCTCCCTTTAGTTTGAAGCTTCTCTCTAACGATATGATATGTAATCAGGGTTGTCCACATCGGGTCACAATGCATGTCCTACTTGGCGGGCCATCATTGGTGACAGAGAGGCCCGATTCCTTGTGCAAGGTAATCTATCTAAACAACCATCATTTCTTACCCCAAGGTCATAGCAAGCACAAGGCTCCAACAAATGGGAAGATGCTTCTAAAGCTTAAGATGACAAATTAGGCAACCATTTGGGAAGAGCACTCAACAACAATCCGGCTCCAAGTCCTCCACCAAAAGTTATGTCAAGGTATTCCATATTTTTAAAGCTTCCATATTGGAAGGACTTAAAAATACAACACCTCTTGGATCCCATCCTAGGAGATTCACTCTAAATACAAAATGGGATGCCACTTGCGAGTGGACAACTTTGATAAAACCCTCTGTACGAATCATATTAAGGAATATGACCCCCCTTTTTACTCTTATATGATAATCAATGAAGAAAACTATCATACCCCTATCTTACATATAAAATTTGGGTCTAACATGATCTAACTGAGTAAAACTAGTCAAAGAGTGTGTAGCATAGTAACTGGAAACGTACTAAGGAACCACTTCTATTGATAACTAGATGTACCCTCAATGTATCTTCGTTTGACTTTCAAACTATGTGCCCAATCAGCCTCCACTCTGGCTACTCTTCCAATTCATACCCATCTAAATTACTCAAAAAACATGGATATAAAGTTGTGTTAGGTTCTTCATGTAAATTTTCATCTTTATAAACTCTTTATAGCTTTCATCCCTCAACAAATAAACTATAATCATAAAACAAGCAATTGATGCAAAGCAGTGTTAGTTATTGCATGTATCTTTGTAGCTAATGACTCACAAGTTCAAGGGTAGACTCTTTTGGGAAGCCATGATTTTGAAGCACAAAAAATTCCTCTCATTTTCCCGTTTTCTCACTCCCCCGTGCCCCCCCCCCTATTTTTAAGCTTGGGAGATAAATTATTGGGGGCCCACCCCTAACTTATACACTTATGTAACTTGTAAAAAACCCCCCTTCCTTGCACTTACGTGGTACGGTATGTTTTCCATGGTGAATCCCTCAGGGATCCCATGCACATATTCAAGAATGTAGCCCAAACCCTGTGGGACCACATTATTGGCATGAAGGACACATTGGGTGCAAGGGAGGATTTGAGGGTCTTGAAATGTCTCCCTACCTCTACTAGAGGGTCTTGAAATGTTTCACTACCTCTGCTACTTAATGCCATGCCCCCAATGGGAAGATTGTGCTTCCTAAAGTGCCATGGATGCTAGCCAAAGCTAAAGGAATCTTTCACAAAAGCAAAGAAGGGTGGAAGCATTCAATTGTATAGGTTGAAGTCCCATGATTGGCACAAGATGCTTCAGGTAATGTCCCTCTCCCTATTCTATCTATTGTTTGTGTGTAATACTTTCTCTCACTTTCCCTTCCCCTAATTTACATTGTAGTTTATTATGTTGGTGAGTATGTGTATATGTTGGGACAAGAAAGTCACGGATGCTATTTTCAAACTTGGAGAGCTATTAAGGTACACCACAAGACTCCACTCAACTACACTTATTTTATGTGCACAATAATCTCAACTAGCACTTAGTGTATCCTTGTGTGTTTTCTTGCAGATTTGTGAGCTCCAAGGAAATTGAAATAGATGATATCCTTGCTGCTCAAACACTTGCAACGAAAACTATGTGTGCCATTGAGGATACATTTCCTTGATCGGTCCTTCTTAGTCAAATCCACCTCTTGGTTCGCATGGTGGAGGAGATCGCTATATGTGGAGTAGTGCACATGTAATGCCTTGGGAGCTACCATGTCTGAATCCTCCCCCCAACCTCCCTTTTATAGCCTCCTGGCCCTAGGATCCATTGTCCACTCGGCAGCAGGCCCTTGACCTCTAGGGTGGCCCTTGGCCTGACATTACTCCCCCCTTGGAGAAGCTTTTTCGTCCTCAAAAACACAAGTGGTAGTATCTTCATAAGAACACTGATGTTTTCCTTATTGGCATCCCATACGCCAGCCAATTGTCCATATGATACTTGGTGCAGTGAGGAGGTTCAAAGAAACCAAGAGCAAAATCTTGATTTTCAACATTGTTGTCCTTTTGCAACCACCTGTATCTAAATGGTAACTCAATTTATAACGCACTTGAGTACTTTAAAGGAGTAACCATAACTAAGAGGTGTCTAAAGACATAACTAGTTTTCATACTTTTTGAGTATACTAGAAAAATTCAAGAAAACCTTGGCGCAATGTTCCATGAAATTGTGAGCCAGATTTCCAACTCGCATGAGTATCTAGAAAAGCTCATAGGTACTGAGGGACAGAATAGTGAGTGTCCTATGTCAAACTTTTAAACGTTTTGGAACACAAAGAACTACATGCTCACCCCTAATGAAGGTTACCTCCAACATACTGTGTCAGCACACCTATTAACTCCTTGACTTATGAAACTATTGAAACGGTATCCAACCCCACCACAACCGGTGTTCAAAGTTGAAAACCTTACGTAAACAAATTCTAGAATAGGGAGAAAATTGCCCATTTAGAATGCATTGTGCTAACGTATGCTCTTAGCAGATCCTTTAGCAAAAAAATACTTGTAAGTTGTCCATCAAACATGGGATGAATAGCAGCAGTAAGAGTGAGGTGCTTTCCCCCAACCACTTACAAACAGTCTTCCAGGACTGACGATAAACTAGGACTCAACCATTGAGTATCCAATCATATATTTGACGTGGAGTGGAGACAACCAACAAGGTTGAAAGCGGGTTGGACTGGAGTAAGCTCATAGAGTTTAGACCATCCAACCACAGATACCCATCCTGAGCCAGTACCTTGTATGGCAGGGTGTAAACTCATAATAACTCTGCAGTAGAGATTGCACTTGCAGTGCCAAAAGGTGCAGAAAGAATAAAGTCCATGAATTTGCATGCCGCTCCAAATAAATCAGTGTTAAACACTAGGGCCCATAACACCTAGTGTGCATGCATTTAACACAAACTTATCCAAACCGCAATTCCATGACGAGACTTTCCATAGTACGTACGAAAAAGCATGGCAACAAAAGTTGGACCATAACAGAATGTGACAATCCAGTCATTATCATGAATGTAGCATACTTGGCTATATGTAGAAACGACCCTCCGTTAAGGTGGTTTCACAGCACTTGTAATTGAAACAAGTCTGTACTTAGTACCCGACAATTTTTGGCCACTGAAATTGTTCCTAATACTGTGTGCTCCAAATGGTTGAATAAACGGATGTGACCAACACGTAAAGACTTCATCGCGACACATCATTAGGAATTAGGCACCAATGTCAAAACAACATCCATCAAGTACAAGATGTACTTGTGTGTGGAGGTAGCTGTAAAACACTCCGCGACAAGAGTGAGAGGGACCCTCATTATCATTGCTACACATTGGCTAAACCAAACTCCTTGAGTTCCTAGACCATGTTGTATCCCATGTGACAACATGTGCCAAATCGAACCCGACAAGTGGGTTCAATAACAGCATAATGTATATTGGACAATATGGCCCAAAATACTTTGTTTTGACATGCCCTTGGTATGGCTCAGAAAGATTCAAGCATATTTATACAACTTGCGCAAGCAAAGCATACCAAAAAATGGAATAACACCAAATCAATAGATGCGTACCTGGAGATTGAAAAGAATGTTCACTTACCCGTATTCAAATACACAGGAGCACCTCGCCCACCTGTGAGAAAAAACAGGCAACATTGCACTGAAAACCTTGGGTGTTGCCTTCGCAATCCAAAGCCTTTGGTTAGAATCTACGTAGGCAAACCCCTTGGTAAGACTCTTTGTAGAAACTATTCAATTAGCAGGTAATGGTAACCAACATAATTAACCATTGGTGCAGCTAAAGTTGGTCCGAGCTAGGAGATGGTCTATGCCAGGAAGAGGCAGCATGTGACTGTAGTGCAGAAGGCTAGGGCAGGTGCCAAGGCCCTAGGCAGCCAAAGGGTAGCGGGAATGTATGCCTGATGAGGTTTTTTAGGCCAAAGGTGCTGCAAGATGATCCAGATGGGATGGCAAGTCAAGGTGTCCGAAATGCCAAGTCAGTGTCCTGAAATGTAGTGTTCAGTGTGCTCTAGAAGCCGGTCCAGACAGCTCGTCAAACGGAGCTCGGATGTGCAAGATATGGCCAGTTGAAGTGGGATGTGTTTGCAGATCCTCGCCGGATTGGGCGGGCACAGGTGGTTGGTCAAGGCAGGTGTGATATCATACACGGGAAGTGCTCAAGTTGTGGAGCATGCCAGTCTTTTCGGTTCGCCATTCGGAGCTCAAACGGGCAAGTTATGGCCTGTGGAATATTTGTCGGGGGTAGGGTATGTGCTCACCGAGCCATGTTGGTAAGCGCATCAACAGGCATGTTTTAGGGCTCGCCAAGATTCTAGAAAATGGCATGCAATATGGAAAGCCAACCGGAGTTTATGGCTCGCTGGTCGGAGTCGAACGCATCATGGTACGCGCAATTTAGGTTGGGGGACAATCGAAACGGCGGCGATTCAAATTTTTTTTCCGCTTTTGCGACTTGATGTTCGAGGATGTGGGATGGCTGGAATGTGGTGAGGCTCTTGGAGTATAAATTCAACAAGAGAAAATCCGATATGGCAAGGCTGAACGGAAACCTCATAAGGATGTGTGGTCTTGAGCACCGACGGTGTGGGGAAACCATGCTTAGAAAACCCTCTTGGCTATAAGTTCAAAAAGGAAAAAGGTTGGCCCTCTTGAGTCTTAGCTTTGGTGGAGTTTACTCAAAAGCAAAAGAAAAATTCACAAAAAAAAGCGCCCAAAAAACCAGGCGCCACTGCCCAAAAAAAGAAGCTTTTTTTTATTGGCTTTGAAAAGAGAGGAGAAAGAAAAAGAAAGGGCAGCGTCTTCGATTTTTGGGGCTCTCCTTGGCTTTTTCTTGGAGCTTAAGAGGAAGGAAGAAGAAGAGAAGGGGCGGAAGTTCTCTCGAGCGTTCGTGCTCGACAATCAAAGCCGGCATGCGATAGAAAAGCTTTGTGTGCTCGAGGAGTCAAAGCCCACACACATGGTCTGTGAGGTGGCTCGAAAGAGCGAAGGATTTGCAAGAGAAGGGGCCAGCGAGGGCTGCCAAGAGGAGAAGATATTGTCGAAGTGAAGCCAGTGGTGAATGTTCCTGTTGAGGCGTGTGCCGACGGAGTCGAGTGGCGAGGGAGGTGTGTGCCCCTCTGTATAAAGCGGTGATGGTCATGGCGCAACCTAGAGCATGCCACATGAGTTTTGTACATGGTGTGTAAAGAAGCTGTCATTGCCAAAAAAAAAATTGGTGTCGTCTCTCCCCCCTTCTCCCCTTTCTTCTTTTCTCGTCTCCCAAGTGTGTGGTGCTGGTATGTGTGAGCGTGTGCGCCCCCCGGGCCCCCTGTGTGTGTGAGAGAGAAAGAGAGAGAGGTGTCGAGTTGTGGAAGAGCTGGAAGAGGCCAATATCGGTGTGGTCACTCTCTGAGGATTGTGTAGGTTGTGTGTGCGTTGGGCGAAGTGCATGCGAGGCCCTGCTAGTGTGAGTTGCTTTTTTGAAGGTGTTTTCGAGAGTACAGGGGTGCTGTGAATACCCTGAGCTATATAGGGGTAGTTGCGCGTGTGTCGGGTGTGTTCCCCATTCCCCCTCTCCATCTTCTGGTGCCCCCACGAAGGAGCACACTGATGCTCATGTTTGAAGACAAAGCGATGATTTTGGTGATACCAAAGGTGCGGCCTTTGAAGATTAGGTGCTGCTAGAGAAGTAATGGCTTGGACGGGATTTCCCATTTTCACTGGGGTCGAAGATGCAGGAACCTGGCTCCAAGACTATGGGTTGTTCGTGCTGGAAAGAGGTTTGTCGAGGGAAGAGGGTGCGGTACAGGTGTTCTCGCTCCTAGTTCGTGGTAAAGCTAAGCTATGGTTCGATGGCCTACCTAATGAGGAAAAGGTGGATCATGAAGCACTTGAAGCGGCTTTTCGAAGCAAATATGTAGCAGGTGCGCAACTGGATGAAGTAAAGAGAAGGCTGGACAATTTGAAGCAAGGCTTGGAAGCGGATTTTCAAGCATTCCTATGGGAGTTCGAAGTCCTTTGGGGGAAATTGATCAAGGTAACTGCTGCAGAAAATGCCAGGTTTTTAAAGTTGAGCAAATTCATGGATTGCTTGCATGAAGAAGTACGTTATAAGGTGGAGATAGATGGCCCGGTGTCATACGAAGAGGCTGTTGCTCTAGCGAAAGGGCGGACCAAGAAGATTCTCAAGAAGCGTGAAGCTAGACAGGGTTTTCCAGGTATTGTGATCCCAAAGCAGGTTGATGCGATGGTAGCCGAGCCAAGGATTGTGCAAAGAGAAGTGCATGTGCGAGAGGAACCGAGGGTTCTGTGGTTGCAGAGAGATAGGGTGGTTCCTATGCAGAGGATGCCAGCTAGAGCGGCTCCAATTGTGGAAGATATGCAGGTTGTTCCCGATCAAGCAAAGGATGTGCTACCAAGCTCAAGTATGACTGTAGAAGCTCCATCACAGGGTGGTAAAGGTCAAATGGTTCGGTTTGTAGATGAGATCGAAATGATGAAGCTAGGGGAGATTCCCGAGCTTGAGACAGAGGGCGAGGTTGAGCCAAGTGAAAGTAGCTCTTTGGATGTTGACACAAGTTGGGAGACCGAGTCGTCTCAATCCAAATATGATGAGTTTGATCTCTTGCAAGTGGGTGGAGATACAGTGAATGTGTGCAAGGAGCAACATAAAGTGCAAGCCGGGATGCTTAGTGAAGACCAAGTGGAGGAGCCCGAGCCTACAGGTGATAAGATGGAGGTAAAAGTGATGTGCGGTGCCATGTTAATGGCCATGCTGATGAAAGTGGCTGTGGAGTACGTTGTGGTGGTGCAACAGGTGCAAAGATTTTCCAAAAGGAATAGAGCACCTGTGCCTATGGAAGAAAACGAGGGTGATGCGATAGAGAACGAGTTTCTCTCTTCCTTGGCAGAGATTGGTGATGCAGCGGTAGAAGAGCAGGTAGTTGCAATCGACATGCAGGTGGTGTTGGTAGACCTTGAAGGGCCGATTGATGAGGGAGATCTTGATGATGTTGGAGTTGAGTGCAATGCAGATGAGAAGGCAAGCATGGAGCCAAAGATAGAGATGCTTCCTATGTAGCAAGTGCACTCTGTGGTGGCAGAGAATACGGATTCCCAGATTGTGTCCGAGCTTTCTAAAGGGATTTGTGAATGGTGGTTGAAAGGGATGCTGATAAAGGTGGCTGTGAAGTGGACTGTTGAGCAGGTACAGGATCTGCTAGACGAGGATCTAGCTTTATATGGATGGGAGGGTGGGTCAGGTACATCGTGCGTGTTGATTGAGCAGGATGGTGAGCACGATGGTGCTCTATTTGGTGTTCTTGGAGGTGCTTTGTTGCAAGCGAGCAGTATGCCATGGGGTGCATGGAATAATAGAAGTACGCTACTGGCGGTTTGGGTATGCAGTTGGCTATGTGCCTTGGTATGGCATTATGCAAGGGTGTTACAAGTGGATGGAAGAGACCAGTACATGGTGTTTGACCCAGGCGGTTAATGACAGGTAAAGCAGGGGGTTGGGCAACCCGCATGAACAAAGGCAGCGGGTGGCAGGTGTTAGCTTTGTACATATACTAGGTAGTTTTGCAGTGTACAGAGAGTTTGTTTTTGGTGTGTAGTCTGTTAGTGCAATGAGGCCACGTGTGGTTGAACATAAATGTTCAACGAGGGGGTGGACAATGATGGTGCAGCTAAAGTTGGTCCAAGCTAGGAGATGGTCTATGCCAGGCAGAGGCAGCATGTGACTACAGTGCAGAAGGCTAGGGTAGGTGCCAAGGCCCTAGGTAGCCAAAGGGTAGCGGGAGTGTATGCCTGATGCGGTTTTTTAGGTCAAAGGTGCTGTAAGATGATCCAGATGGGATGGCAAGTCAAGGTGTCCGAAATGCCAAGTCAGTGTCCTAAAATGTGGTGTTCAGTGTGCTCTAGAATCCGGTCCAGACGGCTCGTCAAACGGAGCTCCGATGTGCAAGATATGGCCAGTTGAAGTGGGATGTGTTTGCAGATCCTCGTCGGATTGGACGGGCACAGGTGGTTGGTCAAGGCGGGTGTGATATCATACACGGGAAGTGCTCAAGTTGTGGAGCATGCCGGTCTTTTCGGTTCGCCATTCGGAGCTCAAACGGGCAAGTTATGGCCTGTGGAATATTTGCCGGGGGTCGGGTATGTGCTCACCGAGCCATGTTGGTAAGCGCGTCAACAGGCATGTTTTAGGACTCGCCAAGATTCTAGAAAATGGCATGCAATATGGAAAGCCAACCGGAGTTTATGGCTCGCTGATCGGAGTCGAACGCATCATGGTACACGCAATTTAGGTTGGCCGACAATCGCAACGATAGCGAATCAGTTTTTTTTTCCCGCTTTTGCGACTTGATGTTCGAGGATGTAGGATGGCTGGAATGTGGTGAGGCTCTTGGAATATAAATTCAGCAAGAGAAAATCCGATATGGCAAGGCTGAACGGAAACCTCATAAGGATGTGTGGTCTTGAGCACCGACGGTGTGGGGAAACCATGCTTAGAAAACCCTCTTGGCTATAAGTTCAAAAAGGAAAAAGGTTGGCCCTCTTGAGTCTTGCTTTGGTGGAGTTTACTCAAACGCAAAAGAAAAATTCACAAAAGAAAGCCTAGAGGAAGTAGCGCCTGGCGGGGCCAGGCGCTACTGCCCAAAAAAAAAAGCCTTTTTGGCCTGCCCAAAGGGCTAAGGCCATAGTGGTGGTTTACCTTTTTTATTAGGGAAAAATGTCACATGTATTTAAAAAATAAAAGAAAGAATAGAAATCTTTGATTGGTGAGTGCACTCCAACATTCAAGAAAGAGTCACGAGTGCTAGTGATCGGCAGCGAGCTGTTGAAGAAAGAGTCATGAGTATGAGGTCACTGGTTTTGAAAATGATTGGCTTGTAATTGAGTATTTGTTGGGGATAGGTCTCGACATTTAATTTGTTGTGAAGTTTGACAAAGAATCCTACATCCACGTGCCGCTTCCTCTCTCTATCTCTCTCTCTCTCACACTCTCTCTTCGTATGCCATGTGTGCCTCACATTCCCTTGCCTTGCGTCTTCGGTGGTTCAGACGAACGCGGGGGAAAACCACCTTTCTCTCCTACCTCCGTCTCCCGGTCCTCTCTTCCTGTGCCTTCCCTTACCTCCGCTTCATCTGGACCCAGCCTTCGTTGTCTCCACCCACAAATCACAAGGTCTTGCGCCTTCAAAGACCCCATCCTCTGTCACATGGTTGTACGATTATGCTAGCCTTGTAAGCACGTTCGTGCTCAACCCTATATTCCTACCGTCACTGCATCCGCCTCTACCTAGAGCTGCAACCTACCTACCGTAGCTCAGGTTCCACCTTCGACACATCACTGGGAACTCTACTCCAGTTTGCTTTCAATGGGGAGCCTCATTTGTAGGTCAGTTCGTTAACACTTGCGGAGTCATGTGCGTGTGAGTTCAGGTTGTACTAGATGAGGGATGATGATGACGCTAGGTATAACATATAATGGCTACCCTGGTCCGAATGGCTATCCACCATGCTACAACTAGTTGTGCACATGGTTGTGGACCTTGTTTTAGTTGGAATGGGGCCCAGGTATATAATGTGCTGATTCCAGAGCAAAGGACATAATGCCTACATATTCAAGCTCGAGCACAAGTAGCTGGAAAAGATCCTTGTGAAGCATGCCTTGTGGATGGACGTTGCACTTGGGGATCGAGGACATTGATGACATGTCATTCCGAAAGTACAGGGACAACATGGGCCACATATTCCAGACGAATCGCCATGCTTTGACTGCTACTAGCAAGTCCTTGAGAAGAGCCAGAACAACATGTGATTGAAGTGTAGTTTCAAGCCTCAGAATCAAGAAGATTGCATTTGGGATTGGCAAGGTGGACTTCATGGTGTGCACGCTGAGGGCATTGAGAATTGCCAAAAAAATTTATAGGAAAAATTTTCTTCAAGGTAACTTCACCTAGTGAACATCTTTTTGTTCCTTTGTATTTGATTTTACTAGCGATTCATGACTTTATTTTGCATTACTGGATTCTTAATAATAGTACCTCTAATTGATAGGTTTTTCTTTGTAGAAGGTGTAGTTTGAGAGGCCTGCATGACCCAGTTGTGAAAGCGGAACAGGGTCTGATTCAGGCCCATGATTAGTGTGAAAGGAAGGCTCTTGGAGGATAGAGCTACTCCACATTGTACTTCGGGCCTCTATTGTAAAGAGGTCATCAACTTATTCCCTCAACACTAGAATTGTCGAGCTTTCCCTTGATTGGAGCTTGCAGTTGTGCTCCCCTTACTGAGTTGCTTTGTCCAGCTTGAAATTCAATAGGTAGTCTTTCCATAGGTACCCATTGCCAACATTGGCGACGGAGCCCAAGGTAATAGCTCCTGTTGCTATGCTCATCTCTTTCCTCCTCAAAATAGGTACTATTTTCTTTGTGTTTGCAAGCTTCAACCTGAGGAATGGTCCTACTATTGTGCTACGCACTTACAAGGAGAGAGAGTTCTCCCTCATTGAGCTTCCTATATGTCCAATCTTCGCCCAGTCTTCGTGTGTGTTCTCTTTCTTAAGTACAAATGCAAGGACTATGTGTTTATAATGCAAGTGTAGAGATAGACCCAACTCTCTCTTATGGAAGATGGAACATAGTTGTGAGGGTAAAGAGGCAACCTGCTCCAGAGAGCTCGATAGCTTGTAAACAAAGCTCCAATGTCCCTTCACTTTTTCATCAAATTTCATCCGATCCAGAAATTTTTCATTTGCCACTTATTCTTGAAGCTATGATTACAAACAATGAAGGCATGCATCTCAGCTAGGCATGGCAGGCCTCGTGATTTATCACTTCTTTTTCTCTTGTTTTCTTGGCTTTGAAAGAGAGGAGAAAGAAAAAGAAAGGGCAGCGGTTTCGATTTTTGGGGCTCTCCTTGGCTTTTTCTTGGAGCTTAAGAGGAAGAAAGAAGAAGAGAAGGGGCGGAAGTTCTCCCGAGCGCTCGTGCTCGACAATCAAAGCCGGCATGCGATAGAAAAGCTTTGTGCGCTCGAGGAGTCAAAGCCCACACACATGGTGTGTGAGGCGGCTCGAAAGAGCGAAGGATTTGCAAGAGAAGGGGCCAGCGAGGGCTGCCAAGAGGAGAAGATTTTGTCGAAGTGAAGCCAGTGGTGAATGTTCCCGTTGAGGCATGTGCCGACGGAGTCGAGTGGCGAGGGAGGTGTGTGCCCCTCTATATAAAGCGGTGATGGTCATGGCGCAACCTAGAGCATGCCACATGAGTTTTATACATGGTGTGTAAAGAAGCTGTCATTGCCGATTTTTTTTGGTGTCGTCTCTCCCCCCTTCCCCCCTTTCTTCTTTTCTCGTCTCCCAGGTGTGTGGTGCTGGTGTGTGTGAGCATGTGCGTCCCCCGGGTCCCCTGTGTGTGTGAGAGAGAAAGAGAGAGAGGTGTCGAGTTGTGGAAGAGCTGGAAGAGGCCAATATCGGTGTGGGATTGTGTAGGTTGTGTGTGCGTTGGGCGAAGTGCGGGCGAGGCCCTGCTAGTGTGAGTTGCTTTTTTGAAGGTGTTTTCGAGAGGACAGGGGTGTTGTGAATACCCTGAGCTATATAGGGGCAGTTGCGTGTGTGTCGGGTGTGTTCCCCATTCCCCCTCTCCACCGTGTATAGAATGATTGGAATCAACTTAAAAAGTTGAATTTATCCACTACCACGTAGTAAAATTGCAGAATTCTTCCTTGAAACTATAACAGAAATGGATCAAACTATAATTCTGAATACTGATGGGATGATTTAGTAAACATCCGCTGGGTCTTACCCCAAAACTGTACTTCCATAGACACTCATAGTGCTATAAAGAGAGCAGGATATCAACACAAGTGAAATGCCTAGCTCTGATGGACAACCATGCTTTCCCAACGGTTTGCTTTAGGTAGACTCCATGATAGAGATCAGTTGATGTGAGTTTAAGGCTATCAAAAACTCAACTCGAGCATCGCACTAAAAACATGTCGTGCAAAAATGACACTCTAAACATCCATAATGACAAGACTCTTGCTTGTCCATTAACGTTGATGTGTATTCCACTGGGTAGATTTGTTCGGTCGTGAAAACAATCACCCAAAGAATGCCAACAGTTGGGTCTTACCCGAGATCTGACAATGACTCTTGGCCAGCGGTGGCTCATAGCCCTCGTGGCAAGTAGTGTTCAATCGACGAATCGATGAAGACTAATTTGGATGGCATCTTGCCCAATTTCTAGGTGAGAGTTAGAGCACCTTGGCTCAGGCTGACTCGCCACATTGAAGCCTTGTTGCACATAAATTGAAGCCTTGCTGATAGCCAACTGATGTGGCTATTGACATACAGATATCATGACAAAAAGAATCGACATTCTTGAGCAATATCAACTAAAAGTAGCCAAAACTGTAAGGCAAGCATCCTCTGTCAGCTTCTAGAAATAGTAAGAAGGATTCGGCCATGCCGAGCAATTTGCCCCCTTCATCAAATCAAGCAATAGAATGTGCCAATCTTTGTGAGATTCCAAAACATTGCAAATTTGCTATTTTTTTGCATCAAAATTGAACCGTTGAGAAGCCGTGCTACGGAGCAAGGTGGTTGGTATGCAAGCCATGCTTGATTCCAATCTTTAAACCAATCAAATTTTTGGTGCGTACAATAATGTTCACAAGCCATGCTTGGGCTTTGCATGCCTAAAGTGTAGGCATGGTTGTTGCATATCATAGCTATCAAGCAGATGCTCAATAAACAAAAATCAAATGCGTACATTAAGTACATCTATTGACAAATCTTGCTGACCCAAAAAACAAATGTGGTACCGAGGGGAAACTACAAATGTTCTTAAATCAATAACACAACATTGGACTACAAAAGCTGTGAGGGTGCTCATTAGCACCCTTGTATGAAGCCTTGCTCATTGCAATACCAGTCATAGCCTGATTGACCATTACTGCTAGGCAACTTTTCCACCCTGCATAAACTATGAAGGTAATCAATTGAGAAAAACCAAATCTAAAGCGGTTACCTTGTGTCCGTTTTCTATGGAAAACTTGCACACTCAGGTGAACATGTAGTGTACGCGAAGCCATGCATCGCCAATCATGTGTTGAATTTTATCGAAGTTGATCGAGCCTTGAGTTTTCAAAGTTGTCCATAGTGAAGATCTTTGTACCCCACTATCTACATGTTCTTGAGCTTGTTGGCAATCGAACATGCCTTGCATGCCGTGCTGTTCATGTCTCTCATAGTTGTAGAGACTCCTCATGGTCCTTGCCATCAACCATGCTAGACTTAGACGAAGAATTTCACCTCGTGTGATGGACCCTAGTCATGGGCGTAAACATCCAGGGCCATATGCATATCCATTGATCCTCGAGCCGATCGATATTCCAAACTTGAACAGCAAACCTAGGTTTTGGATCAAGCTTCATCTTTGCTTTGTTGATATTGGCTTTGTACTTGCGAAAGATTACCAAACAAACGGATGCCATGCATGGCTATTGTAAATAATCATGGCGCAAATTTTTTTTGCAGGTTGTACAAAATATACTATAGCCATGATCATAACGCTGCTGGCATGCCTTGTAGAGGCCTTGTATGTGGCTCCGACTATTGCGACGGCCGCCACCATGGGAAAAAGGCCTTAAATTAGAGTAGGGGGCCCAAAATAGGGTGCCCAACTCAAAAAAATACAAAAATTATGTGAAAAAAAACCTTCTCCATGATCACCTGCGTAGAACCGGGATGAGGCAAAAGTGCTCGCATGTTGCTCTACAGTGTTTCCATGCAGATAGTCAAGAAACAAGAAATGTCCCTCTCCATGGTGGGAACCAGATTGGAAGCATGCTCATGCGACTTAACAGACGTCAAATTCCTCCTTCCTCCATGCAAGGGGTGATTCCCACCTGTGGCTCTTACCCGATCTGGCTAGTCTCGCCATGCAAGAGTTGTTTCATGCATCCTACTCCCTGTTGACTGACGGTCCCTTCTCCTCGAACCAAGAGACCATGCCCGCCATGGGAACGAGAGAGAGAGAGAGAGAGAGAGAGAGAGAGAGCACACATGAAACACCTCCAGGCCCTCCACCCTTCCTCACCTTCCTCCCCCTTTGCTCTGATACCAGTGTAATGCCCTGGGAACTGCCATGGTTGCATCCTCCACCCAACCTCCCTTTTATAGCCTCCTAGCCCTAGGATCCCTCTCCACTGGGCAGCCGGCCCTTGGCCAGGTCCTTGACCTCCAGGGTGGCCCTTGTCTTGACAGCACGCACAATGGATGTTCTTTTTAGAAAGGTTTTCAAAGACTCTCAAAGGTGTTGTGCGGCTACGGTCTCAACCAGAGGCATGTATGGCCGAAGGGTGGATTGTGCAAGAGGCATTTGTTTACATCTCAGAGTATTTGGCACAAGTTGGTCCTTCAATGCCTCACATGTGGTCATACAAGGAAGATGCATGGATGACTTCACACTTGCCAAGTGGAAAGGGAAAACTATTTTACATGGATATGAATCCATCCCGAGTGTTCAGTAACTTTTGTATTCTCAATGCAAAGGTTATGACCAAGTGGATGGACTTGTGGACAATGGCAAAGGTAAGGCATTTGCAAGAGAGAGAAGCATGGAAACAAGTATATGGAGGAAAGAGGGCACCCCCGATGCCTAGACACCTTGCATGTTTCCCAAATCTCATTAGTGCGGAGTGGATTCATGAGAGAATGACCAAAGCAAAAGCGCACGGAGAAGACATCACCGACAAAGAATGGAAGGATGCACGAGGCTGCATACCAAAGGTAGAGTACTCATATACGTAAACCATATTGTAAAGTTTTTTCATCATTTTATGTTTGTAATTGATAAAATATATTTTCCTATCTTGCAATGCCTTTCCTTTAACTCTATGTGGTCAAAGGGTCGTCACTTTCATACATGCCACATTGACGAGAGTAAAACCACCATGGATTGTGGCATCATGGGCAACTTTCACACAGATTGTGATGAAGCTAGGTACTGTGGAACTATTGAAAGGATACTAAAGGTTAATTTTATAGCCTTTCATACCTTCATGTTTGAAAGCAAGTGCTTTGCAAATGTGTCTAGACAACATGAGAATTGCCTCTACATGGTGGACTCTAGTGTGCATCACACAGGGATGTATGAAAATTTAGTTTTGCCATACAATTGTGAGCAAGTGAGTGACTACCTTTTTTATTCTTATTTGCTTGTAGCATTAATTATACCAATGTTACTCACTTTGAGATTCTCTTCTATAGGTCATCTATATCCCAGCAATCCACCAACCAAAACTTTGGTTCATAATTCCCGTAACACCTCAAGGAAGAACCATTTTTTCCATTTATCAAGTGGAGACCAGCTTCGACCCTCTTCCACCTCCTACTTTGGATGAGGGGGAGACAGAGGAGAGGGGGGTGATGAATCAAGTCCAGCGGCCGCAATCCTTATCGAGAATGATTGTCATGATGATGAAGATGATGAGATGGAGGATGACGAATTCAAAGATGATGAAGCCAACGCATTCACAAACGACAATTTTGTTTCTCTCTTTATGGAGTTGTAGGGATCTTTTGGAAGATGATTCATAAACATTTTACATACTTTAAGTTATGATTTTTTTGGTCGTGCAATCCATTAATCTCTCTCTCCCCCCTCTTCCTCTCTCTAATTTTGTGAAACATGCTAAATTATGTTAATCAAGTGATAGGGATTAGTTTAGCTGCAACCAAGTGTAATCCTAGATAGCTAACTATTGTTTCATGTTTGCATCTCTCTTTTTTTAAAATTTAAAAATTTCATATAGTGTTCTTTAATTTTTATTGAGAGGAGAGAAACACCAAATTTTTTTTGGGGGGGGGACGTTTAAGCCAAAATTTAATTGTTTAGGCGCTAAATCGTGCTCTAGGAATAAACGTGATAATAGTAGCATCAATAATGATCAATAATGGAGGTAAATATCATGGTAATATTTGAAATTCAAACTCCCCTGCCCTCCTCTCTCTTCCCTCTCCAGCTAATTTTGGACCTTCTCTCTATAAAACGCGATAAAAGACAGCGGTAAACAATTAGAGATTTTCACAGTGTTTGTCCCTTTATTAACTGGAAGTGTGATTACTGTATATTTTAAACAACATATGCAGAGTTTGATTTATAATCTCTCTCTCTCTCTCTCTCTCTCTCTCTCACACACACACACACACACACACACACACACACACACACACACACACAAATTTCCATGGCAGCACATTGAGAAGTACAACTCGTCAAAATTATGGAGAGCTGTCATTTTGGCTTATGTAGTAGTCCCAATAACATACCATTTCTAGTTTAGCATACACACACACAACACTACTCTCTGTCTCCCCTTTCCCTACTCTTAATCTACTTCCCTCTCTATGTCTCTCTCTCATACATGTATGTAAATGTAGAATTTGGGTTTCTCTAATGGACACCAAGACCCTCTGTGTTGTCACCTTGTGCGATGGTCAAATGCCAACATGACCTATGAGACCAATCTATCAGAGAGAGAGAGAGAGAGAGAGAGAGAGAGAGAGAGAGAGAGAGAGAGAGAGAGAGAGAGAGAGAGAGAGAGAGACCAACAGGTTGCAATTTAGGATAAATGTGTTATAATATTTAATAAAAAAGTTAAATGGTAGTGTGTCCCAATACTTACCTATTATTGCTTGCTGTGCTTTCTTTCCCTGTCTCTTTAGTGAGAGTGAATGATAAGGAAGAGAGAGAGAGAGAGAGAGAGAGAGAGAGAGAGAGAGAGAGAGGTACTCAAAAATAGAGAGTAGAGAGTGAAGTCTTGAAGTATACCCAAGGTCCCAATGAGGTTTTCATCTCTAGAAGGTTGGCATGCCAAGCCCAGGAAAAGGTAACACCTACTATTGTTTATTTCTTATAGGCGTGCTTTAATATACATTTTGAGAGAGAAAGAAAGAGACAACACTTTTACTTGTCTTATGGCGCGTAGACGGGGGTTGTTGGTCCGCCGATTGTCGTTCGCGCGCCCTAGAGCACAAAATGGGTATGTAGGGGGGTAGGCACTTAAATAAGAGGAGATGTTCTACTAACATCTTTAAAATGCCAACATGACCTATGAGACCAATCTGTCATCACAGAGAGATTGTACGGGGGTAGGCACTCAAATAAGAGGAGATGCTCTACTAACATCTTTAAAATGCCAACATGACCTATAAGACCAATCTGTCACACACACGAAGAGAGAGAGACAGAGAGAGAGAGAGAGAGAGAGAGAGAGAGAGAGAGGGACCGACAAAGAGAGAGAGATAGAAGAAACTTTTTTGTAGTCCTATGGAGCGCATATACATAGTATCAATCTGTCGATTGTTCTTCGTGCGTTGCGGAGTATATAAAGGGTAGAAAAACAGAGAGAGAGAGAGAGAGAGAGAGAGAGAGAGAGAGAGAGAGAGAGAGAGAGAGAGAGAGGAGTTGGATCTCAAATAAAATGAGTTGCTCTAAGTAACCTCTCTTAGAATTAAGATCTCACAGAATGAAGAGGCTGAGGGTTGATCCAAAAATTGTCGAAGAACAGGAAGCAGAAGGGAGACCACCTCAGTTGTTGAGAGGCTCTTTAAAGAGAGATGTGGACTTTGCTCGGGCCAAAGATACATTTCTTGGAGATGATGTTATAGAGATAGAGGAACCCCCAATGACTCAAAAGCATCAGAACAGGAAGAAGTGCCTGTAAGCCAGAAGCTTCAAGTGACTAGCACCAAAAAGAGAAACATTGATCTTTCTTCTGCCTGTGAGCCAACTACAAAATGGAAGGAGGGGGTGGATGGGGTAAGATCCTGTATGTGTGGATGAAAGACCATTTGATTTTGCAATATCTGTAGGAGCTGTTGTAGAAGGCGAAGACAGTCTTAGCAGGCAAGACCGTTCCCTGGAAAGCCGAACAATGGAGCAGTCAGTAATTACCACAATAACTTCTAGAAGGCTATAAATAGGACCCATTACATTGTAATTGGGCTTCTTGCTTCTTACTTTGGAGTTCCTTTTGGCTTAGCCCTTGAGTATTTTCCTAGCTACAATCTCTTTGTCTGTAACCTTGTAATCCTTACTACTGTAATCATTAATTTGAGCTTCAAACCATTACACCTTGTACTGATTGTCCTGAATATGAATCTAAAACTGCAACCACTTTTCCAGTTGTCCAGTCTGTCTCTCATTTCAGTTTGCGATTTCAGTTCACATAACCATTTTAGTCTAGTTTCTGGTCTATTCTAGCTTCACTGACTGAACAGATGACTTACCAGTAGCTCTAAATTCTAACACTGAAATTAGCTATCTGAAGAGATCAGCTCCAATTCCATTTTGGCGATCATGGTGGTTAGAGTTGTTGCTCGTTGACCAGAAAACTCTTCTCTCAGTTAGGATTTTCAGCTGAATAGTGGCACCCAAAACCAGTCGTGGTCAGAAACCATCACACCGCATTGACCCTGTCCATGAGGAATCCGAACATGACTCTGATCCTAAGAAGGACCCGGTTACTGAGACTAAGGCTCAAGAGGAGCACACTCATGCTGATGAGGCCAAGGCCTCTCAACACTCCATTTTGTCCAGAAGGAGAAGAGCTGAGAGGGAAGAACGTAAGGCCAGGAGTTCTTGAGCCACACATAGGGATGATGGGGCCAAAGACAGCAAGGGTAGTCACCACAATTCCAGTAGAAAATCCAGGGAGGAGACAGAAACTGAGACTGATGAGGAAATTGATTGGGATGCTGATACAGACCATTACGAAAAGTCCTCAAGACGGAGTCAGGTTCCGAAGGTCAGAAGATGCAAAGAAGATGCTGACTGACATGATTAGACGTCTTCATTAAAAAATTATTTTCCAGTGTTCAAGGGTGGGAAGAAAGATGATCCAGATGTTCATATCCAAGTCTTTGAACAATATGCTGAGTTGAAAAATATTGATGAAGATGACTGGGGTGAATACTTTCCTCAGACATTAAAGGATGCAGGAAGAATACTACCATTACCCAGCTTTCCAACTTAGATCATACAATAAATTGCTCAAAGCTTTTAGACTGGAATAGTCAGACAACAGAGGAGATGAGGACATCCTCTTTGAACTAGACAAGATAAAGCAAGGAAAATTATCAATCAAAAGTTATGTTGAGAAAATCAAGGAGCTAACCAGGCAGCTGCAAGAGAGGATGCGTGCATGGTTTTTAAATGGGTTCCATAGTAAAAAGCTTAGGGAACAAGAGGTACCTGCACCAACAAAGAAATTCAATGATTTGATGTAGCACGCCCTGAAGCTGGAACAACAAGCAAAGAAGGAGAGGAGTCACAAGAAGAGGAGGTCCATTAATAGTGGTTCTTCCACTGAGAATTCTGATTCCAGTAACACCTCCAGTAGTCCGAGATGATGAAGTGCCGATGATCTAGGTAGACTATAAGGTTAGGAGACAGTGGGAGCCACTATCTGGTGTTATACTGGATGGAGGAGCAGGAGTAAATATCTTGGGGACACACCTTCAGCAAAGAATCGGTCTTACAAATGTGACCAGTTTCCTAGCTGCTCACGGCTATGCCAATCAAACTGTGACTATACAAGGTGCCAGTAGTAGCAGAATTCAAATTCAGACGAACAACACTAGGAGCTAGAGGAAGGAGCTGCGACAAGAAGAGCTTTGGTAGAAGTATAAGGTGAAGAAAATTGAGGGGATGCTGGTGGCAATAAATATTTTTCCACTAGTTGAAATAGATCTCAATGCAGTATTAATAGAAAAAGATCAGGCTGAAAGGAAAAAGAAACAATTTCTAGATCGGTTCACTGAACTTAACTCTGGGAACAACCAGTTCAGGTGACTGGAAGGCCGGAAGAACCAGTGGACCGGCTCACATACTATAACATTACTGATGATCTTCAGGATTGGTATGAGCAATCCATTGTAGAATGGAAAACCTGGCAAAAACTGATCGACGATGCTCTGCAACTGGATGATGTATTGGAACTGCAAGGAGAAAGGCAGAGAATCAAGTTATGTATGGGCCAATGGAAGATCCAACTCAAAGGTCTCACCAAGATCACAAATCAACTGCTTCAACTTACTGTGGAGTCTTCTAAGATCCCTGAAAAGAATATTATGACTAAACCAGGTTTGGGGCCACAATATAGAGAAATGGTTGAGATACTCTTTGAAGCTAGGATTAAAACAAATCAGCCTCTCCCTGAAGGATGGCTCCATACGGCTTCGCATTGTCATAAATTGGCCAGATGCCATCTGACAAAGGGTAGATGCACGTTGTATGATCCCGACACCAAAACATATAATCCTATCACGCCTTATGAATTGGAGATGTCCACTGCAAGGCGGGATTAGCTTGAGCAGGAGGCCATTTATCGAATTATCCAGAAGGATAATGCTGGCATTGGAACTTCTGAAGCACCAGCATCAAAGAAGGGCAAGAGGAAGCGGGTTCAGTGGAAGGATATTGGGTAGTTCCATCTCAAAATCAGACGGTGGATTTTCCCAATAAGGCGCTGGAATTTCTTTGGTTGGACACCCTTGGAATTACAATTATAGGGGTGTCAAGCACTCAAAAAGCATGAGATATGGTATAAAGCTAGCAATACCAAGAGAGCCAGAAACTCCATAGGAGTACTATCATGAGGAACATAGGCCAACTCAAAGGGAACATCGGCCTACTCAGGAGGAACATCGGCCGACTCAACATACAGACATATGGGTTTAGGATTTAGGGTTTGGACCTCAACCACAAATCCAGATGGGCTCCTCAACATCAATTCAGAATCAGGCAGTGGATTTTTTAGAAATTTTGGAGTTATACCAAAATTCAAGAAAGGAGGAAGGGTGTATAAGGCAAAGACAGTCTTAGCAGGCATGAACTGTTCCATGGAAAGTTGAACAGTGGAGCAGTCAGTAATTACCACGGCAATTACCACAGTAACTTCTAGAAGGCTATATATGGACCCATTACATTGTTATCGGGCTTCTTGCTTCTTACTTTGGAGTTCCTTTTGGCTTATCCCTTGAGTATTTTCCTAGCTCTCTTCACCTATACCCTTATAATCATTTGTTACCATATACATGTGTTAGTGATGTGTGTGAACACACTAGGACCGTCGAGGCATTTTTTCCCTCTTTAGGAGGTTTTTTCCCCGTGCATTGTATATACACCCATCACTCTAGGGCTATCTATCTTTCCATTGCACATTAAGTAACACACTCTCTATTGTGTGCCTTGAGCCTTCATCTTCTCCAAGCTGTGTGCGTTTCTCTGCAACCCTAATTCCAATAATTGGTATCAAAGAAGGTTACGTCCTCCCGGGCTTAGTCGCCAGCTGCTCCAGCACACACCTGCTCACTTTCTCCGATTATAGTGAGGTTAGGCAAGCATTCACAGGTCGACAAAAACTTTTGGGGACCTGATAGAGCAAGTAGTCTGCTCAAATTTTTCATTCGGGCTCATTTCAGCCTCCATTTCCACTGCAGGCAGGTCTACACAGGCTTATTTGTCATTTTGTGTAAAATTTCTGTCAATGCCATTTTTTGTATAACATGTGCCTTACAGTCTTCTATGGTTTGTTCTATATAGCATGTCTTGTTCCCGCTTTGGTTCTCCTCTCTTCGGGCAGTTTTCACATCAGGTGCAACATTTACCATGGATGCCAACAACACAGATGTGTTCAAGATGTTTGATGCTTGGATGGGGACAATTACCCTATGTGGGCTTACATGATGCAACATGTTTTTGTGTCAAAGGGCATCTAGAATATTGTGCAGGGCATTGATGTACGTCCTGGTTTTGAGGATGCAGCCGATGGTGAGGATGTTGCAGGTCTTGTTGCAAGGATTGTTGCTATTAGAGTTGTTTTGCTTACGGTAGAACAATCTCGTTGGGATGTAAAGGATGTGAAGGCTCATGCATTGATTGCGTTGTCTATGAAGCCCACCATTGTTCCTCACATTTGTTCAGTAAAATCTGCAAAACAGGCTTCGGATATATTGGTTGATCTTTATGCCAGTCGCAATGAGGCTAAAATTGCTTTGCTACGTAAAGAACTGAATTCGAAGATTATGCATGAGGAAGATGATATGGAGAATTTCCTTACTGGTGTCAAGGATATCAATGAGAAACTTATTTCTACAGGTAAAGTCATTTCAGACAGTTCCCTTGTGCAAACTGTTCTTGATGCCTTACCAGATTCCTACTAGACTTTTGCTAGTACTTGGAGACTGATGACCCAAGGAAATCCTGAAGTTGTCAATTTTGATGCATTATGCACATTGTTTTTGTAAGAGTCACTTTCCAGAAAAAATAGGACTAGGCTGCGTGCAGTTGAACAGGCTTTTATTGCTTCTCAAAGAAAGGGTGGTAGTAGCAATGCATCCACTTCTTATGGTTCTGCTGCGAGTGGAAAAACTTCTGTTCCTAATGCTTTTTCTGGCAGCAATTTGTCTGGAAATTCTGGTGATAAGGGCAAAAAGAATATGCGTTGCCATTATTGTAAAGCTAATGATCCCTTGATCAAGCAATGTCCTAAGTTGAAGGCCAAAGAGGCTAAGAAGAAAGAGGGTGGTTCCACTGCAAATGCTTGTTCCACTACAAATGCATCCATTGTTGAGTCTTCTGTAAAAGGAGACTGTAATGCTGATGTTGATGTAGAATGGACTTTTAGCGCAAAGTGCACTTACAATCATGTTGTCCATGATGCATGCTTGTCAGCTGCTTTCCAACTCCCTGAACTGGATAAGATGCATTGTTGGCACAAGTGACTGAATTCCCATGAGGGATAGACTCAAGAGAGGTGAACAATTCCCGATGTGAGGTAATGTGCTTTGTAGAACCACTATTGAAATACCACACATGTGAATCTGCATAGAAAGCCTTCTATTGAGCACATGCATGTTTTTGGTTGTTTGGCATATGCTTTGGTGCCACAAACACACCGCAGAAAATTGGATGATAAGGCTGTCAAATGTATTTTTTTTTGTTGGTTATGTACTGAAAGAAGGTTACAGTTGTGGAAGATTCTGTTCAGTCCTTGTTGTCATGTACTAGAGATAGTAACGTAAGCTCACAGGACATTTATGACACTTTGTTGCCTCTTTTCAGTGGTGGAAATACGAATGTCAGTTCCAATGAGGAAAATGTACAGCCTATGGGGGTTTCTAAAAATGTTACAGATCAGACTATTACTGATGCAGATGTACATGATGTACTTGGTGAGGAAAGGGATGAAAATGAGCAGGCTAGAGGTATTCCAAAATGGCTGGTGCACACTTTGTGTCATGCCATGCTTCATATGGAGTAATAGACTGCAAAGATTTTGTAGGACACCTGTTTAGTACATAAGTGGCACACATGATGGCCTCAAGCCAAGGGCCTCAAGCCAAAAGGAATGCGGCAAAGCTTGACTTTTGACCATACATCGTGCCATTTCTGTAATTGACTTGTTTTTCCTCTCAGCAACACCATTTTGCTGAGAGGTATAAGGCACTTTACATTGGGGTTTTATCCCATGACTAGCCAGAAATGCATTGAATTCATGAGACATATACTCCCCCCCTCGATCGGAACGGAGGGTGCCCATAGTACATTTCAAGACATTTTTAGCCATAGCCAGAAATTGTTTGAAGAACATAAAAACTTTGGACTTCGCTTTAAGTGGAAATACCCATGCATCCCTGGAGTAATCATCAATGAAAGTCACAAAGTAAAGGTAATTTCCCAAGGACGGAGTTTTCATGAGCCCACAAACATCACTATGCACAAGCTGCAACCTGCATGTGGCCCGAACTGAAGCATCCTTTGGAAACTTAGAACGCTACATCTTACCCAAAATACAACCTTCATAAACATGTTTGACAGGTGCTTCAAGAGGCGGCAAAGAAGCAACCATATCAAATTTCTGCAAACGCAGCAAACTGGAAAAATTCAAATGACCAAAACGTGCATGCCAAAGTTTTGTATCTGAAATAGCCTTTGAATCTACAACTGCATTTGCAAAATTTTGTCCACACTTGTCATACAAAGTGAGCTTATACAGCCCACGACACAAAAGCTCAGATGCAACAATTTCATCACCAAAACTAAGATCATGAACTGTACATCTATCATCTACAAATTTGACTACAAGTCCAAGTCTAGCAAGTGCAGATACAGACAGAATATTCTTCTTGATCCCAGGTACATAAAGTGCATCAACAAGTGTGAAAGAACTGCCATTTGCAGTAGTAAGCACAATCTTGTGACAGTAGATTGGATGCACCTTTGTGTAGTTGTACTCGTTCTGGCTCTCACCATGCATCTTATGCATCAGATTGTTATGCTTTGGCTATGTCTAGCTTACATGATGTTGAGGAGCCTCTGTCTTTTGATGAAGCACAGAATTCAAAAAATTGAATGGCTGCCATGCAATCAAAATATGATGCACTTATACAAAATGACACATGGACTTTATGTGATTTGCCTCCTGGAAAAAAGGCCATTGGTGCGAAGTGGGTTTACAAGTTGAAATGCAAGCCGGATGGTGAGATCGATCGCCATAGGGCTCGACTTGTTGCAAAGGGTTATGCAAAGCAAAAAGGCATAGATTATGAAGAGACCTTTGCTCCCACTTGTCGTATGACTACTGTGCATTTTCGATGTGCATTGAAATCAAAATATGATGCAACTATACATAAAAATGACACATGGACTTTATGTGATTTGCCTCCTGGAAAAAAGGCCATTGGTGCGAAGTGGGTTTACAAGTTGAAATGCAAGCCGGATGGTGAGATCGATCGCCATAGGGCTCGACTTGTTGCAAAGGGTTATGCAAAGCAAAAAGGCATAGATTATGAAGAGACCTTTGCTCCCACTTGTCGTATGACTACTGTGCATTTTCGATGTGCATTGGCAACGCATTTTGGTTGGGATGTACATCAATCAGACATTGTTACTACTTTCTTGAATGGTGACATATTTGAGGAAGTTTATGTAATGCAGCCTCGTGGTTTTGTCAAGAAAGGACAAGAGGATAGAGTGTGTAAATGTAACAAGGCTTTGTATGGGTTGAAGCAATCTCCTCGTGCTTGCTATGAGAAAGTTGACACTCATTTGGTCAAACAAGGCTTTTGTAAAACAGTCCAACAGAAAGCACATTGTAGGTAAAGCGTGAGGGTGATGTACTTCTCATTGTGGTTCTTTATGTAGATGATTTGTTGTTCACTGGACCAAATGAGAGACATATTCTACTTTCAAGATGAAAGATTTCAAGGCTGATTTGAATGCTACTTTCAAGATGAAAGATTTGGGGTTGTTGCATCATTATTTGCGCATACAGTTTAAGCAGTGTGATGGTGGTATTGCCTTGTGTTAGAAAAGTTACTTAGAGACATTTCTATGTAAGTTTGGACTTGAGGATTGCAAACCTATTACCACTCCCATGAAAATAGGTTTTTAGTTGAGTCTCCATGATGCTAGCAATCATGTTGATGTCACTCTTTACCAAACTGTTGTTGGCTGCCTCATTTATGTATGCAACACGAGGCCAAATATTTAGTTTGCAATCTCACAGGTCAGCAGATTTATGCATAGCCCAGGGTCTAAGCATTGGCTCATGTATATCATGGTTGAGCAAGAAGAAACCTACTGTGGCCACTTTGAGTTGTGAGTCTGAGTACAGGGTAGTCTTCATAGCTACGGTTGAGTGTGTATGGCTCAGACGCCTTATGGCTGATTTGGGTGTTGGACAGACACTACCAAAACTATCTACATTGACAGTCACAGCGCATTGGTAGTTTCGAGGAACCCAGTTTTTCATGCTCGCACAAAGCACATTGAGGTGCATTACCACTATGTCAGGGAGAGGCTCTCAGAAGGAGAGATCATCTTGGATTATGTGCCAGCACAAGACAACCTTGTAGATCTTTTCACAAAGGCATTGTCTAGTGAGAAGCTCAAAGCTTTTCGCAAAGCTTTGGGCTTACTCCCCTTTGTGGACTGATCATGTCCTCAGGGCATGGCACTTCCCTTTACTCATGTGCCAGCTCTCATTCACCGCATCACTCCAGGGGGGATTTGTTACCATATACATGTGGTAGTGATGTGTGTGAACACACTAGGACCATCGGGGCAACTTTTCCTCTTTAGGAGGTGTTTTCCCCCGTGCATTGTATATACACCCATCACTCTAGGGCTATCTATCTTTCCATTGCACACTAAGTAACACACTCTCTATTGTGTGCCTTGAGCTTCCTTCGTCTTCTCCAAGCTGCGTGTGTTTCTTTGCAACCCTAATTCCAACAGCATTACTATTGTAATCATTTGAGATTCAAACCATTACACCTTGTACTGGTTGTCCTGAATATGAAGCTGAAACTGCAACCACTTTTTCAGTTTTCTAGTCTCTCTCTCATTTCAATATGCTATTTCAGTTCAGATAACCATTTTACTCTAGTTTCTGTTCTCTATTCCAGCTTCACTGACTGAACTGATGACTTACCAGTAGCTCTAAATTCTAACATTGTACTTAGCTATCTGAAGGGATCAACTCCAATTTCATCTGTTGAAATGTTCAACAAGGTCTCTTTTATCTTCAATGCCCCATTCATTCTGGATGACCTTATAGCTCAGCACAGTGATTTCCTCAAGTCTGAAAGCCTACAAGTTTGAGCTTGAGGTCCAGAGGGGCAAGGTGGTTCTTGCTGACATGGTGGTGGTGCACTTAAAAGATTGTGATTCCACAAGACGGCATACAAGAAGTACCATGAGCTGCCTATCATCTATAGACCCTCATGGTGTCCCATGCACAAACAAGATTGCAAGCTAATCAAATAATCCTTTGAGTTCCTTCTATTCTTAAATTCTCTATTTGC